>NW_006159751.1:735110-775253 GCF_000334495.1 Tupaia belangeri chinensis
CTATCCTCACCCTACACCATAACAGTGGACAGATACTGTGCTCAGTGCTGGAGATACAGGGAAATGATTGCAGTTATCAATCTAAAAGTATTCATAGGCTCTAGCATGGAAGCTAGGTACAGCAACCTGCAAGCACCATATCATGTCCTTTTATCTACAATGGAGAGAGAATGTGTACACAATGTAGAAGTAAAGAAGACTCCAGGGAAGGAGGTGCTTGCTTTGGTTCACTTTCAAAGAAATATGAATTTGCTAGAGACCGAAAGTAATGGCATTCCAGACAGAAGATGTTATATAAAGGGTCTTCAAAAAGTTCATGGAAAATGTGCATCATAAAAATATCTATGCATAGGGACTAGCAGATGGAGTAATGGCTATGTCACTGGACTCTCACGTAGTCGACCACGGTTCGCGTCCCGGACCCTGTGGCTTAAACTCATGCCGGATGTGTGTATGTGCATGCCCAAGATCCCAAGAGGAGAATAGAGGAGAAGGGATTGTGGTGTGACCATCCCTCTGGGGGGTAATTTCTCACTTTCTGTCTCTCTCTGTCTTTCTGGTGAGCACACGCGCTCTATAGTGAAAACCCCCCCCCGCCGCCAAAAAAAAAAAAAAACCACTATACATAAATTTCAAAAATTTTTGCACCAAAAGAAAGTCATACCTTACATTTTTCTACAAACTTGTTAAAAGTCCCCTTATATATCGGGAACCAGCAGTTAACGTAATGGCTATGTCGCTGGACTCCCACGTAGTCAACCACGGTTCGCGTCCCGGACCCGGTGGCTCCCCCCCGCCGCCAAAAAAAAAAAAAAACCACTATACATAAATTTCAAAAATTTTTGCACCAAAAGAAAGTCATACCTTACATTTTTCTACAAACTTGTTAAAAGTCCCCTTATATATCGGGAACCAGCAGTTAACGTAATGGCTATGTCGCTGGACTCCCACGTAGTCAACCACGGTTCGCGTCCCGGACCCGGTGGCTTAGAACTCACGCCGGGCGCCTGTGCGTGTGTGCCCAAGATCCCGAGAGGAGAATGGAGGAGAAGGGATTGTGGCGTGACTATCTCCCCTGGGGGGTGATTTCTCGCTTTCTGTCTCTATGTCTCTCTCTGTCTGGCGAGCGCAAGCGCCCTATAGCAAAAACCTCTAAAAACAAAAGTCCCCTTATATAAACAAAGTTAAAGAAGTATGAACCCCAAGGCACGTTGGAAATGAGAGTAGGCAAGTGAGACTGTAGCATAACAAGCCACATTTGCAAGACCACAGAAAACGGAAAGCCTTCTCTCTTACTTGGCACATGAGAGTGAGGGCAAGATCACTGACCACGTACATCCTGGGCTTAGCCCTGGGCTGTGCTTTACCCTGGATGTCTACATGGCAGTACTGATACGAAGTGGCTTGAAATGAATAGGAAGAGGCAGTTTTCTTCCTTCTCGACCTAAAATTTCCCCTAGATCAGAAGGAAGGGTGGAACTTTCTGTGAAGTTGCTGTCATTCTGTTTGTCTCAGCTTTTGTTCCAGGAAATACCGTGTTGGTTTAGTTACAGTGGTTTTGTTTGTGTTCCTAGATTAGCCAGCTTATAACACTTCTTGTACAAAGAGCATCCACTGTATATAGGTCACCCTGGGCCAAAGAGAAGGACACCAGCCCTCAGGAAGCTCCCAGGATCCAGCAGCCACTGCAGGTGCAGAGCACCGGAACATAAGTAGCTGTGCAGAGCTGGTCTCCAGGGTGGCTATAGGGCAGAGGAAGAGGGGATTGCAGCTGGAAGTTGGGTGGCCCATTTGGAAGGCTGTCTGGAAGTAAGTTTCGGGAAAGAACAAGGTAAACATTTCTGAAGTCAGTGGGTGTGCACACAGAATGGAGACCACTGATCTCTGCATTGCATATAGAGGAAAGTCTACTCTAGTCATTGTCCATTTCATGAGCACACAGTAGACTCCTACCCTGCTATGGATGGGGATTCTTTTAGAACAAAAGATGCCACAGGGATGCATCTCTACAATCATTTAAAATGAGAGTTCTATGCTATAAGTGTTAAAATTTTGGTGCTTAAGGGGAAAACCGTGTTGACTTAGGTTCAGATAAATTCTCTAACTCATAGTGAGAACCCAATGACTGTAAGCTATTATAATTTTCCAATCTGCTTATTTTTCAGATAAAGTGACTTGTCCAAAATCATAAAATCATTGCACTAATTATTTAAATTGCCTCCTGAGGAGTCAGCAGGTAGCATGGAGGTTAAGGCGCTGAACTCCCACATAGTTAACCACGGTTCAAGCCCCAGATCTTCTGGCTTGCTTTCTCACTGTTTTTTTAATTCTTTCTCTCTCTGGTTAGCAATATGCCCTAAATCAAATTAAAAATAATAATAATCATAAATAAAATTTAAAAATTATTATTTAAAAAGATAAATAAAATGCCTCCTGTTTCTCTATGTAATGCTCTTTTCTCCACAGTATGTCGTACTCCCTTTGCTTTCTTTTTTTTAAGTTCGATTTTTGCTATAAGGAGCATATGCTTACTGGAGAGACAGAGACAGACAGAAAGCAAGAAATCACAATCCCTTCTCCTCCATTCTCCTCTTGGGATTTTGGGCATCCATGCACACATGCTCCATGTGAGTTTTAAGCAGCCTGGTCTGGGACCTGAATCGTGGTCAACTACATGGGAGCCTAGCTACGTAACCATTATGCCATCTGCTGGTCTCATGTACTCCCTTTTCTTAAACTTAATCTTCTTTTTAAAATAGATTTTTGCTATAGGGCATGTGTGCTCACCAGAGAGACAAAAAGTGAGAAATGACCCTGTGGGGGATGGCCATGCTGCAATCCCTTCTCCTTCATTCTCTCCTTAGGATTTTGGGTGCACACACACCCCGCCTGAGTTTCAAGCCCCAGGTCCAGGATTTGCACCGTGGTTGACCATGTGGGAGTTTAGCACTTTAACCACTATACCACCTGCTGGTTCATTTTCTTAAACTTCATCTTAGCACTATTAGACTGTGTTCTTTGTTTTTGTAAAGAAATTTCCAGCATATTTTAACATAAGTAAACATAAAAATGCAACTTAATTATAAGTTCAACAATCTGAAACCAATATACTAGCAAATCAAACATTTAATTTGCCAAAATTTTGACTTTTTTTTCTTTCTTTTTTTCTTTTAGTTTTTACTATAGGGCAGAGTAGAGATAGCAAGACAGAGAGAGAAAGAGAAACTGAGAAATCACTCCCCAGGGGAATGGCCACACCACAACCTCTCTCCTCCGTTCTCCTCTTGGGATTTTGGGGCACACTGACATGCACGCCCAGCGTGATTTTCAAGCTTCAGGGTCTGGGACTTGAACAGTGTAGTTGGCCATGTAAGATCCAGCACCTTAAACTCTACGCCGCCTGCTGATCCTTGTTTGACATTTTCTGTTTCTGAAGAACGAAACTGAGGAATAGAGATAAAAGATCTTGATGTATCACATCTTTTAAAACTTGTTTAAGTAAATTTGAACTCATGGAGCCCAGCTGGTGGCGTGGTAGTTAAGGTGATTGGATCACACATGGATCACTATGCAGTTTGAATCCTGTACCCAGTGGTTTGAAAATACACTGGGGATGTGTACACATGTGCCCAAAATCCCCAAAGGAGAAAGAAATGGAGGAGACGAGATTGCGGTGTGACTATTCCTCATGGGGGATGCTTTCTCACTTCCTCGACCACTCTCCATACCCTCCACCCATCCCTCTAGTTAGTACATATTCTTTCTGGCAAAAAAAAATTTTTTTAAGTGAATTCACAGGTTAATATTTACTTTATGTCAGGACAGAAAGAGGCATTACAGAAATATCCCATGGTTCATTCTTCTAAAAATAACTTTTGTAGAATTTCAGTATTTATAACATTAGGGATTTGAGTTCTAATGATTTTGAGATCAGACTCCCTTAGATCATTTACTCACTTTCAACTATTTTTTTTTTACTATTTATTTCAACAAAAATTCAGACTTATTGAAAAATTGAAAAAACAGTCTGAAAAATTTCTGAACTCCCTTCATCCAAATATCAGTATCAATATTTTATAACATTTTTGTTACCTTTCTTTGACTTTCTTATTTGAGAGTAATTGCTGACTTGCCCTTCTTTCTCCTAAATATTGGAGCATGTATTTCTACAAACAAAAGCATTCTCTTATATAACCATTTTACAATGATCAAAATCAGGAAATTGGGGCCAGTAGGTAGCATGGTAGTTAAGGTTCTGGACTCCCACATGGCCACCCTACCCACAGTTTGAGTCCCAGACCTGGCTTTTTCTTTCTCACTCTCTCTCTCTTCCCTCTCTCTGGTAAGTGCACGTGCCCCATAACAAATTTATAATAATAATGCTAATAAAAAATCTTTTAAAAAATCAGGAAATTAACATTGAAACAATACTAATACCAATCTATAAATTTGATTCAGAATCTACCAATTTCCCCCTTAATATTCTCTAGAGCCAAAGGAAATCCCTAATCATGAATTGCCTTTATCTGTTGGGATTTTTAGCCTTCTTTAGTCTAGAACAGTCCCTGAGTCTTTGTGCATCAGAATATCACTGGTTTGTTTTTAATTTGCCAGTAGGTGTGTGTGTTTGCCAGAGAGAGAGAGAGAGAGAGAGAGAGAGAGGGAGGAAAAAAGTGGGAAAGTACCTTCCATGGCGAATGGTCATGCCACAATTCCTTCTTCTCCATCCTTCCTATGGAATTGTGGGCATGCATGCACTTGTACCTAGTGTGTTTCTCAAGTCACTAGCCTCAGACTCATAACACATGGTCAGCTATATTGGATCCAGCTGCCTTAACCACCATGCCCTGGGTTACTGACTTGATGTATTATTGAAGAGTACAGACCCGTTATAATCTAGAATGTTCTTCTATTTGTGTTTGTTTGATGTTTCCCGATGACCAGATTCACATTATTTAAACTTTTGATAGGGATACCATGGCAGTAGCTTTCCTTCTTTCACAGTCTTGCTTAAGCAGGGCATAGCGTGTTCGTATATGCCATGGACAAGCAGTGTGATGAATATCCAGGTTCATGCTTCCACAGTTTGAGGGACTAAAAGAGGGACCTTCTACTGTTAAGTTTTACACATTTTTAGGATAAGAAGGGGATGGTCACTTCATTCTGTACAGTGATAACCACTTTAGTTAACTGTTCCCTATATAGCAAAATGGCTTTTAACAAAGACCCCTGTCCAAACTTGGCTCCTTGTAGCATTTTGCCAAGCTCCTAAATGGGTGACAGTATGCCTGCAAGAATATCTGGATTTGTCTTTCCTTACTTTCTCTCTCTTCTTTACTTTTTCCTTTTTTTTTCCTCCTACAAATCAATAATCTTCTCCTTTTTTCTAAGAGTTGCATAGAAGAGAAAAATTTTTCCTAGATCACAGTTTCAGAGAGGAATAAATATGACCATCGCATTTTTTGATAGGTTAATGGAGAGATGAGAGGAAACTATAAAAACTGATACTTTTGCTCTGCTTTATTTTACTCTCACCTCAATCCCTACACCTGCTTATAATTCCCTCAAAGAGATATACATTGATACTGTCCTCCCCAGCCACTGCTCATAGGACTTCAAACTGTGGAGGCATGAGCCTGGGTACTCACCACATGCAGCAAATGAGCTGAGTCACCAAGTGGGAGACACAAAACTGGAGCCAGGAAGTGGAAGCAATGTGGACTTTGGAGGCTAGATACCTGGGCCCACACCATGTCTCTTCTGGCAGTTAGCTGGGAGACCTTGTGCCAGTAACACAGGCTGTCTGAGCTTCGGCTTTTCTGTTTGCAAAACAGGCCTAATTGTACCCAAGTTATTGGTTTGATATGAGGATTATAAATATCATACAAAAATATGGAACTTGGCATTTTGAGAGGTTTGGTGAACTATCTATACTTTATCTAAATTTATTTGGACCAAAGAGCCTTATGGAAAACAGATTTTCCCTCCTCTTTAGAAAATTTTTTATTAATCATGGTCTCTTTTTTTTTTTTTTAACCTGAGGAACCAAAGACCTCCATAGACTCTATGTAGGAAGGGATAGAAAACCATAATTACCTTGTCAGATACCATGCTCTTGTATGTAAATTGACAAATACATCTATATATGGGGGATGTATATAGAAAAATGCCTAGAAAGGTATTTGCCAAAAATGTTAATGGTGGTGTTTTGATTTACTTTTCTATCACTAACTACTGAAGACCATATTGAGTAATTTACAAAGAAGAGAAGTTTATGTAGTTAACAGATTTGGAGGTCTGAGGTCAAGGGACTGTGTCTGGTCTTCTCATTGGTGGCTCAGGGCAAGAGCTTGTGTCCATGTTGATTTCTGTTCTTAAAAACTACCTGAAGTCTGGGACCAGCAGATGGCGTAATGGCTACGTCACTGGACTCCCATGTAGTTGTCCGCGGTTCAAGTCCCGGATCCGGTGGCTTAAACTCATGCCAGGCACATGTGCATGTGTGCTCAAGATCCCTGAGAGGAGAATGGAGGAAAAGGGATTGTGGCGTGGCCATTCCCCTGGGGGTTGATTTTACGCTTTCTGTCTCTCTGTCTCTCTGTCTTTCTGGTGAGTGCATGCAAACTATAACAAAAATCTCTCCAAAATAAAAGATATTTCTGGGGACCAGCAGGTGGCATAGTAGTTAAGATGCTGGACTCCCACATGGCCAATGGATGTTTGAGTCCCAGACTTGGTGGCTTGAAACTCACACTAGGCACAAATCTGTGTGTGCCCAAAATCCTGAAAAGAGAATGGAAGGGATTGTGCCATAGCCATTCTTCCTGGGCAATGATTTCTCACTTTCTGTCATTCTTTGTCTTTCCAGTGAGCTCATGTACCCTAAAGCAAAAAAACTCTTGGGGAAAAAAAAGTATTTCTGAGAAATAAATGAAATAAAAGATTATTAATGACCTCTGGCCCCTGATGTATTTTATTCCTAAAATCTATTAGAAAGCTAAGGGTCAGGCTGGCAAGTGGCATGGTGGTTAAGGTGCTGGACTCCCACATGGCTGACCACAGTTCAAGTCCCAGAACTGGCTACTTGCTAACTTTTCTTCTCTTTCTCTCTCTCATCAAATTAAAAAATACTACTAATAAATAAAAAGTTAATCTTTAAAAAGAAGAGAAAAGAAAGCTAAGGATCATCTTTAAGAATGGGCTGATAGGTAAGATCCAAACTTGATCTTTTATTCAGTATTCACTGAAGGGTCATTCAGGAAATATTATCTGATTTGACCTTCAGAGCCATCTACATCTAGGTATTGATGTCCCCATTTTGAAGATAAGGAAACATGTAAAGTAGACATGTTGGACTATTTGCTTAAGGTCATACTTCTGGTAAGCAGCATTCCTAGAATTCAAAACTAGACTTGTCTGAGTCCACAGCTAGTGTTTCTCTCTCTTTTTTTTTTGGAGAGGTTTTTCGCTATAGGGCGCGTGCCCTTGCCAGACAGACAGAGAGAGACATAAAGACAGAAAGCAAGAAATCACCCCCCAGGGGGGATGGTCACGCCGCAATCCCTTCTCCTCCATTCTCCTCTCGGGATCTTGGGCACGCACGCACACGTACCCGGCATGAATTTTAAGCCACCGGGTCCAGGACATGAACCGCGGTCGACTACATGGGAGTCCAGTGACATAGCTATTATGCTAACTGCTGGTTCCCAACACAGCTAGTGTTTCTCAAACTGTATTTCATGAAGCACTGTGTTCTTGAGCTGCTAATAAGTAGCCTTCAATATAAAAATAGGTGTGTGGTTATATCAGTATACTTTTGTCAGGAGAGACCCACAATGTACATTAGCATATACAAGCATTTCATTTGTTTTTAAAAACCGTATTAATTTTTAAAGTGTATTTACATATTTCTTCCATGAGTGGGAGAGAAAAAGAAAGGGAGAGAGCACTGCCATAGGATCCTGATACCATGATCCACCTGCAGTCTTCAGCCACCCTGGATCATGGTCTCTCACACATGCACAGCAGATTCAGGGAGGTCTCCAGACCTTCCCATGTGAGATTGCCTGGCTGAGCATTTCATCACTGTATCGCCATCTGGCCCCATAAAACAAACAAACAAACAAATAAACAAAGACCTGTATGAAACTTTACATTTTATTTTCACTTAATCCTATTTACTTTGATTGGACCATGGGTTTTTCTAACTCTCTATTGCTTTGTTTGTTCATTTGTTTTCAGTTTTGCTTGAGGTGCAAATTTCTCATAATTAATTAATTTCTCATAAACATAATGGTCTGTGTAATACCAAAGCTGTTTTGCTATGGCTCCAGATTGACCTCTAAAATGGGATCAAACTGGTCTGGAGGTAAAGAACTTACAGAATGTTTTTTGTTTGTTTGTTTGTTTGTTTTTCCTTTTTTTGGCCATAGGGTATATGTGTTCACCACAGAGAAACAGTAAGAGGGAAAGTGAGAACTCACCACCACCCACCTCCTGCCAGGTGGATACTGCAATCCCTTCTCCTCCATTCTCTTTCTGGGACTTTGGGCATGATGAACAAAAACCTAGTTTGATTTTCTTTTTCTTTCTTTCTTCTTTCTCTCTCTCTTTCTTTCTTTCTTTTTATTTTATTTTATTAGAGGTTTTTGCCACTGGGCATGTGCACTTGCCAGAAAGACAGAGGGAGACAGAGACAGAAAGTGAGAAATCACCCCCAAGGGAGGATGGCTATGCTGCAATCCCTTCTCCTCCATTCGCCTCTTGGAATCTTGGGCATGCACGCACACGCACCTGGCGTGAGTTTAAGCAACCGGGTCTGGGACTCAAACCATGGTTGACTACATGGGAGTCAGGCAATGTAGCCATTATGCCACTTGCTGGTCCCCCTAGATTGATTTTCAAGTCCCTAGGTACAGGATCTGAACCACGGTCGGCCATGTGGGAGTCCAGTGCCTTAAACACTAGGCCACCTGCTGGTCCCAAGAACTCACAAAGGTTCTTAAAGCTTGTATTTAGCATTCACCACTTCTTTTATTTATTTATTTATTTTACATTCATTCACTGTATATCATTACAGCATACAAAATGAATTTTCCCATCCAGAATACACTGTATACTGGCTCACTCAAGGATATTGCCGTACATATTATCTTCAACAGATAATTTTCCATTTTGTGTTTCTTAAATGTTTTACTTCCTTTTCCCCCTTGATTTGTTTCCCCTCTTACCCTCGCTATTTCCCACTAACCTCCCACACTGTCTCTGGTAGCCACAGTTGCTCTCCATACCTTTATACTGTCCAATGTTTCTAAATTTGATTAAATTCAAGATTAGATTAGATGGTGCTGCCAGTACACGTCAAAGAAAAGACAGGGATGGGATTAAAAACTCACCAGACAGTTTGCCAGCCCAGGTTCTTTGCTTGGAGAGAACTAAAGGGTGAGTTTTCCCCTGGGCCCTATGTTGGGCTGTGGGAGGTAGCCATAGCTACCTGCAGTTTGGTCATGAGGTTTCCTGGAAACTGACGTCAGGGTCTTTCTGCAGAGAGCTATGAGTCATAGGGCCGAGAGTGGAGATTTTGACTGTGGAAGGGACATTAGTTTCTCTGGTAGGGGACTCAGTAAATGGCCAGTGACAGTGAAGAAAGGGAAAGTGAAATAGAGTAGCATTCTTTCTGGGTTGATATGAAAACTGGGCCATCATCATATGTGATAAAAGTAGTGACGATCTTAACCAAATGGGCAGACTTTCTCTCTTAATTTGGTAAGAGTTCAAGTATGAAGAAAATGAGGAAGAAAGAAAGAAAGGTTCTTATTCTTGTCTATGAGGGAAAGTAGTGGAATATCCCAAGGTTTGTGGGCATCCCACTAGATGATGCTCTGTGGACGATGAGGTGAAACAGGCCTGAAGAAGCTATCATAGGACCCCAGGACGTTGGAACTGATGGACTTTAGAAAGCATCTGGCCTGATTCCTTTCTCTCATTGTTGGGTAAGTTATTTATTTGCCTATGCTCAGACATAATTTTATTAGCAGAATAAAACTCAAGACCAAGGCTCTTGACGCTGCAGTCTCATGTCCTTTCCACTACATTACATAATTTGGAGTTAATGAGCTACGGTCAAGTTATTTATTCATTCAATAATCATACTGTTATTATTTTAGTATAATTAGGTACTATGCTAGTCTTCAAGGATTTAAAGAATGTTAACTGTTCTCATCAAAAAATAAAAAAAAATAAAAAAAAGATATCTTGGTTAGGTAACACATTTATTAATTAGCTATTAATAGATTTAACCATTCTGCAATGTATTTATATCTCAAAACATCATGCTGTACCCAATAAACATACAATTTTATCTATCCATTTTATATATATATATATGTTTCTTAAATGGTGTGTGTGTGTGTGTATAGATAGATAGATAGATAGATAGATAGATAGATAGATAGATAAACAGAATAGTAAACAGAATAGGTTTTACCTTTAGGAGTTTATATTCTAGTGAGTGAAGAGACACTTACAAAGCAAAGCATTGGGTTAGAAAAGTCATGACATGTTTTTGCTGTTTTTCTTTGCAAAAATGTGTCATGACTTTTCTGACAACCCAATAGTCAGCATAATGACTAAGATACATAGGTATTTCAGGTACTCCTTGATGGGAGTGAGGGCAGGGTGTGAAGAATTAGACACAATGAGAGAAAACTCCATGGAAAAGTAAGACTTGAACTGAGCCATCCAGGATGATAACTAATAACCTGGATTAAGAGGTCAGAGAGAGAAAGGGGCAAATTTCAGCAAAGAACCACATATAAGGAAAGAGGCATTAAGATAAGTAGTCAATGCTGCTGGCTAAATTTTAAAGCACAAGGCAGAGTGTTGCCTGTCTTATGTGTTGTTTGGAGAGATGGGTAGGAACAAATCAGGAGGGTCATTTGACACATACGCATAAATCTACCACTGCAGTCATACAATGGACATATTCATCACTCAAAAGAATCCTTATGGACTTCGTGTTCTCTTTCACCCACCCTTCCCTGTTCCCTTTACTTACCTCCTATCTTTTCTCACAACCTCAGGCAATCTAATCACATTCCCTATGAGAAAGAAGCAGGAGATGAGAGTTGAAAAATAGCAGATGTGGGGCCAGGCGGTGGTGTGGTTATTAAAGTGATGATCTCACATGGCCAACTAGGCAGTTCAAGTCCCAGACCCAGAGACTTTAAAAACATGATGTTTGTGAGTGAGTGCATTTGTGCCCAGAATTCCAAGAGGGGAATGGAGGAGAGGGGACTGTAGCATTACTATTTCCCACCCTCCTCCTCCCACCCCCCCCACCTGGGGTGTGCCTTGTTTTTCCCTTTCTCTTTGGAAGATGTATGTGACCTGTAGAAAAAAATTTTAAAGAAGAAAAAAGTAGCAGATTTAATAATAATAATAAATAATAATAATAAAATCAAGAGGTTGGAGGGGTATGAGGGGCATAGAAGCTTATGAAGGCAAGGAAATGGATTGTGTTCCTGAACCCTTTAGAAGATATGCAGCCATGCCAACAACTTGAATTTAGACTTCTCACTCTCAGAGCCTTAAAGGAATAAATTTGTCCTGTTTTTTTGTTTGTTTGTTTGTTTCTTTGTTTTGTCTTGTTTTTGGAGAGGTTTTTGCTATAGGGTGTGTGTGCTTGCCAGAAAGACAGAGAGAGACAGAGACAGAGACAGAAAGCAAGAAATCACCCCCAGTGTGATGGCCACACCACAATCCCCTCTTCTCCATTCTCCTCTCAGGATCTTGGGCACGCACGCACATGCACCCGGTGTGAGGTTAAGCTACCAGGTCTGGGACTCAAACTGTGATCGACTACATGGGAGTCCAGTGACATAGCCATTATGCCAACTGGTCCCAAATTTGTGCTGTTTTAAGTCATTATGTTTGTGGTAGTTTTTTACAACAGTGGTAGAAAATCAATATGGGCATCTCTGAGATTTTTCTCTGAAAATCAATATGCAGATCTCTGAGATTTTTTTCTCTGTGCAGATTTCTCTCCTGTATTATTATCCTGTCCTGTGAACCCTGGTTGCCTTATTCTTTCAGAATATCAGCTCTGTCTCCTCAACCCAAGGAGTCTTCTATGATTGCTGATATAATCATAGAGCTCACATTATTTCTCATTTTTCTGGAAACACTGACCTTTGTAGTCTTATGTCCAGTGCCTCGCAAGCCATGATTTTATAATCTATATATTTGCTGACTATTGCAGTGAGAGGGTAATTTGGTCCCTGCTAGTCCACACATACCAAATTATGATTTTATTTTTTTGTATTAAAAAAACTGAAATGAAAAAATTAGACTGAAAAAGGTGAAATTAATTTTAATACTATATTTTCTTTATCTCAATATATCCATTATATTATCATTTCAACATGTAACCAATACAAAAATGTTTAATATAATATTGTTTCAGTACTAGTGTATATTTGACACATGTAACACATCTAAATTCAGACTAGCAAGATTTCAAATTCTCAAATGTGATAGCAGAGTTGTAGGGTGTAATGAGTTACGGTAGTCAATGTTTAGTTGCTCAGAGGGACTACAATCGTTTGAATATGTCAACTCAAATATCACCTTCTTCATGAAATAATTTTTGATCAGCCCAGCTGAAGGTCTTCCAGTGTCAATGGTGTTTGGTGTTATTCTCTGCAACTTGCTATGGTTTGAATGTTTGTATCCTCCCAAATGTAGGATGAAATATCATCCTCCTTGTAACAGTATTACAAAGTGAAGCCTCTGAGAAATAATTAGCATTAAATAAGATTCTGAGGGTGGGGCCCCCAAGATGGTATTAGTGGCTTCATAAGAAGAGGAAGAGAGACCCAAGTTAGCATACTTGCTTAGACTCACCACATGATACCCTCTGTTATGTTATGCGGAGGCAAGAAGGCCCTCCCCACATGCTGGCCTGTCTACCTTGCAATTCTCAGGCCCCGAACCATGAGCTAAATAAACCTCTATTCTGTATAAATTATCTAGTCTGTGGTATTTAGTTATAACAACAAAAAATGGACTAAGGTAGGACTTGAAATATTTTCTATTTTATTGCTTTATAAGCCTACACAATGGGCTCAAGGTGTAGGGATTTACAAGAATTTGGAAAAGCAGACTGGTAAATGTCACATTCTGAGAGTTTATGATACTAAGCAACCAATGCACTGGAAAAGGGAAAGTTTTGGTTGGGAAAAATAAAATAAATCAACATTCTTTTTTATATATTAGTCTCATGCACAGTTTTAAAAGATGAATCACTCTATAGAACATTATTACCTCTAAAATAAAATTCAGAATTGTGTATCTGAATCTCTAGAATTTGAATTGAGGACCAGAGCCTGAGCATTGATGTCCACCGAGAAGATTACATCCTCGCTTTTAAAAAGATCAAGTGCACATTTCCATCTCTTCTCACTTCCCCATTTGTTGGTTTTATCTCTGCTGTAAAATTGCCATCTTCTAGAGGATAGCTATCCCATAATACTCTTTTTATCTTGAGCCCTTTGCATAAGCTATATCAAACAATAAAAGATAAAATATTTCAAGTACTATAGTAATAAGCAACCATAATCCATAGTACCTATTTTGCATCATCAATTTACCTGGGAAAATATTATAAATGTTTCTGTAATTAAAGAATGAATGAGGCATAAGAATGTTCCTCCCTTCGTGTCACTTTCATGTGGAGAGGTTTACAGATCTAATATAGTATGTGTATGAATCTCAGGGCAATTAAGGAAATGCCTGATCAGACCAGTGTCACCAATTGACCAGCCTGTCCCTGACTTCACATCCTGCCTTCTTAAATGCCCAAGTATAGTCATTACTGTTGCATGTGGACCCAAAGCAGTGGCCTGATCTGTGTCATTGTGACTCGCTCTCTTCCAAGAATGGCTCTACTGTTTTCTAAAATGCGTAATTCAGTGTTAAGCATCCTTGGATTGCTGAAGTGAAGCAAAAGTTCAAGTCCAAGATGAGCTCATTGGTAACTCAGTTCAGAAACTAAGAAAACAAGGAAAGGGCCAGCAGGTGGCATGATGGTTAAGGGATTGGACTTCTACATGGCTAACCGTGGTTCAAATCCCAGATCTGGTGGCTTGAAAATCATGCCAGGCATTGGGACTAGCAGTTGGCATAATGGATATGTTGCTGGACTCCCATATAGTCAACTGTGGTTCAAGTCCCAGACCCGGTGGCTTAAATTCATGCCAGGCACATGTGCGTAAGTGCCCAAGTGCCCAAGATCCTGAGAGGAGAATGGGGGAGGAGGAATTGCGGCATGGCCATCCATCCTGGGGTGTGATTTCTTGCTTTCTGTCTCTCTGTCTCTCTCTGGTGAGTGCACATGCCCTATAGCAAAAACCTCTCCAAAAAAAGAAAGAAAGAAAAAGAAAATCATGCCAGGCACATATGTGTGCATGCCCCAAATTCTAGGAGAAGTGATTGTGACATGGCTATCCTCCCTAGAGGGTGATATCTCACTGTCTCTCTATCTCTCTCTGGTTATCTTACTGTTTCTCTATCTCTCTCTGGTGAGCACATGTGCCCTATGGCAAAAAAAGAAAAGAAAAGAAAGAAAGAGAGAAAAAGAAAGAATGCAGGAAGTTTGGGGAAACTTTCATGAGAACCATAACGTAAAACCAAGGTGATATTTAAAATCCTTCAGTCTTGAACAATTTTCCCCTCTGATCTCTGGTGCCACAATGCAGAGGGAGGTCACTTACTTCCTCTCTCTCTTTTTTTCTTTTTTTTACTTTCAGGGCAAGAATATCCCAGCATGGGCATGAGTAGCTTGAAACTGTTAAAGTATGTCCTGTTTTTCTTCAACCTGCTCTTTTGGGTAAGTGTGTCTCCTCTAAACCTGACCAAATTCACCTCCCCTCAGCTGAGTTGTCCTTCTCTCTGCTCTACTGAAGAGTTAGTGTGGAGTTCAAGACATGCAGGCCTGAGGCCCATCCTATGTCCAGGATACCCAGCCTAGGAACAAAACAAGAGTAATTTTTTTGCCTTTTCCAAACCTGCCACAGTATAAATGTAAAATTAAAAAGTACCTGTATAGTTATTAAACGAGGTGCCATTTCTCTCTGGGAGCTTTAGACTGCTACTGCTCACAGCTGACATCTATAGGTGAGAAATCTGAGACTCTCCATTCTGGGTATTGAGTACCTCTTTTTCTCTTGTACTTTTCTCCCTGAACCCCTTTGAAGAATAGCTGGCTGAAAGGAAAGACACATTTTCTGGGGAAGTTTCACTGTGTCAAATTCAACAGCTGAATTTCAAAAGTAGAATGAGTTAATCCTTGTGTGTCTATAAGACGACTCTCATAAGTTTGACTTCTCTAGTTTTCTGCAATATTAACTTCCTCAAGCAGAACATCTCCTCTATACAGTCGTGGTTTCCAAAATGAAGGTCATATGTGAACAATTGAGGGGACAAGGAATAGGGTATGTGAAGCAAGAAGTTAGGCCAAATATGGTGAAGATACTGTGTGACTCATAGAAGTGAGCTTTCCTTGATGACTGGAAATGGTCAGGATGAGGTATGAGACTCTGCACAAGAAAGCTAGGATTACCTTTCCTATGGGATCATAGGGAAACTAAGTTAGGAGGTTGTTCATGAGAGTCTTGACTGAACCGATGGTAAAAGGGAGTGAGAACATGAGAAGATACTCAAGAACCACATTTTGTCTCACAATGTGAATTCTTCCTTTCAGTTTTGTGGCTGCTGCATTTTGAGTTTTGGGATCTACCTCCTAGTTCGCAACAAATTTGGAGTGCTTTTCCACAACCTCCCTTTCCTCACGCTGGGCAATGTGCTTGTCATTGCGGGCTCCATTATCATGGTGGTTGCCTTCCTGGGCTGCATGGGCTCCATCAAGGAGAACAAGTGCCTGCTTATGTCGGTAAGTTCTTACAACGGACATAGTGCCCCAGGAAGGGGAGAGAGTGCCTGAAGTCCCAGACAGAATGTTTCTTGGTAGATATCTATGGGTACAGGGAAATCACAGAAACATGGGATTGGCACTTCAGACCAACCAAGCCTGTCCAGACCAATAGGATTTTGTTTCTGACTTGGACTCTGGGAATAGATGGGAGAAGGCATTGCTATCCTTGTTGGCATTCATTTTACACCGTCAATAATGACCCTTGTCATTATAATTCTCTTCATAGCCTTTTGATTTTTTTTATATCTAGTTGAAAGAATCATCCATATGTCTGGGACCAGCTGTTAGCGTAATGGCTATGTCGCTGGACTCCCATGTAGTCGACTGCGGTTCGCGTCCCGGACCCGGTGGCTTAAATCTCACGCCGGGCATGGGTACGTGCATGCCCAAGATCCTGAGAGGAGTAAGGAGGAGAAGGGATTGTGGTGTGGTCATCCTCCCTGGGGGGTGATTTCTTGCTTCCTGTCTCTATGTCTCTCTCTGTCTTTCTGGCGAGCACATGCGCCCTATAGCAAAAACCTCTCAAAAAAAAAAAAAAAAAAAAAAGAATCATCCATATGTCTAAATCCTCCTTTCAAAAGTAAATATTTTCATGATCCTACTCAGAATTACTTACTTATGGGAAGATAATTACTAGGTTTTTCTAAGCCTGGCACCTTTCTTCCTTATTTGAATCTACATGATACCCCATGTAGACCCCATGAATGACCCGGCTTAGGCAAGGGCCTGGGCTCAGCCGCTGAGGTTGAATATGGGAGATGCTAGAGCTTTCCCACTGTTCCCTGCCAGGTAACTATCTTCAGGTGTAACTTCAGTTCTAGGTTTTACCTATAAGCACTAGGCATGCATGTCTCTGTATGCCCAGAACAGAGTTTGTTGTAACACTGCCACTCTAACCATAGGTGTGGGTTCCCAACTATCTTGATTCTTCCTTGAATTATGGGTCAGTTCTTCAACTGGAGCCAAGAGAAAGAAAAAAAAATCTTGTCCTCAGATAGTTCTCAGACTAATGGCAAAAGATGGGAGAAAATAGACATGAAGTAAAGGTTTTAAGCAATAAAAATTAGAGTTGGAGTAAAAAAGATAAAAGAGAAGGAATAAGTAAAATATATTTTCTGTTGTATGTGATTAGCATAAAGGGAGTAAATCTCAAAAAGTGGAGGCAAATATGAGTTAGAATCATGATGAGAGCCTCTCTTTCTTCCATCTGTACAGGGCTTCTTTTAACCTCTACCACCCTCAGTCCTCCACTCTGAGTTAGCCCTGATCTTGTAGAAAAGATAAGGCTCCAAACTCTAAGATACATGTTTTAGTTAGCTAGCCTTTTGCTCAGCTATTTCAATAGGCTGACACCAAAATTACATCATATATTTTCAAGTGACATTGAATATGTATTATGCGCACAACTTGCTCTTCTAGGCAATAGGAAATGTGGATAGGAGAGAACAAAGTCTGAAGATAGTTAATCTGCCCACCAGAGTCCAGTTGCAGAAAAAGAATACATATTCCTCACAATACTAGAGAAGGCTTACAAAGGCTGAAGGAGCCAGGAACAGGAATATCCTGTGCCTATGCAGAGATCTACCTTATTGCTCCTAGAGCAGAGTGGGAGTGGGTGGAGACCTGGGATCAGTGCTGTTAGTACATCTCTGCTTTGTCCTAGTTCTTTGTCCTGCTGCTGATTATCCTCTTTGCTGAGGTGACCTTGGCCATCCTGCTGTTCCTGTATGAAAACAAGGTAAGTGAGGAAAAACACAACTTGTATAATATTGTAAAGATTGGGGAAAATTTCGACTATCTGCACTCTATTGTAGAGAGCAAAAAATTGGAGGACATAAAAACAGTGAAGGTACTTAATGAGAATAGGACAGTGTGGAATGGGGGAGGTGAAGAGAAGAGGATAGAGAAAGATAGCAAGTGAATAATAGAGAGGCAGGACGTTAGTGAGAAACAGATATGGCCTATTAACTGTTGATGATGACATGTATAGTATTCTCAACTGGATTGGTCTGAGAAGAACTTCACAATGGCAAAGAATTTTTACAAGCAAAATGAGAAATAGCGATTGACTGTTTTAAAAAAAATAATTAGAATAATAATAATACTGACTGGGGAAAACATAGAAAAGATATTGAATGTTGAAGTGGGGAGATTAATGTCTCTGTATTGACTGACATGCATGGCATTCCCTTTTGAAAAAGCAATGTAATACACTGTAAAGTTATATGTAATCCAATGTAATATTAAAGAAGATTATGATGATAATAAAAAATAAAAAATAAAAAAAAGAGTGGGGAGAATGAAGTGGAGGAGAAGTTGGGAAAAAATAAGTCGTGTAATAGAAATAAAGTGGGAGAATGAGGCAAAGGGAGATGAATTGGAATTGAGGACAAAGTTTCATGAAGGAAATTGCATTTGAGTGGTGCTTTGGAGGATGACTGGAAAGAACAGTGAAACTTGCTTCACTGTATATTTGGCAGTTGAGAACATCTGTCTCAGTGACTAAGGATAGTACTTGCTTTCATTGCCTGTCTTCCTCCATTGTAAAACTAAAATTCTGGAGAGACAATAATCTACTACATACTTCTTCCTTCAATGCCAACTAACACTTACCACTTCTTTCCAGAATATCTCATCTATAAATTCCCTTCCTTCAGTTTTTTTTTTTTAGAAAGATTTTTGCTATAGGATGTGTGTACTTGCTGAAGCGACAGAGACAGAAAGTGAGAAATCACTCCTCAGGGGCGATGGCTATGCCACAATCCCTTCTCCTCCATTCTCCTCTTGGGATTTTGGGCACACATGCACATATGCCTGGTGTGAGTTCCAAGCTGCTGGATTTCGGACTCCAGCCATGGTCGACTACATGGAAGTACAATGATGTAACCATTACGCCATCTGCTGGCTCCACTTTCTTAGTTCTGAGAAGACCCTTTGGAAGGGAGGATCAAGGGTAACTACTAACCTGTACTAGAAATTCCTTATTTCTCGAACTCACCTACTTTTTATAATGTCCCTTTTGCTGGAATGTGTTCTGCCCAGCTGAGTAAGTATGTAGCTGATGGCCTGACTGACAGCATCCACCATTACCACTCAGACAACAGCACCAAGGCGGCGTGGGACTCCATCCAGTCGTTTGTGAGTACAGATGAAATCTTCCTCAGATCAGGCCAGACTTCATTTTTCAGCCTCAGTCCCTAAAGGCTAGTTCATTTCTTGAAAGTTTCAGAATCTGCGGTTCACAGACCTGAGGTCTTAAATAATTCCTTGGCTATCATGAACAGGGGAGCACAGGAATCAATCTGATAGATACAAAGTTCTCTGCATTCTTTTTCATCCTTTACCAATTCAGATCCAAACACATCATACTATGTTGGTTTAAGTATTTTCCAAAATTTTACTCAAAAGGGCAATTTTATAATTTAAGAAATCTCTGTTGAATATCTAACCTGCCCAATTAAGTTAATTACCTTGCCCCACAAGATTCCATCATTCCTGTTCCCACCTAAAAACATAAATTTGTTTTTTTAATTTGTTGTAGGGCACATTGCTTGACAGAGAGAATTATATAGAGACAGAGAAAGTGAGAAAGCACTGCCCATGGGGGATGGCCATGGTGTAATCTCTTCTCCTCCATTCTCTGTTGGGGATTTTGGACACATATGCCCACACCAGCTGTGTTTTCTAAGCTACCAGTCAGGGACTTGAACCAAGTAGTCAGTCATGTGAAATCAATCACCTTCACCTCCATGCCACCTGCTGGCTCCCATGAAAACATACATTAATGCTGCATTCGTGCCTTTGTGTGTTGGAAGATAAAGAAGAGTCAGGGAGCCCTGTACTGACAAAATCTATGTCTCAAAGTATGTCACTATAACCACGTGAGAGTTGACTGTGGAGTTGAAAAACAACAGCACAGGATTAGAGACTACACACCATAATGAGTAGCCTGGGGAAAATCATCTAACCTCTGTAGATCCCCAGTTCTTCTTCTTTTTTTTTTTTTTTCTGGTTTGATTGTTTTGGTTTTTTTTTTCCAATTCAGTTTAGAAATAGTTTTAGTATATGATTTTTGGACATATACAAAAATAAAGGGAATAATAGAAAAGTGAATCTCGGGGTACATGTCACCCAGCTTCAACACTTAACAGTTTGCCCATGTCATCTCATCTAATCCCCTATACTTTGTTTTGGTTAGACTATTTTAAAGCAAATACTAGACATTACATTTTATCACCCATTAAATATAAAAATAAAAACCGTGCTTTGAAGCTTATTTTAATCATGATAGAGAGCACATATATTCTCAGAAAAAAGAGAGAGAAAGAGAGATGTACCCTTACAGGGTCTCTTTACATTGTGATCCCCTTTACCCAGCACTCCAACACTTCAGGATCTTTGGTACATGTTTATGTGCCTGGCATGTTTCCAAATGAACCTGGAGAGGCGAACCTATAGTGGACCATGTGACTTCTATTGCAGTTCAGCTTGCTACCAACCACCATCAGGCGGGGCCTAAAAATTTTTTTGTCATAACACTAAACTGTTACAATAATTTTTAAATATCACCAACAGTTTATAATCAAATTTCCCTAATTATCTAAAAAATTGTTTTCAATTAATTTCAAACCAAGATCTATACGAGATCCCCTTGTTATATTTGGATGACACATCTGAGTCTATTTTAATGTATAACAGTATCTCTCTGTTCATGTTACTGATTTATGGAATGAAATTAGGTTTCTTGTCCTATAGTATTTCCCACTTTCTGGATCTAATTGTTTCCTCAAGGTATTTTGGTGTCAGAGGGTCTTTGCCTCCCATAAACCTCATGAATCTAGAGACTTGAGGCAGTTTCCTTTTGTAGTAAGACTATTATACTGGCATTTCCGGTTGCATCATGTAAGCAGGCACATAATGTCTGATTGTCCTGCTTTCTATGATCTAAAAACTAGATGGTGGATCCAGGTGCAGTCAGTCTTGTCCTTCCATTATAAAGTCATCTGAGTGCCTACTTCTTGATTTGCAAATAGGAAAAAATTACACATGCCTTCTTTATAGGTGTCTTATGTGAAAAAAATTGTGTAAAATACATGAAAGCATTTTGTTTCAAGAAGTCCATAGTAGTTATGTCAATTCTGGACTTTCTCCTATAGATTCAGATTTAAAGGCCCTACCTTTCCCTCCAAAGCCCAGTTTTCTTTTCTTTCTTTTCTAACTATCTTATTTTGGGGGGGATTTGGTTTGTAGTTGCAATGTTGTGGTGTAAATGGTACGAGGGATTGGAATGGAAGCCCACCAGAATCGTGCCCCTCAGATCCACAAGTTCAGGTAATTTTTTGAGCAACTTTCCTGTTATTGGCCTCTTTATTTAAACTTTTGTTACTTGGTACATTTCTCAAGTCACAGAGTACCTAGATCTCCCACCCAGAAAAAAGTGAACCCTGAAGAAAGGAGAGACCAGCGTGACAACTCTGAGTACAAGAAAAATGATAAAAACATAGAAATGAGCTCATTTAGACTAGACACACTGAAAAGAAAATTGTTGCACTAAAATATTAGAGCAGTTTATATGAAAATGGCAGAAGAGTGTCTAGGTATTTTCTTAAGAGCAAGTAGGTCTTCTTGTGGTAGAAAGTGAAATTTATAGGGCTGAGGTAGAAAAGCTTCTCCTTGTACCAGTTTCTCTGCTCTACTTCTTTGAAGATGGCAGAACGTAGCCACTTAATGAAATGAGTCATAAGTGAAGAAGCAAGGAGTTGGGAGACAGAGATTTGGTAGAAATGCTGAAGCACTTTCCCACTTAATTTGAACCTCCAGAACTGGCTCAGGAAAGAAACCAAAATTATCTTCCAGCTATAATACAGAAATCCCTAAGGTCCTATCCTCACCAATGTTATTCCACTTTTGAGGTGATTCGTAAATCTCCAGAATTTTTTCGGGCCTGTGGATAAAGACTAGGATAACTACCAATAAACAACTGCCTTGGAGCTTGGTTGGCCTACTATAGATTTACTGGTTGTTGAAGCAGAAACTAAAATGCAAACCAATCCTAGAATTGCAAACCAATCCTAGAACTGCATAACCTACATTCCCATTTGTTGATATTAGGTCAGCTCTGAGTGTTCAAAAAAACACAAGGACTTCTGCTCCATTTGGGAGCAAATTTAATTTGTGGCTAAGGATTTAAGATCTCCACATTAGGTGCCAACATAATGATAACACAGGAAAAGTGTCTAGTTTATATTCTCTACTGTATACTGTTTCTTCACCCATGCAAAGAAAATATTATTATGCAAAGAAAATGTTATTATGCAAATAAACTTTCTGACCTAAGTCTCTTTGCATAATATAAGGTAAAACATAAACTGTCTCCCCAAATAATCCTGATAAAGTTGAATTATAGAGCAGTGTAATTTTTGTACTTGTTATCTCTTCTAGGGTTGCTATGAGAAGGCAGAGATGTGGTTTCATTCCAATTTCCTGTATATTGGGATCATCACCATCTGTGTATGTGTGATCCAGGTAGGAGCTTAACCACAAGAGTGTTGTGAGGATTACATAAATTTTGTTAGGATTTTAAAATAGTACCAATTACATAGTATGTGTGCAATACATGTTAGCTTGTTTTTATTACTACGAATTCCCCTAGTCAAGTAGCAAATTATATTACCAATTTGATTCAAGACACAGAAAATATGGTATGAGTATATCTACCCGGTCAAATTATCCCTGAGGTGTAGGCGAATCATACTAAATTATAAGCCACCAAGCAGAACCCCACTTTTGCCCCTGACTCAGCTGATCTGGAAAGGACTGTGATTGATGAAACATTTTGCTTCAAAATTGACCTTGTCTGCTAAGGGATAGATGATGAAAATTATAATTTGAGTTCTTTGTTTCTGTGCTTAGTTTTACAAGTAAAGAGCGAATTGAAGGTACTTTTACATTATTTTTAATTATGTAATGTTTCTAACATTCTTTTACCCAAGTGTTGGGCACATCACACATTAGCTAAGATTTAATCAAGAAGCTCCAGGGGGAAATTAAAAAATTAAAAGAAAAATGCTTTTTTCTCTGCTTGGAAACCAATGAAACATAGGGCATAGGTATTTAGTTCAGTGTTGAGTAAACAGAACTTGACTGTGCTAGCATCAGGACTTCTGAAGACAGAGGATGTCCCAACACTGTCCATTCTACTATCATGCCTTCTTTTCCCTCATTATTTTTAAACTACAGAATAGAACTCCTGAAAGTGATGGTGGGAGGGAAATTCTGAGTGTCATAAGATGATATTTTTACTCTAGGGCCAATTTTAGGAGTTGTAGGGGAAATGTCTCCTCTTATGAAGACCTCACATTTTTTTTTTCAACTCTTTTCTCAGGTGCTGGGGATGTCCTTTGCACTGACCCTGAACTGCCAGATTGATAAAACCAGCCAAGCTCTAGGGCTGTGACCAGCAACTGTCCTGTGCCAGATAAACTTGTTTAATCTCTGGATATCCCAAACCATTTATAGCGTGAAGTCTTAAATGATCACTTGCTGGACTGGAATCTTTGTCCTCATCCCATCTCTTTCCTGTTTGGGTCCCTGTCTTATACAACAAGAGAAGAGGGTGTTGGTCAGATACTTCCCACTTCAGGCAGCAAGACAACCTTTCACCCACTGATGGCAGGAGCCATGTCTCTCAGGGTTGTGAAACAGCCTGAATGTTTTTAGACGTGAGAGACCAAGAAAGTCTGTGGCACATGTGGCTCAATATCAAAAAGCAGGTCCAGGATACAAATGTTTGCATCTTTACATTCTCAGATCAGTTGCTAGTTTCTCAGTCTTGCCCATTCTGCCCTCTGAAGTCAAGCAAGAGACAAGCTAGAGGGCGTTGCACAGCCAGATTCCCCAGATCATTGTTACAATCCTCTGTTTCCTCTGTAGGGCTCATCATGGCTACAAGAATGATAAAATACTCTTTCTCCAAAGGATAAGGTTTCATTTTGATTAAAGGGTCTTTTTAATTTAATCTAAATCTTTCCAGAAAATAACTATCTAGTAGTTCATCTCCTAACTTCAACCAATCTCTTAGCCTTTGATTTATGCAGCCATAGAGGAATTCAGCTGTGCCAGTGTATTTGTGAGTTGACTGATAATCATCAGAAGAGTTCTAGTGTTATTTCTCTCTTTAATAAGGTTTTTTATATACTGTTATAATTCTTTAATGAATAAATAGTTATGGTCTCAATCATAACATTCTTATTCTTAAATCTCAAACACCACTTCCATGATTCACCCTGACTGCCCTACCAGAAAATCAGTATATTAGTTATCTACTGCTGCATAACAAATAATGGCAGAAAACAACAAACATTTATTAGGTCACAGTTTTTGTGGATAGGAATCTGGAAGCAGCTTAACTGGCTGATTCTGATATATGGTTTCTCACATAACTACAAGTAAGATGTCAAGCAGGACACTAGTCACCTCAAGGCTCAGTTGGTGGTGAATTCACTTTCAATTTCTCTCACTTGGCTGTTTTCAAACCTCAGTTGTTTGCCACCTGTGCTTTTCTTTAGGGCTGCCTTATAATATTGCGACTGATTTTTCCAATAGCAAGACACCCAAGAGAGCAAGACCATAAAATACAGCACCCAAAACAGAAACCATAGTCCTTTTATAAATTAATGTAGATGTGCCTTTACATCAGATCTGCCATATATTATTCTTCAGGAGTGAGTTGAAAGATTCAACCCATTCTAAAGGGGAAGATATTAAATAAAACTTTGAATTCTAGGGTGTGGAGTTCATTGGAGACCATCTAAGAGGTTGCCAACCACATCATGCTTGTTGGATTATGAAAAGAAGTTAAATTGAATTGTCTATAAACTAAATTTGATTGTCTACATGATAACCCTAGCTTGAAAAGTAGAAAATTAGAACATAACTAACATAGAATAAAATGTAGAGAAGTCAGAGAGAAAGGGATGGAGATAATTAGTTTCTGTTCTTAAAGCTTTGCATAGGTGCTATTGCCTTCCTTTAAAGTATTGGATAGTCAGGAAAGTCATGACACATTTTTGCACAGAAAACCAGGAAAATACATTATGAATTTCCAGACTAATATCTTACATTCAACATGTACAAATTGAAATATAACATTGTATCTTTCAAACCGGATTCTCTTCTTTGTTCCCCATATCAGTGAATGCTAACATCATTCTCCCAATTTTTCTAGCCAAAATCTGGCCTTTGTCCTTAGTGTTAGCCTATCCTTTATGCTCAACAACCAGTCATGAAGTTCTAAAGAGTCAACCACCAAATATAACATTCATCCAGTCTCATGTCACTTCTTGTTTGTATTCTTTCGATAGTCCACAATCTGCTCTAAATTATCTAAACTATTAGCCATATAGTAGCCAGAATAATATTTCTAAAACAATCAGGACATTTGTATGCTTGAAATTCTACAATGACTATGTAGCTCTTAAAATAAATTCTAGATTTATGTATTATGTCTTCCAGACCCTAAATAGTATGACTCTTGCTTCTCCAGCCTTGACTCTTGCCATTCTTACTCTTGCATTCTATGTTTTCATTATATTAATGTTTATTGAGTTGTGCTAGGCTTTGTCTGTAATAATTGGGTTTTCCTACTCAGGCACTGATCCCCTTTGCCTGGATAATTCCTACTCTCTCCCTCTTCTAAGGAAAGTTTCCCTGTTTCTATAAAGCTTAATATTTATTAAGTCTTTCCAAGTATAAGGGACCATGCTAAGCTTTACTTGCATCTTTCCATTTAAATTTTGACAAAATTTCTCTTGAAAGTACCTCTATAACTCACTCATAGAAACTTCAAAAATTTTATCACATTCATAGATATTATATCTAATAGATTTTATCACATTGTAATTGCCAATTTAGCTCTCTTTATTAATTATCATTCTGATCAAGTTAGAGAGAAAAAAGATAAGATACAAATTAATTGTAAGTAAAAATTTGGAATCAGCAAATGGCATAGTGGTTGTGTCGCTGGATTCCCACATGGTAGGCTGCAAGGTTCAAGTCACTGACCTGGTGACTTGAAACTCATGCCAGTGTGTGTACATGCATGCCTGAAATCCTGAGAGAAGACTGGAGGAGAAGAGATTTCAGCATGGTCATCCCCCCTGGGATGATTTCTCACTTTCTGTCTCTGTCTCTCTGATAAGAGCACACAACTATAGCAAAAATCCCTCTTAAAAAAATAAATAGAATAAGGCCAGTGTTGGCCCTGCAGCACAGTGGTTAAGGAAAAAGGATCCCATATAACTGACCATGGTTTGAATCCTGGCCCAGTGACTTGAAAAAAATGCCAGGTGCATGTGCATAATTGCCTAAATCCCAGGATGGAGAAAAGGAAGAGAAGGGATTGCAGCATGACTTCACCCCATTGGGGTTGCTTTCTCCCTCCTTGTCTCTTATTTCTCTCTGGCAAGCACATGTGTACTCTAACAATATAAAAATTAGGCCATATCTACAAACACAATAAAGATTTCAAAGTCCATGAGACAATATGATAAACAAATTAAGGCTGATCATTTAGGATAAAAATGTAGGTGCTACAGGGAACCAGCAGTTAGCATAATGGCTATGTCGCTGGACTCCCACATAGTCGACCGCTGTTCGTGTCCCGGACCCGGTGGCTTAAAACTCACGCCGGGCATGTGTGCGTGCGTGCCCAAGATCCCGAGAGGAGAATGGAGGAGAAGGGATTGCGGCGTGACCATCCCCCCTGGGGGGTGATTTCTCACTTTCTGTCTCTATGTCTCTCTCTGTCTGTCTGGCGAGCGCACGCGCCCTATAGCGTAAAACCTCTCCAAAAAAAAAAAAATGTAGGTGCTACAGATAATTTTCTACAGTGATAGAAACTATCCAAATTGACTCAAAAGAAATATATTTTTATTCCTGATAAGACAGAAAACAATGTTATTAGACTAAACTTCCCAAGGTAAACAACTAAAATGCTACATAAAATCTTCAAGACGAACCAGTAGATGGCGTGGGATTTACATTGCTGGACTCCCAAATGGGCAACTGTGTGTGTATATGTGTGTGTGTGTGTGTGTGTGTGTGTGTGCACGCATGTGCCTAAAATCCTGAGAGGAGATTGGAGGAGAGGGTACTATGGCATGAACATCCTTCTGAGTGGTGATTTCTTGCTTTCTGTTTCTCTCTGTCTCTCCCGTGAGTGCATGCACCCTACAGAAAGAAAAATAAAATTAAATTTTTTTAAAAAAGTCTTAAAAAGAAAAAGAGAGAGAGAGAGAGAACCATTAAGCTGGAAAGAAAGTAAGGAATACTCAGGTCAGAAACCAAGTAATGGTAGGAACCAAATAGGCAAGAGGAATTTGAGGTAATTTGCCAAATTAGGGAACCACTTATATGGGTATGTTTAAATATTCAGACTTGGGACCAGCAGTTAGTGTAATGGCTATGTCACTGGACTCCCATGTAGTTGACCATGGTTCACGTCCCAGATCCAGTGACTTAAAACTCACGCCGAGCGTGTGTACGTGCGTGCCCAAGATCCCAAGAGGAGAATGGAGGAGAAGGGATTGAGGCATGGCCATCCCCCCTGGGGGTGATTTCTCACTTTCTATCTCTCTGTCTCTCTCTGTCTGTCTGGCGAGCATGCTCGCCCTATAACAAAAACCTCTAAAAAAAAATATTCAGACTCATAGAAACAGAGTAAATGTTGGCTGCCAGGAGTAGGGGCAAGAGGAAATGAGAGGTGTTAGTTAAAATGCTTATGTTTTGGTACTACGAAGTGAATAAGTCCTAGAGTTCTCGTGTATGGAGTAGTGCTTATAATTAACAATCCTATACTGTATACTTAAAATTTTGCTAACAGGATAGATCTTTTTTTTAAGAGAGATTTTTGCTACAGAGTACATGCACTCACCAGAGAGATAGAGACAGAGAGACAGAAAGTAAGAAATCACCCCTCCCCCAGGGGGATGACCACACCACAATCCTCCATTCAATAGGATAGATCTTATTCTGAGTGTTTTTATCAAAAATTTAATTAATTAATAAAGAGGGCAAGTGGAAACTTGGAAGTGATGAGTATATTTATGGCATATTTTGTGGCTATGGTTTTATAGGTATACATTTACCTTCAAACTCATAAAGTTGTAGACATTAACAGCTTTTCATATATCAATCATAACTCAATCAGTTATTTAAAAAGAACAAAAAAGCAAGCAAAGTACTATGAACCAAGAGAAACAACAACCAATAGAAACAGATCCATGAAACTTCAGATATTGGGGTAATCTGACTCAAAATATAAAATAGCCATGTTTTTCTATACTTTGAAAAATAAAGAACAAATTTTAAGTATGTTTGGAGAAGAAACTAAATAAAGTCTAAGCATTTCAAAAAATAAAAATATAAAAATAGAAACTTTAAAAAACTTGCATGTCATGTATTTACCAGCAGATATCGTACAGCTAAAAAGAGATTTAATAAACAGGAATAAAAGAGGAGTAAATTAATAATAATGTAGCTATAGTGAATTAACATGTATCCCTCCAAAAGATATTACAGATTCAAGTCTCTAGTAGCTTATTAATGTTACTTAATTTGGAAATAGGATCTTTTGAGATATAATTAAGGCTCTTGAGATAAGATCATCCTAGATTTAGGGCAAGCTCTAAATCCAATGTCTGGTAGGTATCTTTATAAGAGAAAGAAGAGAGAGATTTAAAAAGAGATATAGAGAAGATCCAGAGGGGAATGGCATGTGAGGAAAGTGGCAGAGACTGGAGGAATGTGTCTTCAGCTAAGCAATGTCAAGGATTACCACCAACCATCAGAAGCTGAGAGAGAGAATGAGAGAGAGAGAGATATGAAATAGCTTCTCCTTTGAGCTCTAGAAAGAACAAACCCTGAAAACATCCTCATTTTGGACTTCGGGCCTCCAGAACTATGAAATAATCTATTTCTTTTGTTTGAAGCCACCAAGTGTATTCTCATTTGTTCTGGAAGCTAAAGGAAGCTAATATTGTGACACATAGAAAGAGTAGAAAATATGAAGGTGAAGTGGAAAAATCATGAGGACAAAGTTTAAAAGTCTAATATAAGTGTAACTGGAGTTCCAGAGAGAGGAGACACAAAACAGGACAGACTCGATATTTGAAGGTACAATGGCTGAGGATGTTACAGAATCCAAATGAAAGAAAGTTGAATTGCTTCCATGAGGGCAAAAATGATATCACACTTGAACACATCATGGTGGACCTGGATAAAAATTAATAAAGCAATTTTAAAACACTTGTAGAAGGTATAGTTTTAGTAATAGGCAAAGATAAGTGGAATACTATAGTACCAAAGCTGTCTATGTACAGAAGGCATGAGTCAATATTGCTAATAAGGTCCTTTGTTAGACAGAATCCACTGTTACAGTTTGCTGGGAATCCCGCGGAAGACTTACATTCAACTTCACCTGGAGAGTGAGAACAAATTAGAGTTTGATCTTGCTACACTTTCTTAAAATTCTAAAAACTGTAGAATGGGCTGCTATAGCTCTGAACCAAGTGGGAGAGAAAAAAAAAAGTCAAGAAAATTTAAAAAGTTAAATGAAGCCTCCTCATTAGTTATAATGAAAGACCAGGTCGCCTATGTCTTTGCACATCAAGCAAGGTATAACTGAACTAGGGACTCTCAGAATTTAAACCTTATTTGAAGTGGTCCAAACTTAACATGCACCAGAGAGTGAGAAAAGCAAACCCAAAATGTCTCTGGAGGAGAGTAAATTCATCTTATGTCTCAGAAAATGCACGCACATATTTTTCAAAGACAATAGCAAGCAAAATTTATTAACTATAAAATAAAACAATAGTGTAGCATGAACAAGAATCAATATAAACCAAAGTCAGTACAGATATAGCTGCACAAAATTGAGAGATGTTAGCCTGTTGAAGTGTCCATTTTGTAAGACAAATAACAACGTGATTGAATGTATGGAAGAAAATGAAATTAAAAATTAATTAATTAATTAATAAAAAATAATAATTATTATAAAAAATAAAATAAATTTTTTAAAAAGTAAAAAAAAAAACAAAACATATAGGAAACAAGAAATGGAAAATTATTTGTTGATGATAACATATATGCTGATGTGCTTGATTGAGCCAATATACAGTGTACTATGGATGGAAAATCTCATTTTGTATGTTGTACTGATGTACAGTGAATGAATGTAAATAAATAAATTTATTTTAAAAAATCGAGATATGGAACTTTTCAGACACCTGTTTTAAATGAACTATGCTTACAATGTTACAAAGGTAAATCAAAACCTATAAACTTTCTACAGAAAACTATAAAGATGCAAACAACTTTAAAGGGAACCAAAAAGTTTTTAAAAACAAAACAGTATCTAGAAATAGGAAAAGCAATAACAAAAATTTAAAATGCAATAGATGTGGGAGCCATCAGATGGTGTGGTGGTTACGGTGCTGGACTCCCACATGGCCAACCACAGTTTGAGTACCAGACTTGGGAGCTTGAAAATCACACTGGCACATGCATTTGTGCCCAAAATCCCAAGAGATAAGGGATTGTGGCACAGCTATCTCCTCACTGCGTGATTTCTCATTTTCTCTCTCTCTGTCTCTGTCTCTCTTCACTGAGAACACACACCCTTCAACAAAAAAATAAAACCAAAAAACTCAATACATGTGTTTGACAACAGAGTGCTTACAAATAAAAGATTAAATCTGTGGCCAGGAAGAAAGAACAGAAATATATTTAGATTTTAGATACAATCACAAAAGCATAGGCAATAACTTACTACTGGAAGTATTTAGATTAATTAAGATATTTTGTGAATCAATGAAATGTGGGAAAGAATAAAGGAATGGAAAGCTGTAGATAACAGAGACAGGGTGGGAGGAGGATGGGAAATGGCAGAGGGCGAGAAATGGGGTGGGGGGAATATATATATATAAGAAACAAGAAATGGAAAATTATTTGTTGATGATAGCATATACGATTAAGCCACTTTACAGTGTATTCTGGATTGGAACTTGCATTTTGTATGCTATGGTGATGTTCAGTGAAAGACTGTAAAATAAATAATTATTTTTTAAAAAGCAAAAAATAGGCAAGTGGGATTTTATCAAACCAAAAAGCACAGTAAAGGAAATAATTAATAGTGAAGAGATAACCTGCAGAATGGGAGAAAATATTTCCTAACTACTTCTATCAAGGGATTTTTAATCAGAACTTGCATTTTGTATGCTATGGTGATGTTCAGTGAAAGACTGTAAAATAAATAATTATTTTTTAAAAAGCAAAAAATAGGCAAGTGGGATTTTATCAAACCAAAAAGCACAGTAAAGGAAATAATTAATAGTGAAGAGATAACCTGCAGAATGGGAGAAAATATTTCCTAACTACTTCTATCAAGGGATTTTTAATCAGAATGTACAAAGAACTCAAACAACTCAGCAGCAAAGAAACAAATAATTTTATTTAAAAATGGGCCAAGGCTGCCCTGTAGCATGGTGGTGAATAGAGCTAGACCCTACATGGTTGACCATGGCACAAATTCCAACCACAGGAGCTTATAAAACAGATGTTCCCAAATCCTGATGGTATGGATAGAGGAGAAAGGATTGCAGCTTGACCATGCCCCATTGGAAAGTACATTCTCTTTTTATCTCCCTCCACCCCTGTCTCTCTTTCTTTCTGTCTCCTCATCCCTCTTAGGCAAGTGAATGTGCCCTCTGACAATGAAAGTGAAAAAAAAAAAAAGTGGGAAATGACCAGCCACAGTGGTACAGTAGTAACACAAGACTTCAAGATGTTGAGACCATATGAGAAGGTAACAGGTTCACAACCCAAGGTCCCCCTGTACACACTGGGCGCCCACTTATATGCCCATGGTTGCTTAGGCTGGGAGTTGGATGGTAGCATGAAGATCCTGTTGCAGTCCCTCTATCTCCTCTCTCTTGGTCTCTCTCTATAGTGGAAAAAAATGAATACACTTTTGAAAAACTGGTAAATGATCTAATAGACAACTTTTAAAACAAGATTTATAAATGGTTAACAAATATATAAGTAAAATCACTAGTCATTAGAGAAATGCATATCAAAACCTCAGTGAACATCATCTTACCCATTAGAATGTTCATCATCAAGAAGACAGAAAATAATAAATGCTGGTAAGGATGTGAAAAAAAGGGAAATTCTTTTACACTCTTGGTGGTGATGGAAATTAATATAGGCACTATGAAAACAGTATGAAATTTTCACCAAAAAAAATGAAAAATATAACTGCCATATAATTCTACTACTAGGCTTACATCCAAAGGAAAGAAAACCATTATGTTGTAGAGATAATGCAGTCTAATACTTATGGCAGCATCATTCACAATAGTCAAAATATGGAATCAACCTAAGAGTCTACCAACAGACAAATGGATAAAGAAAATGTGGCACATATACAAGTGACCTTAACTATTTACTATGAAAAAACTATACATGAATTTCAATATGTTTTTACACCAAAAATAAACTCATATTTTAATTTCACTTTTTCATGAACTTTTTGAAGTTTCCTCATAGATACAATGGAATACTACTCAGCCATTAAAAAAAAAACTGAGTCTGTCACTCAAGGCAACATGGAAAGGCTTCAAGGACATTATTTTAGGGAAAATAATCCAGACACAGAAAGAAAAAAAATTGCGTGTTCTCATTCATATGTGAAAACTGAAAAAGAAAACTTTATAAAAATAAAGAATGGAATAGTGGTTATTAGAGGCTGAGAAGAATGGGTCAAGGATAGGGAGATGCTGGTTAACAGATAGAAAATTAAATTAAATAAAAGATTTAAGTTCCAGAGTTCTACAGCACAGTGGGTGACTATAGCTATATGATAATTGTATATTTCTTTTTTAAGTTTATTTATTGATTTCTTCTATGTGAAAGAAAATAAGCAAAAAAGAGTGGAGCACTTCAACAGGTCTTCACATTGCAATTCACCTCTAGCCTCAGCTATTCTAGATAACTTGCATGTGCATATATGCACCTGGCATGTATTGGGAAGTTCTGAGACATGAATCTGGAACCTCATATGGGTCCGGTTGCTTTCCTGCTACAGCACCATCTGATTCCACATTAGTGTAGATTTTATAACAGCCATCGTAGAAGATTTTTAATGATTCTAGCAAAAAAAATAGATAAATGTTTGAGATGATGATATGTTAATTACCCTGATTTGATCATTGCACACTGTATTCATGTTCTGAAAAATCATTGTATACCATGAATATGTATAATTATGTTATGTAAATCTAAAATAATTTAGAAAGTACAAAAATTACATAGAGAAAGCAAGATATATAGAGAGTGGGAATCCATTTGATTAGAGTCCTAAAAGGAGTGGATATAATAAACAGGCCAAAGGCAATAATTGGAAATAATATGTCTAAGAACTGATGGAAAATACCACTGCATAGATTTAAAAGGCATATTTAATCACAGGAAGAATAAATAAAAATAAATACACGATCATAAGCATTAATATAAGGAAGCTGTATAAAGTCAAAGACAGAGAATAATATTAAAAACAGACAGAAGGAAATGTGTAATTACCTTCAAACAAATGGCATATTGTCTATTGATCTATCAGTAGTAATGTTCTATAAAAGAGAGCAGACTCTAAGTACTAAAGTTGGAATAAGAATCTTCTTGGAAAAACACCAACCAAGAGAATTTGTCACCAGCTAACTAAAAACATTCTGCAGAGTAAGTTTTAGGCATAGAGAAAGTGATCCCAGATGCCAGGTTTGAAAAACAAGAAGAATCGAAGAGGAAAAAACATGATAAATATGTGGACAAATAGAAACGACTATTGCTTCTATAAAAAACTAGCAATGTATTTCTTGGGTTAAAAAATAATAGATTTAAAACATTAGATAACAGCAAGCCAACAATAAAATAAATAAAGTTAAAATGTTCATTCTATATTTAGAATGTGGGTAAATATTTTGGTTAATTTCAGACTTTGATAAGTAAATTCTACATGTTATAATTCCTATAATTTCACAAGAAAAGAAAGGATAGTTTAAACTTCCAATAAAATAGAGTAATAATGAAAGATTCTTTAGTTAAAGAAAAGCTAAAGAAGGAGAACAGCATAAATAAATGTGATAAACGTAGAGAATAAAATAAGAGAGTTGAAAGAAATCCTAATTTATCTGCAGTTAAATTGAATGTAATCCATTGTCCCAATGGATTCAAAAATACATTCAACTGAGACAACCCCAGTGATTAAATGATGTGTGGAGGGAATCAGATGTTTGACTATAATTAAAATCTCAGCCCAGGTGGACTGAAAAAACATTCCAGGTGCTTGTGTGTTCATGCATGCCTCAAATCCTGATGGAATGGAGAAATGGAGGAAAGGAATTATAGTGTGAGAACACATGGGGCAATACTTTCTTTCCCTTCTCTGTTTTTCTCTTACTCTCTCTGGTGAGTGCATATACCCTCTAGTTTAAAAAAATAATCCAACTGCATATTGCTTGCAAGAGAAATATCTAAAATTTCAAAGGAGAGAAAAACATACAGGATATATTCTTTGTTCATAATTCACATACATTATAAATCTACTAGAAAAAGATAACAAAAATATCCTCACATATTTTGAAATTAAGAAATACACTTCCTGGGACCAGCAGTTAGCATAATGGCTATGTCGCTGGACTCCCATGTAGTCGACCGTGGTTTGTGTCCCAGACCCGGTGGCTTAAAACTCATGCCGGGCACGTGTGCATGCATGCCCAAGATCCTGAGAGGAGAATGGAGGAGAAGGGATTGCGGTGTGGCCATCCTCCCTGGGGGATGATTTCTCACTTTCTATCTCTCTGTCTCTCTCTGCCTGTCTGGCAAGCACACATGCCCTACAGCAAAAACCTCTCAAAAAAAAAAAAAAAAAAAAAAAGAAATACACTTGCTGAAGCAATAAAAAAAAAAGTTCTATTCTTTTAAAATATATTGTCCTTGTTTTTATATTCTTTTTTTTTCCATCCTACCCAAAGAAGTTGCTGCTTATTTGACTGGGAAAATTGAATAGAAGTTTACATCCAAGTGGCCTCACTTTGTTTGACTCCTTTACTCAGAACTTGCCTGCCAGGGAACCAGCAGTTAGCGTAATGGCTATGTCGCTGAACTCCCACGTAGTCGACCGTGGTTCGCGTCCCAGACCCGGTGGCTTAAAACTCACACCAGGCACATGTGCGTGCGTGCCCAAGATCCTGAGAGGAGAATGGAGGGGAAGAGATTGCGCCGTGAGACCATCCCCCCTGGGGGGCGATTTCTCACTTTCTGTCTCTATGTCTCTCTCTGTCTGTCTGGTGAGCGCACGCGCCCTATAGCGAAAATCTCTCCAAAAAAAAAAAAAAAAAAAGAAGTAAAAAAAAAGAACTTGCCTGCCAGCCAGCTCAATCACTCAATTTTCTTATTCTTTGCTTGGTAAACCTAATGGGGTAGTTGGGTCTACTCTATTTTTTTTTTTTTTGCCTGTCCAAATCTTATTTTAATGCTAATAAAGCAGATCATTTTTCCCCTTGGGGAGGGAAAATAACAGAAAATAGAAAATATTTTGGACTGAATAGTAACACAAGTACTACATATGAAGATCTATGGGAAGCAGCTAAATCTTCACAGGTTTAGATACGTTATCAAGGGAAAATTAATGAGCTAGCACCTCAAGAAGTTAGTTAAGGGGGTACAAACATAAACATTTTTTAAGCAAAAAAGCAAAGAACAGAAGTTAGTTAGGAAACAAACATGAATGAGGCCCAAAATGTGTCCTTTAAAAGACTAAAAGAACTACCTCCTTTTTTGGCTTAAAACAGCAAAGGTTTATTTCTTGCTTGTGTTGCATGCCCTTTGTTGGCAGTGGGTCTCTTCTCATTAAAGTAACTCAGTAACCCCAGGCTAATGGAAAAGTTATTACATGAAATTCTTCCATCATTGTACCAGAGGAAAAGAGGGATTCTGGAGGGTTTCACATTAATTAAATGCTCCAACTCAGAAGTGACACATACCATGTTTCTCATAGATTATTGGCCTTAACTAGTCACGTCCCAACCAAGTACAAAAGGAAGGATCATGAAGTACAATCTCTACCATGTGTCCAGCAGATAAGAGAACCAGATATGTTTGGCAAATACTTCTAATGACTACAAGAGAAAATGTTATAGCAAATCATGTCAAACAACCTGAATATTTCGCTAAAATGGTTAAATTACAAAAATTGTACCTGGGCAAGCCAGTATTGTGGTTAAGGTGGCTAGATCTCCTATGGCCAATTGTACAGTTTGAGTCCCAGACACATCAGCTTGAGAAATACTCTGGGCATATGTGCATGCATGCCCAAAATCCTAAATGGAGGGAGAAATGGAGAAGAGATTATGGTGTGACCATTTTCCATAGGCTGCACTTTCTTAACATTCTCTTCTATCCCCTCCCCAAATGTACATGCCCTCTGGCAATTTTTTAAAATTACCTAATAAAAATTGATTCAAGAAAACTTCTGCAATTCAGATAGACATATACTAATATAAATTTATAATTTATAAACTCACTATAAATGAGTCAATGTTCAAATACCTATTTTTATTTTGAAATTTATTTTATACATTCAATCACTGTACATCACAACAGCTTGTAAAATGAATTTTCCCAACATAAATACACTGCATGTCAGTCCAGTTAAAGATATTATACATGTCATCAACAGATAATTTTCTATTTGTCCCTTAAATGTTGCCTCCCTATTTTCCTCCTTGATTCCCATCCTCTCACTTCCCAACCTCCTCCCACACTGTCTCCATATCTGCAACCATTCTCCATGCTTCTATATCCTCCAATCTTTCAGTTTCTGCAATAGAGTGTGGACATAACGTATATACTAAGTAGTGGCATTCAATGTCTTTCTTTCATAGTCTGGCTTGATTCACTCAGCTGTAAATCTTCTATAGTCATCCACTTTCTATCAAATGTCAGGGTCTTGTTTTTTTATGGCTGAATAGTATTCCAGAGAGCATATGTGACAACTCTTTCTTTTTTTGGCTTTTTTCAAGTTTTTTTTTTTAATTTCAATTTCTTTTATACATTCAATCACATATGTCACTTAGCTTGCAAAGTGAATAATCTAACATACATACATTTCTCACCAATCCAGTTGAGAATACTATACACATTATCTTCAACAGATAATAACCCATTTATTTGTCCCATAAATGCCTTGCCTGTCTATTTTTCTCCTTAATGCCCTTCCTTAGACTCTCTTTGTTTACCCACCTTCTTCTTACACTGTATCTGTATTTATAACCATTTTCTACACTTCTATATCCTCTAGTCATTAAGTTCCAGCTATAGAGTGTGGACAGTCAGTATATATTAAGTAGAGACATACAATGTCTCTCCTTCATAGTCTGGCTTACCTCATTCAACAGTAAATCTTACATTTTCATCCACTTTCTGTCAAAAAAGCACAGTCAATCCCAAAAATAGACAAGTGAAATTACATCAGATTAAGAAGTTTCTGCACTGCCAAGGACACAGTAATCAATATGACTTGAGAGCCCTCAGAATGGGAAAATATCTTTGTAAACTATGCATCAGATAAGGGACTGATAACCAGAATACACAAGAAATTTAAGCAGCTGTCATGAAAAAAGATGATCAACCCTATTAAAAGATAGAAGAATGAGTTGAAAAAAACCACTCTCTAAGGAAGGCATATGACTAGCCAAAAGGCATATTAAAAAATGCTCAACTTCCATCATTACAAGGGAGATGCCGATCAAAACCACAATGAGATACCACTCTTTTTCAGTCCATTCATCTGTCCAGGGACACATGGGTTGGTTCTTGGTTCCATTTCCTTTTTTTTTTTTTTTGGAGAGGTTTTTGCTATAGGGTGCATGCACTTGCCAGAGAGACAGAGACGGAGAGACAGAAAGCAAGAAATCACTCCCCAGGGGGGATAGCCATGCTGCAATCCCTTCTCCTCCATTCTCCTCTAGGGATCTTGGACATGCATGCACATGCACCTGACGTGAGTTTAAGCCACTGGATCTGGGACTCGAACCATGGTCAACCACATGGGAGTCCAGTGACATAGCCATTACACTAACTGCTGGTCCTGGTTCCACTTCTTAGCAATTGTGAATAATGCTGCAATAAACACAGATGTGCAAGTGTATTTCTGACTGAATGTTTTCCTATCCTTTGAGTAGATACTCAGGAGTGGGATTATTGGATCATACGGTAATTCTATTGTGGGTCTTTGAGGAACCTCCATATTGTTCTTCACAGTGGCTGTACTAATTTACATTCCCACTGATAATGTAGGAGAGTTCCCTTTTCTCCATAGCCTCACCAGCACTTCATTTTTTATTATTTTAATCATTGCTATTCTGACTGGGGTTAGGTGGTATCTCAATGTAGTTTTGATTTGCATCTTTATTATGATAGGGATGTTGAGCATTTTTTTATGTGCTTTTTGACTGTTCGTATGTCTTCCTTAGAGAGCTGTTTAGCTCATTTGCTCATCTTTTTTTGTTTGTTTGTTTGTTTGTTTTTCCCTCAGGTAAGCCACTTGAGTTCCTTGTATATTCTGGTTATTAGTCCCTTGTCTGAGGATTATTTGAAAAGATAATCTCCCATTCTGAGAGTTGTCAGTTCACTCTAACTATTGTTTCTTTTAGTGAGCAGAAGCTTTTTAACCTACTGTAATTCTATTTGTCTGTTTTTGGAATAATAGCCTGTGCTCTACAGGTCTTATTTAAATTTAAAAAAGGTAAATAAAAAAAAAACTAAGAAAAAAAAGATTTTGTCTGTTCCAATGTCTCCAAGAGTTTCCAAAAGGGTGAATCTCTCCCTAATTCATTCTATGAAGCCTCTATCATCTTTATCCTTAAAACAGATAAAGACAGGACAAGGAAGGAAAACTATAGACCAATATCTCTGATGAATATAAACACAAAGATTCTCAACAAGATACTAGCAAAACGTATCCTACAACTTGTAGAAAAGATTATATATCATGTCAGGTAGGCTTTATTTCAGGAATTCAAGGTTGGTTCAATATACACAAAACCATAAATGTAATATGTCATATTAACAGAAAGAAAGATAAAACCATATGGTCATATTGATCGATGCAGAAAAAGCATTTGATGAGATACAACATCCCTTCATGATCAAGACTCTCAGCAAAATCAGCATAGAAGGGTCATTTCTCAATGCAATAAAAGCTATCTATGAAAAGCCCATAGTCGGGACCAGCAGTTAGCGTAATGGCTACGTTGTTGGACTCCCACATTGTTGACCGCGGTTTGAGTCCTGGACCTGGTGGCTTAAACTCACGCCGGGCGTGTGTGTGTGCATGCCCAAGATCCCGAGAGGAGAATGGAGGAGAAGGGATTGTGGCGTGTCCATCCCCCCTGGGGGTGACTTCATCACGATCAGGTAGGCTTTATTCCAGGGATGCAAGGGTGGTTCAACATACACAAGACCATAAATGTAATACACCACATTAACAGAAAAAAAGATAAAAACCATATGTCATTTCAATTAATGTGGAGAAAGCATTTGATAAAATACAACATCCTTTTAGGATTAAGACCCTCAGTAAGATTGGTATAGAAGGGTCATTCCTCAACACAATAAAAGCCATCTATGAAAAACCTACAGCCAACATTATACTGAATGGGGAAAAGCTGAAAGCTTTTCCGCTAAAAACGGGTACTAGGCAAGGCTGCCCACTTTCTCCACTGCTCTTTAATATAGTATTGGAAGTCTTAGGTAATGCAATCATTGAAGAGAACAATATAAGGCATTCAAATAGGCAAAGAAGAGTTGAAAATATCTTTATTCACAGATGACATGATGGTATACTTAGAAGACCCAAAGGTCTCCATGAAAAAACTACTTGAAGTAATAAGTGAATACAGTAAAGTGGCAGGATACAAAATCAATATCCAAAAATCTATAGCATTGCTATATATGAACAACAAGTTGAATGAAGGAGAGCTGAAGAAAGGAATCCCTTTCACTGTAGCCACAAGATGTATAAGATACCTAGGGATAAA
>NW_006159751.1:775759-780177 GCF_000334495.1 Tupaia belangeri chinensis
AAGTTCCATCTGGTTCTTGTTTAAGGTATCCATTTCTTCTTTCAAGTCATGAAAGGACTTCCTCATCTCCTGGAGCTCCTTGTCTCTTTTCTCTTCCATCTCAGTTAGTTTGGTCACAACAAATATTCTGAATTCCTTATCAGACATGTCCACGACGTCCATTGTATTGACTGTGGGTGATGTAGGATTGATGATTTCCCTTGACGGAGAGGCCTTTTGTTGGTTGCTCATATTTCTTGAGCCTTTGCGATTGTTTTTAGTCATCAGGTAATCTATATGTTTCTTGCCAACTTATTTCAGGTATCTTGCTTCCTAACTTATTCAAGGTATCTCTGAATGTTAAAAGTTGTACAGGATTAGAAAATTAATGATTTCTCTTATAGTTGACCTACCTGTTGCTCACAATTACCATTAACTGTTGCCCTAGTCCTGGATGGTCCAAAGTTCTCCCTGTTTCTAAGGAGTGGTGAGCCTCCAACTGACCTAATAAGCAACACCTTAAAAGCAAAGAATAACAAAACAAAAAAAGAAATCATGTGGCACGTGCCACGCGCTATTCAAATAACTAAAATTCAGAGAGTCCAAAGGAAAGTGGTGAAGGACCAGAGGATGAGTGACAGGTCCGGGGTGGCTGTACATGCAGCCTCAGGCCACCTGGTGTCCAGAACTTCTGGTCGGCTCGATCCAGTTTGCAGGTGGGGTGGAGTGTGAGTTCATCTTAAAGTCGCATGCAACCAACCTAGGGTCCAAGGAGGAGTAGGGGTGGGCATGTGCCTAGGTCCGGGGTGGCGGTCGGGCATGCAACCTCAGGCCTCTGGTGTCTGGAATATCTGGCCGGCTCGATCTGATTTGCCCAGTCAACTGATTTTTGACAAGGGGTACCAGTCAATCCAGTGGGAAAAAGAAAAGCTCTTCAGCAAATGATGCTGGAAAACCTGAATTTTCACCTGCAGAAAGATAAATCTAACTCTGTACCTCTCACCTCTGAAAAAAATTAAGACAAAGTGGATCAAAGATCAAAATATAAGACCTCAAACTATAAAACTGCTCCTAGAAAATACTGGGGAAACTCTGGGAGACAATGGGGTAGAGAAAGACTTCTTAAATCAGACCCCCAAAGCACAGTTGATAATCTCCAAAATAGACAAGCGGGATTGCATCAGACTAAGAGGTTTCTGCATGGCAAAAGACACAGTAATTAGTGTGAATAGACAGCCCTCAGAATGGGAAAATATTTTTGTAAATTATGCATCAGGTAAGAGACTGATAACCAGAATACACAAGGAACTCAAGCAGCTGTTTGGAAAAAAGATCACCAACCCTATAAAAGATGGGAAAATAAGTTGAAAAAAAAAAAAAAACCATTCTCTAAAGATGACATATGAATAGCCAGCGGGCATATGAAAAAATGCTCAACATCCACAGTGTAAGGGAAATGCAGATCAAAACAATGATGAGATACCACCTAACCCCATTCAGAACATCTAAGATTAAACAAACAAAAAATGATATGTGTTGGCGGGGGTGTGGTGAAAGGAGAACTCTCTTACACTGCTGGTGGGAATGTAAATTAGTCCAGCCACTGTGGAGAACAATTTGGAGATTCCTCAAAAATCTACAAATAGAATGACCATATGATCCAGCAATTCCACTCCTTGGTATCTACCCAAAGACAAAAGAATTCTTAATCGGAAAAGTGCTTGCACATCAATGTTTATAGCGTCAGTATTCACAATTGCTAAAACATGGGACCAACCAAAATGGCCCCAAACAGATGAATGGATTGAAAAATTATGGCACATATACTCTATGGAATACTACTCAGCCATAAAAAAAATCCTGGCTTTTGACAGAAAGTGGAAGAATATGAAAGATTTACTGCTGAGTGAGGCAAGCCAGGATATGAAAGAGAGACATTGTCTGGCCGCACCTAATACATACTGAGTGTCCACATTCTATGACTGAAAATGATTGACTAAAGGATATACAAACACAATAAATGGGTGTAAATACCAGAGATAGTGTGTGTGGAAGAGTAGTGCTTGAGGAAGTACATTTAGAAGAAAAATAGGGAGGCAAAGCATTAATGGGACAAAGAAATGTGATATTATCTGTTGAAGATATTTTATAGTTTAACCAACTGGACTAGGGAGAAATGTTCACATAGTGAAATAATCACTTTGTAAGCTAAAAAAGGTAACTGAATGTATAAAAAAATTAAATTAAAAAAAGAATATCTCTGGTAATTTTATAGGAATTGTATTAGCTTTGTAGATTAATTAGGGTATAATTGACATTTTGATTATATTAATTTTTCCAATCCAGAAACATGGGATGTCTTTCTGCTTTTTTGCATGATTTTCAATTTTTTAAAAATCTTTTTATAGTTTTCCTTGTAGAAGGTTTTGATTTCTTTGGTTAAGTTTATTTCTAGACATTTTATTTCTTTAGTGGCTATTGTAAATGGAATTGCTTTTTTCCATTCTACCTCAGTCTGCTCACTGTTGATGTATAGAAATGCTATAGATTTTTGTGTGTTGATTTTGTATCCTGCCACTTTGCTGTATTTTTTAATTTATTACCTCTAGAAAGTTTTTTCATGTATTATGTTGGATTTTATATGTACATAATCATGTCACCTACAAACACATATAATTTCACTTCTTCTTTCCCTGTTGAATGCTTTCTATTTTATTCAGTTGTCTGATTGCATTGGCTAGGGCTTCCAATACTATATTGAAAGGAGTGGAGAAAGTGGCCAGCCTTGGGTTGTTTCAGTTTTTAATTGAAAAGCTTTCAGTTTTTCCCCATTCAGTATGGTGTTATGGGTTTTTCATATATGACTTTTATTGTGTTGAGAAATGTTCCTTTTATGTCAATTGTAATGAGAATCTTAATCATTAAGGGATGCTGTATTTTTTCAAATGCTTCTTTTGTGTCAATTGACATGATCATATGGTTTTTTTTCTCTTAATATGGTGTATTACATTTATGGGTTTTGGATATGTTGAACCATACTTGCATCCCTGGAATAAAATCTATTTGGTCATGGTGTATAATATTTTTAATGTACTATTGAATATGATTTGCTAGTATCTTGTTGAGAATTTTTGCACCTACATTCATCAGAGATAGTGCTCTGTAGTTTTATTTTTTTTGTTAAGTTCTTCTCTGTATTTGGGTATAAGAAAGAGTAGAGTCTGAGGAAGGACATTTAGAATAAAAATAGCGGCAAAGCATTAATGGGACAAAGAGATGGTATTAGCTGTTGAAGATATCCTTATAGGATTATGAACTGGACTAGGGAGAAATGTACACATGTTGGAATATTCACTTTGCAAGCTAAATAATGTGATTGAATGTATAAAAGAACTTGAAATAAAAAAATAAAGAAAAGAGTACCACAGCTTTATAGTATTTCTTTGGGTCAGGGAGGGAGATGCCGCCCACTCCACTCTTCTTGTGTAGAATCGCTTTGGCAATACAGGATCTCTTATGATTCCAGACAAATTTTATCATTGTCTTTTCTCGATCCGTGAAGAATGTGACTGGTATTTTGATTGGCATTGCATTAAATATGCAGATTAATTTGGGTAGAATTGCCATTTTGATTATAATCAAAACAGCATGGTACTGGCACAGAAACAGACATGTGGAGGAATGGAACAAAATAGAGTCCCCAGAAATAAATTCTCAAACATATAGTCAACTGATTTTTGACAAGGGGTACCATCTAGTGGGCAAAGAAAAAACTCTTCAGCAAATGTTGCTGGAAAAACTGGATTTCCAGGGACCAGCAGGTGGCGTGGTGGTTAAGGTGCTGGACACTCCCACACGGCTGACCGTGGTTTGAGTCCTGGACCTGGTAGCTTCCTTTCTCACCTTTCTCTCTCTCTCTCTCTCTCTGGTCAAATAAAAAAAAAAGTGGATTTCCACCTGCAGAAAGATGAATCTGAATTCCTACCTCTCACCTTTGACAAAAATCAAGTCAAGGTAGATCAAAGATCTAAATCTAAGACCTCAAACTATAAAGTTGCCCCTAGAAAATAGTGGGGAAACTCTGGGAGACATTGGGGTAGGCAAAGACTTCTTAAATAAGACCCCCAAAGCACGGTCAATAATCCCCAAAATAGATAAGTGGGATTACATCAGACTAAGAAGTTTCTGCATGGCAAAAGACACAGTAATTAGTGTGAATAGACAGCCCTCAGATTGGGAAAATATTTTTGTAAATTATGCATCAGATAAGGGACTGATAACCAGAATACACAAGGAACTCAAGCAGCTGTTAGGAAAAAAGATCATCAACCCTATTAAAAGATGGGAAAATGAGTAGGAAAACAAAACAAAACAAAACAAAACAAAACAAAACAAAACAAAACAAAACAAAACAAAACAAAACAAAACAAAACAAAACA
>NW_006159751.1:780574-784877 GCF_000334495.1 Tupaia belangeri chinensis
AGATCCTGAGAAGATAATGGAGGAGAAGGGATTGTGGTATGGCCATCCCCCTGGGGGGTGATTTCTCGCTTTCTATCTCTCTGTCTTTCTGACAAACACATGCACCCTATAGCAAAAACCTCTCAAAAAAAAAATCTACAAGTAGAACTACCATATGATCCAGCATTCCCACTCCTTGGTATTTACCCAAAGGACAGAAGAATTCTTCATTGGAAAAGTGCTTGCACATCGATGTTTATATTGCAACACTATTCACAATTGCTAGGATGTGGAACCAACCCAAATAGCCCCGAACAGATAAATGGATTGAAAAACTGTGGCACATATACTCTATGGAATACTATTCAGTCATAAAACAACAACAAAACCTGGAACAAGCAGTCAGCATAATGGCTATGTCGCTGGACTCCCATGTAGTCGACTGCGGTTAGCGTCCCGACCCGGTGGCTTAAAACTCATGCTGGGCGCATGTGCATGCGTGCCCAGGATCCCGGGAGGAGGAGGACGGAGGAGAAGGGATTGCAGCGTGGCCATCCTCCCTGGGGGGTGATTTCTCGCTTTCTGTCTCTCTGTCTCTCCCTGTCTGTCCGGCGAGTGCACGCGCCCTATAGCAAAAACCTCTCCAAACAACAAGAACAACAACAACAACAACAATAACAAAACCCTAGCTTTGACAGAAAGTGGAAGAATATGGAAGATTTACTGTTGAGTGAAGCAAGCCAGGCTATGAAGGAGAGATATTTTATTCCTCATTAATATATACTGTGTGTCCGCACTGTATGACTGAAACTGATTGACTAAAGACTATACAAATACAATAAATGGGTGTAAATGCCAGATATAGTGTGTGTGGAAGAGAAGGGCCTGAGGAAGGACATTTAGAAGAAAGATCCAGAGGCAAAACATTAACGGGACAAAGAAATGTATTATCTGTTGAAGATATTTTATAGTTTAATCAACTGGACTTGGAAGAAATGTTCACATAGTGAAATAGTCACTTTGTAAGCTAAAAAATGTGATTGAATGTATAAAAAAAGTGAAATAAAAAAATAAAGAAAAGAGTGATGGAGGCTTCATAAAATGAATTTGGGAGGATTCTTTCCTTTTGGATCTTTCAAAGTAGTTTGAGAAGAATTGGAGTTAGTTCTTTAAAAGTTTCGTAGAATTCAGAAGAAGTAAAGCCATTGGGGCCTGAGTTTTTCTTTGTTGGGATGTTATTTTTCACTGATTCAATTTCATTGCTTGTTATTGGTTTATCTAGGCTTTCTGTGATTCAGTCTTGGTAGCTTGTATGTATCCAGAAATTTGTCCATCTCTTTCAGGTTTTCTTGCATGTTGACATAGTCACTCAATATTTTCTAATGATCTTTTGTATTTTATTATATCTGTAGTAATATTGTATTTCATTGGGAGTTTGATTTATCTGGTTCCTTTCTCTCTTCTTAAACAGTGTAGCTAACAGTGCATCAATTTTTTTTTATCTTTTAAAAACAGCTTTTGGTTTGATTTATTTTCTGTCTAGTTTGTTTATTTTCTATTTTATTTATTTATGCTTGAATCTTTATTATTTCTTTTCTCTTAGCATTTTTTGTCTTTGTTATTGTTGTTGTTTTTCCAGTTCCTTGAGGTGTGTTGTCAGTTGATCTATTTGCCACATTTCCATCTTTTTTAGGTGCACTAATGAATATAAACTTTCATCTTTTGACTGCCTTTGCTGTGTCTCATAGAAGGAAACTCATGGACTCATTATCATTGGTTCCATGAATCATTTGATTTCAGTCTTAATTTCTTCAGTGGTTGTGAAGTTATTCAGGAATAGTTGTTTCATTTCCATATGTTCATGTCTTTTTGAGGGATCTTCCTGAAATAAATTTTAATTTTAAATCCATCATAGTTGAAGAAGATACTGGATATAGTTTCTATGTCTTTGAATTTGTAAAGGCTTGTTTTGTTCCCTATTGTGTGGTTAATCTTTGAAAAGGTTCCATGTGGGGGTAAGAAAAACGTGTATTTTGTGGGTTTTGAGTAGAAGAGTCTATAGATGTCTGTCAAGTCCATTTCATTTATGATGTCATTTAGATCCTGTATCACTTTGCTTATTTTTTTTGCCTAGATGAACTGTCCAAATAAGATAATGGGGTGTTGAGACTCCCAACAATTAGCGTGTTTTAGTCTATCTCTGCCTTGAGATATAGCAGTCTTTCTTTGATGTATTTGGTTGCTCCCAAATTGGTTTCATAGATATTTAAAAGTGTTATATGATCTTGATGAATTAGCCTTTTTAGTACTATATAATGTGCTTCTTTGTCTCTTCTTAGTTTTTGTCTTAAAGCCTATTTTGTCTAAAATCAGTATCACCACTATAGCTTTTTTTTTTTAATTTCCATTGGTATGGAATATCTTTTTTCAGTCCTTCATTTTTAATCTGTATATGTCTTTATCCATGAGGTGACTTTCTTGTAGGCAGCAAATAGAGGCTTTCTGTTTTATGGTCCTTTCAGTCATTCTGTTTCTTTTGATTGGAGAATTTAATACATTAGCATTCAATGTTATTATCAATATTTGTGAATTTGTCCCTTCCATTTGTTAGACACTTCATTGGTTGGTTTTACTCTCTTACCTCTGTCAGTCTCTCTTTAGTTTTCCTGATATAGTACTCCCCTCAGTCTTTCTTGAAGAGCTAGTCTAGTGTTAATGAATTCTTTCAGTTTTTGTTCATCTGTGAATGATTTTATGTGTTCTTCCCATTTGAAGGATAATTTTGCCAAATATAGTATTCTCATTTGAAATTGTTTTTCATTTAGTATTCTGAATATGTCTTCCCATTCTTTTCTTACCTACATTGTTTTGGGTGAGAGGTCTGATGTTCGTCTAATAACCTCTGTAAGTGACTTGACATTTATCTCTTGCCATTTTTAGGGTCTCGCCTTTGTCCAAGATTTCTACCATTCTGGCTATGATGTGCCATGGAGAAGAAGATCTTCTATGTTATTCTATTTGGAGTCCTTTGTATTTATTTGGTCTGGATGTCTGAACACTTTTTTAGGAGGTTTTCTGCAAGTATTTAATGGGATTGATCTTCTATGCCCTTGTTCAATTCTTTGCCTTCTGGAATAACTATTATTTGAATATTTGGGCATTTTATAGTGTTTAATATTAATTTCTTGTATGTTGCCTCATTTTTAAAAACTACTTTTAAAATTATTTTGGGGAGTTTTATCTAAGATTCTGTCTTATGCATGGTTCAGTCTGCAATTAATACTTTTGAGGGAAGTCTTGATTTCCTATATTACTGTTTTCATCTTTAGAAGGTATGATTGTTTTTTTCTTTAATTTTTTTTATTTCAATTTCTTTTATACATTCAATCACATGTTATTTAGCTTGAAAAGTGAGTATTCCAATATGTTTACATTTCTGACTAGTCCAGTTAACAATACCATAAAATTATCTTCAATAGCTAATAACCCATTTCTTTGTTCCGTAAATGACTTGCCTCTCTATTTTTTGCCTTAATGTCCTCCCTCAGACTCTACTCCTTCACCAAGCCTCTACCCACATTGTATCTGGTGTTCACAACCATTTACTATGTTTCTATATCCTTTAGTCATTCAATTTCAGCCATAGAGTCCAAACACTCGGTATATATTAAGTGAAGACATACAATGTCTCTCCTTCACGGCCTGGCTTGCTTCACTCAGCAGTAAATTTTCCACAGTTATCCACTCTGTCAAAATTCAGGGTTGTCTTGTTTTTTTATTTTTTTGTTTTTGTTTTTGTTTATTTGCTTGTTTTTATGGCTGAGTAGTTTTCTATTGAGTATACATGCCACAGTTTTTCAATCCATTCATCTGTTCGTGGACATTTAGGTTGATCCCATGTCTTAGTATTGTGAATAATGCCATAATAAGCATTGATGTGCAAGCACCTTTCCAATTAAGAATTCTTCTGTCCTTTGGGTAGATACCAAGTAGTGGGATTGCTGAATCATATGGTAGTTTTATTGTAGATCTTTGAGGAATCTCCAAATTGTTTTCCAAAGTGGCTGGACCAATTTACCTTCCCACAAGTAGTGTAGGACAGTTCCCCTTTCACCACAGCCCACCAGCACTTATCATTTTTTTTTTTTTTTTAAATTTAGTCATTCTGACTGGGGTTAGGTTGTATCACATTGTGGTTTTGATCTGCATCTCATACAATGAGGGATGTTGAGCATTTTTTCATATGCATTTTGGCCATTTGTATGTTGTCCTTAGAGAGTGGTTTGTTCAACTCATTCTCCCATCTTCTAATAGGGTTGATAAT
>NW_006159751.1:786463-790805 GCF_000334495.1 Tupaia belangeri chinensis
CCCCCAGTGTTTTCCAGTAGCAGTTTTATAGTTTGAGGTCTTAGATTTAGATCTTTGATTGACCTTGACATGATTTTTGTCAAAAGTGAGAGGTAGGAGTTCAGATTCATCTTTCTAAAGCTGGACATTCATGTTGATTGTTTTTATGGTTTTTTTTTTTTTTTCTGGAGAGATTTTTTTCGCTATAGGGCGCGTGCGCTCGCCAGACAGACAGAGAGAGACATAGAGACAGAAAGCTAGAAATCACCCCCCAGGGGGGATGGTCATGCCGCAATCCCTTCTCCTCCATTCTCCTCTCGGGATCTTGAGCATGCATGCACACGCACCCTGCGTGAGTTTTAAGCCACCGGGTCTGGGACGCGAACCGCGGTCTACTACGTGGGAGTCCAGCAACATAGCCATTACGCTAACTGGTTTCCAATTGTTTTTATGTTTAAACGACTTTTATAAAATGAATCCTGATGCCTTTTGTATTATAAATATTCTTATTGCTGGCCCTTGCTCTGCAGGAGCTCTCCAGTTCCATCTCCAGTACCCTGCCCAGCAAGCGAAACTGAGGCAGGGGCACCACTACCCCCAGCACACTTCCAGGCTCCCAAGACCAGGACCCCACTCCCTTTAAAGGTAGGCAGATTTTTATTTTTTTTTCCTTGTTCTTCCTTTTTGTTTTGTTAATACCCTTCCCCCACCCCCTTGTCCCATAGACTAGACTGGCCCTTGCTCTACAGGAGCTCTCCAGGTCCATCTCTAGTACCCTGGCAGTGCTCAACTTTTTCTTTATTCTCCTCTATACTCTCTTCTTTCCTCTTACAATAACCTCTCTTCTTCATCCTCCACCCTGCCTGAGGGATTAGACGGATCCAGAATCACAGTTCTGAAATTTTGTAGTATTGCAGGGTTCCCTGAAATTCTCCCCTCTATTGAACCACCTGTGAATACATAGCTAGTACTCTTCAGACACTTGAATAGAGTACCCCTCTTGAGACCACATTGCTGCAAACAAATGAAGAGAGACTTCCGCACATATCAATTCACAGCAAAAGGGAAACATACTTGCTCTTAGTAGAAGAAACATTCTCTTAAGAGGTATTCAAAAGTGAATACATCTTCCAATGGCTAGAAGTAGAAGAGCCTCAGGTCTGAATAAGCCAGGGAATATGTAACTCCCCTCCATCTCTACTAAAATTTTAGGACATTAACAAAATGTCAGATAAAGATTTTAGGACATTCATGGTGAACAAATTCTATGAATTGGAACAGAAAAGAGACAAAGAACTACAGGAGATTAGGAAGCCCTTCCACAATATAAAACCTCTGACTCTGAAAAAACCACCAAGATAGAGAAAATAACAAAATAACCCAAGGATAATATACAAGAAATACTAGATCCCATAAGACACCCAAACATCAGAATAATTGGCATCCCAGAAGATGAAGAAACTAATAACAGCATTGAAAATATATTCCATGAAATGCTGAAGAAAATTTCCCAAGTCTAGAGAGGCACTCAAGCATCCAGACACAGGAAATACAAAGGACCCCAAATAGATTCAACCTCAGAAGATCTTCCCCAAGGTACATTTTAGCCAGACTGTCCAAGACCACAGATAAAGATATGATACTAAAACTGGCAAGAGAGAAACAAGAAGTGACTTACAAAAGTCATCCCATCAGGCTAACACTGGACCTCTCAATGGAAACGATGCAAGCAAAGAAATAATGGGAAGATGTATTGAAAGTGTTAAGAGAAAAACAATTTCAACCAAGATTATTATATCTTGAAAGATTATCCTTTAGTGGGAATAACAGATTAAAATCTTCTCAGGCAAACAAAACCTGGAAGAATTTGCCAGCACCAGACTAGCTCTTCAAGAAACCCTGAAGAGGGAACCAGCAGTTAGCGTAATGGCTATGTCGCTGGATTCCCACGTAGTTGACTGCTGTTCGTGTCCCGGAACCGGTGGCTTAAAACTCACGCCAGGCACATGTGCGTGCATGCCCAAGAACCCAAGAGGAGAATGGAGGAGAAGGGATTGCGGCATGACCATCCCCCCTGGGGGGTGATTTCTAGCTTTCTGTCTCTATGTCTCTCTCTGTCTGTCTGGCGAGCACACGCGCCCTATAGTGAAAACCTCTCAAAGAAAAAAAAAAAAAAAGAAACTTTGAAGAAAGTACTGTTCCAGGAAAACTAAAGAATTAACAGACAGAAACAAAGAAATAAAAGGCAGCTAAGAAAACTTAATGGCCAACTTAAACATCAGGACAGATCCGGTAACGTCAATAATAACGTTGAATATGAATGGATTAAATTCTCCAATCAAGGGGCCGGCAAGTGGCATGGTGGTTAAAGGCACTGGATTCCCACATGGCCAACTGCGGTTCAAGTCTCAGACCTGGTGTCTTGCTTTCTCACTTCCTTTCTCTCTCTCTGTCTCTCTCTGATAAAACTGGAAAATAATAATGATAATAATAATAAATAAAGTTAAATAAAATAATTCTTTAAAAAAAATTCTCCAATCAAGAGACAGACTGGCTGAATGGATTTAAAAAAGAAAAACACAGAAACCCTCTATCTGTTGCCTACAGGAAACCCACCTCATGGATAAAGACATATATAGACTGAAAGTGAAGGTTTGGAAAAAGGTTTTCCATGCAAACGGGAATAAAAAAAGAACTGAAGTTGTGATACTAATTTATGACAAAATAGGCTTTAAAACAAAACCTGTTCAAAGAGACAAAGACGGGCACTATATTGTACTAAAAAGATTAATAGATCAAGAATATATAACACTTACAAATATCTATATGCCTAACACAGGAGCACCCAAATATATGAAGGAAAGACTGTTAGATCTAAAAGGAGAGATAGACTGCAATACACTAATTTTTGGAGACCTCAACATTGCACTATCCCGTCAGGATAGATCATCTAGACAAAAAATAAAGAGATAAGGGATCTAAACAATACCATCAATCAAATGGACTTAACAGACATCTATAGAACTTTCCATGCAAAAGCCATGAGATACACTTTTTTCTCACCCCCACATGGAACCTTTTTGAAGATTGACCACATCATAGGGCACAAAGCAAGCCTCTACAGATTCAAAGGCATAGAAACTATATCCAGCATCTTCTCTGACCATGATGGAATTAAACTTGAGTTTAATTTCAAGAGAAATCCTCAAAAATACTCAGATACATAGAAACAAAATAACCTACTCCTGAATGACTACACAGCTACTGAAGAAATAAATGCTGAAATAAAAAGATTCATGGAAGCCAATGACAATGAGGACATGAGTTTCCATAATCTTTGGGACACTGCTAAAGCAGTCTTAAGAGGGAAGTTCATAGCAAATAGTGCACATAAGAGGAAGATGGAAAGAAGGCAAATGGATCACCTAACATCATGCCTAAGAGAATTGGGAAAGAAGCAGCAAAAATATTCAAAAAAAAAAATTCCAGGAGAAAGGAAATAATAAATATCTGTACAGAAATAAAATAAAATAGAAATATGTGAACTATACAGAAAATAAATGAAAGTAAAAGCTGGTTCTTTGAAAAGATAAACAAAATTGATACACCACCAGCAAGACTCACTAAGAAGAAGAGAGAAAGGAACCAGGTGAATCAAATGTGCAATGAAGCAGGCAATGTAACAACAGACAAAGTAGAAATACAAGACAGCATTAAAGGATACTATGAACAACTATATGCCAAGAAACAAGACAATCAGGATGAGATGGACAAATTCCTCGAGACATATAACCTACTAAGTTTGACCTAGGAGGGTACAAAAAGTCTGAATAGGACCATAACAAGCCAGGAGATGGAATCAGTTAAAAATAACTTTCCAACAAAGAAAACCCCTGTCCCTGATGGCTTCACCTCTGAATTCTATAAAACTTTCAAAGAAGAGTTAACCCCCATTCTGCTCAAGTTATTTCTAAAGTTCCAAAAGGCTGAAGCTCTCCAAACTCATTCTATGAAGCCTCTATCACCCTTATCCTTAAAACAGATAAGAACAGGACAAGGAAGGAAAACTATAGACCAATATCTCTGATGAATATAGATGCAAAGATTCTCAACAAGATACTAAGAAATCATATCCAATCACTTATAAAAAGATTATACATCACGATCAGGTAGGCTTTATTCCAGGAATGCAAGGTTGGTTCAACATACGCAAAACCATAAATGTAATAAGTCATATCAACAAAAAGAAAGATAAAAATCATATTATCATATCAGTTGATGCAGAAAAAGCATTTGATAAGATACAACATCCCTTCATGATCAAGATTCTCAGCAAAATCAGCATAGAAGGGTCATTTCTCAA
>NW_006159751.1:791190-794369 GCF_000334495.1 Tupaia belangeri chinensis
AAAAAAAAAAAAAAAAAAGTACTGGAAGTCCTCGCCAACACAATCAGAAAAGAGGAAAAAATAAAAGGCATTCAAATAAAAAAAGAAGAGGTGAAACTCTCCCTATTCACAGATAACATGATTGCATACATAGAAGACCCAATGGTTTCCATTAAAAAATTTCTGGAAGTAATACACGAATACAGTAAAGTTGCAGGATAAAAAATCAATATACATAAATTTATAGCATTTATATACATAACAACAGGCAGATTGAGATAGAACTGAAAAAATTTATTCCATTTACCATAGCCACAAAAAGTATAAGATATTTAGGAATAAATCTAACCAAAGAAGTGAAAGACCTCCACAAGGAAAACTATGAGAGAATAAAAAAAAAGAAATAGAAAATGACACAAAAAAGTGGGAGGACATCCTATGTTCCTGGATTGGAAGAATTAATATAATCAAAATGACAATTCTACCCAAATTAATCCACATATTTAATGCAATGCCAATCAATGTACCAGAAACATTCTTCACAGATCTAGAAAAGACAATCATAAAATTCATCTAGAATCACAAAGACCCCATACTGCCAAAGCCATTCTACACAAAAAAAGTGGAGTGGGCAGCATCACACTCCCTGACCCAAAAATATACTACAAAGCTATGGTAATCAAAACAGCATGGTACTGGCACAGAAACAGAAATGTAGACAAATGGAACAGAATAGAGTCCCCAGAAATAAATTCCCAAACATACAGTCAACTGATTTTTGACAAAGGGTACCAGTCAATCCAGTGGGAAAAGGAAAACCTCTTCAGCAAATGGTGCTGGAAAAACTGAATTTGCACTTGCAGAAAGATGAATCTGAATCCTTACCTCTCATCTTTGAGAAAAATCATGTCAAGGTGGGTCAAAGGTCTAAGTCTAAGTTCTCAAACTATACAACTGCTCCTAGAAAATACTGGGGAAACTCTAGGAGACATTGGGGTAGGCAAAGACTTCTTAAATAAGACCCCCAAAGCACAGTCAATAATCCCCAAAATAGACAAGTGGGATTACATCAGACTAAGAAGTTTCTGCATGGTAAAAGACACAGTAATTACTGTGAATTGACAGCCCTCCAAATGGGAAAATATTTCTGTAAATTATGCATCAGATAAGGGACTGATAACCAGAATACACAAGGAACTCAAGCAGCTGTTTGAAAAAAAGATCAACTCTATTAAAAGATGGGAGAATGAGGTTTTTTTTGTTTTTTGTTTGTTTGTTTGTTTGTTTTAAAACAGTCTCTAAAGATTACATACAAATAGCCAAAAGGCATATGAAAAAATGCTCAACATCCCTCATCATAAGGGAAATGCAGATCAAAACAACAATGAAATACCACCTAACCCTAGTTAGGATGTCTAAGATAAAAACAACAAAAAATGATAAGTGTTGGTGGGGATGTGGTGAGAAGGGAACTCTCTTACACTTCTGGTGGGAACGTAAATTAGTCCAGCCACTGTGGAGAACAATTTGGAGATTCCTCAAAAATCTACAAATAGAACTACCATTTGATCCAGCAATCCTATTCCTTGGTATCTACCCAAAGGACAGAAGAATTCTTCATCGGAAAAGTGGTTGCACGTCGATGTTTATTGTGGCACTATTCTGGATTGCTAAGACATGGAACCAACCCAAATGCCCCACCCAGTATAGTTGAATGGATTGAAAAACTGTGGCATATATACTCTATGAAATACTATTCAGCCATAAAAAGCAACAAAACCCTGGCTTTTGAGAGAAAGTGGAAGGATATGGGAGATTTACTACTGAATGAAGCAAGCCAGGCTATGAAGGAGAGACATTGTATGTCCCCACTTAATATATACTGAGTGTCTGCACTCTATGACTGATAATGATTAACTAAAGGATGTACAAAAACAAGAGATGGGTGTGAATGCCAGATATGGGGTGTGTGGCAGAGTGGGACCTGGGGAAGGACATTTGGAGGAAGGATATTGAGGCAAAGAATTGATGGGATGGGGATGTGTGGTGTTATCTGTTGAAGATATTTTGATAAACTAGACTAGGGAGAAATGTTCACATATTCAGACATTCACTTTGTAAGCTAAATAATGTGATTGAATGTATAAAAAAATTAAATAAATACAAATTTATATTCTTTATATACACACACAGATCATAAACAAACAAATAGGCTTTATTTCAGGGATGCAAGGATGACTCAACATGTGCAATACAATAAATGTAATACGTCACATTAACAAAAGAAATTATTTATATGATTATATAAATCAATGCAGAAAAAGCATTAGATAAAATAAAACATCCCTTCATAGTTAAGACTCAGCAAAATCAGCATAGGAGGGGCATTTCTCAAGACAGTAAAAGCCATCTATGAAAAACCAATAGCTAACATCATATTGAATGGGGGAAAATTTGAAAGCTTTTCTTTTTTTTTTTTTTCATCATCTACAACCAAATATTTGTTCAACTCAGTACATGTACAAAGCAGTTTCAGAATTTTTTAGCCAGAATTTCCCTCAGAAATAGAGTTACCAATCTGAGCACTGTGTTTATGTGCAGGTCCTTTTACATTTAGTCTTAAGTCTCCAATAAAAGAACCATGTCCCAAAGTTATTTAGGTAAGTGTTTTTCCATCCTTTCAGTGCTATTATTTAAATTTAAATTTATTTTTTATTTAAATTTATTTATTTACATTCATTCACTATACATCATTACAACATACAAAATGAGATTTTCCATCCAGAGTACACTGTATATTGGATAAATCAAGTACATCAACATACATGTTATCGTCAACAAGTAATTTTCCATTTCTTGTTTCCTGTATGTTTTTTTTTTCCATCCTTGATTCCCTATCTCTTACCCTATGCCATCTCCCACTCTCCTCCCACACTGTCTCTGGTATCTATGTTTGCTTTCTATACTTTTCCCCCCACATTTTATTGAGTCACTAAAGATCTTAATTAATCTAATTATTCTCATAGCAAGCACAGCTGATATATACATTTCCATGAACACAAGTCCAACTTTAGGCATAAGCCTCAGTGAGTAGAATGAACATCCTATAAATTAGCACCTAGCTGGGGCTATATATCTTACTGTAGTCATTGAATAGATTTTTTTTTTTCCTGAAACGTTTTTTTTTTTGAAACTTAATT
>NW_006159751.1:795161-825566 GCF_000334495.1 Tupaia belangeri chinensis
CTTGGAGAAGATCTTCTTTGGTTGATTCTATTTGGGGTCCTTTGTATTTCTTGGGACTGGATCTTTGAGTGCCTCTCTAGTTTTGGAAAGTTTTCTTGCATGATTTTATGGAATAGATTATCAATGCTCTTATGTATGATTCTCTTCATCTTCTGAAATGCCAATTATCTGGATGTTTGAATGTTTGATGGTATCTAGTACTTCTCGTATATTATTCTAATTTTGGGGGAGGGGGCATTTTCTCAGTCTTCATGGTGGATTTTTCTAGGCCAGCAATTTTTTCTTCTATGTCTGAGATTTTACTTTCTGTATGATCTAATCTGCTTTTAATACTTTCAAGGGAGATTTTGACTTCCTGTATTATAGCCTTCATCTCTAACAGTTCCATTTGATTCTTTTTTAAAGTGTGTAATTCCTCTTTTAGATCTTGCAAGAATTTCCTCACCTCCTGGAACTCGTCAGCTTCTTTCTCCTTTCTTCTGCAGTTCATTGTCTCTCTTCTCTTCCATCTCTGTTAGCTTCACCATTATGAATGTTCTAAATTCTTTATCACATTTCCATGATTTCCATTGAACTGCATGTGGTTGAACAGGAGTTATTCTTTTCCCTTGGAGGAGAGGTGTTTTCTTGCTTTCCCTTATTTCTTGTGGTCCTGCGGTGATTTCCAGTCATCTGATGGATGGTGTGTTTCTTCCTAATTCTTGAAGTTCAATCACTCTAGCTTGTTTGCTGGAGGCTCAATTATCGGTAGGAAATCATCATTTCTCTTTTACCCTGAATTCACTAGCTCACAGGAATCATGAGGAATCTTCTCCTGGAGGCCTGCCTCTCACCTCTCTTGCCACTCTAACTTGTTGGAGGCTGAATTATCAGTAGGAAATCTTCATTTCTCTTTTACCCTGAAATCACTAGTTCACAGGAGCCATGAGTAATCTTGAAAGTTTTTCCACTAAAAACTGAAACAAGACAAGGCTGCCCACTTTTTTGCACTCCTTTTTAACATAGTACTGAATTAGATAAGAGAGTCAAATAAAAGGTATTCAAATAGCAAAAGAAGGGAAGATATCTCTATTTGCAGATGATATGATGCTGTAGATAGAAAATCCAAAAGAATCCACAAAAAAACCTCTTAGAAGTGATCATTAAATATAGTAAAGTGGCAGGACACAAAATCAATATACAAAAATCTATAGCACTTTTATATACCAACAGTAGACAAACTGAGACAGAATTGAAGAAATAAATCCCATTTACAATAGCCCAAAAACTAATAAGATATCTAGAAATAAACGTTACCAAAGACATCAAAGATCTCTACAAGGAAAACTATGAAACACTGGGAAAAGAAATTTAAAATGATACAAAGAAAGTGGACAAAACATCCCATTTTCCTATATTGGAAAAGTTAATATAATCAAGATGTCAATCTTACCCAAATTAATCTACAAATTTAATGCAATTCTAATAAAATTACTAGAGCTATTCTTCACAGAAATAGAAAAAAAAATCTCAAAATTTGTCTTGAAGCATAAAAGGTCCCGTATCACCAAAGCAATACTGTGCAAGGGGAATGAAGTAGGAGACATCTTACTTCCTGACCTCAAAACATATTACAAAGCTGTGACAATTAAAACAACATGGTATTGGCACAAAAACAGATAGGTAGACTAGTGAACAGAATTGAAAACCCCCAAATGAATCCCAAAACATACAGTTAACTGGTCCTTGACAAAGGGCCATTGGGGAAAAAAAAATCTCTTCAGCAAATGGTGCTGGGGGAACTGGATATCCACCTGCAGAAGAATGAAACTGGATCCTTATTTCTCACCACTGACAAACATTAACTCAAAATGGATTGAGGATTGAAATATAAATATTCAAATTATAAAAATACTGGTGGAGGGGCCAGCAGGTGGTGTGGTGGTTGAGGGTGCTGGACTTTTTTTTTTTTTGGAGAGATTTTCACTGTAGGGCGTGTGCGCTCGCCAGACAGACAGAGACATAGAGACAGAAAGCGAGAAATCACCCCCCAGGGGGGATGGTCACGCCGCAATCCCTTCTCCTCCATTCTCCTCTCGGGATCTTGGGCACGCACGCACACGCGCCCGGCGTGAGTTTTAAGCCACCGGGTCCGGGACATGAACCGCGGTCGACTATGTGGGAGTCCAGCGACATAGCCATTACGCTAGCTGCTGGTTCCCGAGGGTGCTGGACTTTTGAACATGGTCAACTGTGATTCGAGTCCTGGACCTGGCGGCTTGCTTTCTCACTTTCCCCCTCTCTCTCACTCTCTTTCACTCTGTCCCTTTCTGCTCAAATCAAAATAAATAACAAATAAAGTTAAAAATAATACTGGTGGAAAACACAGGGAAAACCCTTAGAGAACTTGGAGTAAGCAAAGACTTCTTAAAGAAATTCTCCAAAGCACAGGCAATAGTCCCAAAAACAGATCAATGGGACTATATTAGGTTGAGAAGTTTCTGCATATTGAAAGAAAAAATAAGTAGAGTAAGAAGGCAACTCTCAGAGAGAACATATTTGCAAATTATTCCTCAGATAAGGGACTGATAACCAGAATATACAGGGAAATCAAGCATGCACTCAACTTAGGCACAAAAAAGTAATTAATTCAATTAAAAGATAGGAAAATGAACTGAACAGATAATTCTCTGGAGAAGATATATGAATGGACCAAAAGCATATGAAAATGTGCTCGACATCTCTTAAGAGAAATGCAAATCAAAACCACAATGAGATAGAGATGGAATAGCTGTATGACCTTGTTTCATTGGAGGGTGTGGGGGGAAGTTGTTTTGTTTTGTTTTCCTTCCCTCTCTCTCCTTCCCTCTCTGGTGAGCACATGCACCCTCTGGCAAAAGTGAAAAAAAAAAATCCCAAAAGGAGGGACTATTTCATAGCTTTATTAAGTCACACTATATATTTCATATCTTTGTAAAGCTTGTTTTTTTGGTAATTTATCTTTATAAAGCTTTTTTTTTAGTAATTGCTGTGATCAAATCAGCTGAGCCATTTAATGAGAAACAGGAATTGAGAATGGTATGTGTAATTTGATTACGAAGTCTAAGCAATTGCGCAGTACCTAAAAGTAACACCATTTTAAGTATTTTTCAAAAATAAAAATATTTTTCTTCAATTTCTATATTCAAATGACTAATAAGATGCTAGGACACGTGACAGACACAATTATAAAAATAACCTTTCCCTTTGAGTGTGGGTACCATCTGGAATACATTATCACTCTCGTGGTTACATTCAATTACATGGCAAAACAGAGAGAATGTGGGTGGGTAAAATCCAATCACACAAACCATTTGAAAGCAGAGCTTTCTATGACTGGTGGCAGAAGACAGAGATCTTAAATGTGAGAAATTTGATGCAACATTGCTAACTTTAAAGGTGAAGGGGGCCACAAGAAATGAAGAGCCAATTCTTTTTTCTTGTTATTTTTGCCAGAAGGCATATGCACTTACTGGATGGGGGGTGGGTGGGGAGTGGGGATGTGGGGGGAGGAGGTGAGGGAGGAGAGAAAGAAAGAAAAAAAAATCTCCTCCTTTCAGGATTTTGGGAATACACTTGGTTTTTTGTTTTTGTTTTTGTTTTGTTTTTGCTTTTGTTTTTTTCAAGTCACCAGGTCCGGGACTTGAACAATACGGTCAGCCATGTAGAATCCAGCCACCGTGCCACAAGGACATTGGTTGACACTGGAGAGCCAATTCTAGGAGTAGGGTGTTCCCCTGCCACAATATGGAAGGAAGAGAATGAAAACTCCAGTCTTACAAACAGAAGAAACTATGTAGATTGTGTCAACAGCCTGAATGAGACTGAAAACACATTTTTCCCAGAGCCTCCAGGAAAGAGCCCTTCCTGGTTAATACCTTGATTTGGCTTTGTGAGACCGTAAATACAGAACCCAAACAAGCTTACCTGGATTTCTGACCTACAGAACTGTGAGACGATAATGGATGTTGTCTGCAGCTGCTAAATTATGGTAATGTGTTAAGTACCAATAGAGAATACAAGACATAAATCCTTATTGAATTATTTGTATGTAATTACTTAGCAAATGGAACTATTAGGTATTCCTTCAGCCTAGTGGTACCATGGATAAATTTCTGAGACACTAAAAGTGTTCTGAACTTTTTGAAAAATCCTGGGAGCTGATTTAGACAAATCAGGGCTTATCCTTGAGGTTGAGTGTGGGGTCAATCACACCTAAAATAAATGGCTGTTACCCAACTGTAGAAGAAACCATAAATGTACACACCAATAAGGAAAGAATACAAGGAAAACAAATATAGTATTGGAATTGAAATATATGGAAAAAATAAAACACACAATGGATACTATCAAAAATAAGATGAGTGATCTTAGTAACTTTTCAAGAACAGAGAGAATTGAGATCAGAGAACATGTTAATTTTTTAAGTGAAAATCGGCAATAAATGAGTCTGAAGCACTGAGATACCTAACAGAAGGAAAATATTTTGAGCTGAAGAAAGGCTTGCATAGGCAGTTGAAAGGACTCATGGTGTTGTAAAAGGAATCCAGTAAAATTTTGATTAATAGGCCTAGCAGTGGTAGCATACACTGGATACTGTTGTTTGGCCACTTCAGCCAGCCAGGTTTGATTCCTGGCACCGTAAAAGTTGGGACATTAACATATGCCTATGGTCCCAGTTATTCCAGGAGCTGAAGCAGGGAGATTGTAAGACTCTTTAAACCACCACCACCACCACCACCACTAAACACATACACATAACCACATACAAATTGTTTTTTGAACTGTAAGAATAAAGACAACTATCCTATGAATGAGTAGAAAAATCATAACTATCAAGGCATTTTAACTAAAAGTATAAAGAAATCTATTCAGGTAGTAAAACCAAATTGCCTTCAAAGGGGTAAGGATCAGATCAGCAACTAAACCTATTCTAGCCTTTGTCACCATGCTGTCACTCACTCAGCATTCAACTACTGTCCTAGTTTTTCATGCATGCATGTTCTCTCCCGTCTTAGAAACTTTAGTTTCCTCTGCTGGAGAAGTTCTTTCATCCTTACCTCTTACCCCTTTTTGCTTATTTAATTCCTGCTTTTCCTTCAGATCTCAGCTCAATCACATTTGACAAAAAAATTTCTACCTCTCTAAGAAAAGGCGGTTAATGAGAACAGCAGATGGTATAATGGGTACATCACTGGACTCTCACATGGCTGACTGTGGTTCAAGGCTCCAGAACCGGCAGCTTGAAACATGCTGGGTGTATGTGTGTGCATGCCCAAAATCCCAAGAAAAGAGTGGCGAAGGGATTGTGGAGTGGTCATCCCCCGTAGGGGGTGTTTTCTTGCTCTCTCTCTCTCTCTCTCTGGCAAGAGCACACACACACTATAGCAAAAATCTCTTCTATATTATGTATGTATGTATATGGGTTATGTGGGGATACAATATATTATTATTATTTTGAAGGGGAGAGGTTTTTGCTATAGGATGCATATGCTCACCAGAAAGAGAAAGACATAGAGACAGAAAGCAATAAATCACCCCTCCTGGGGGAATGGCCATGCCACAATCCCTTCTCCTCCATTCTCCTCGCAGGATCTTGGGCACGCACGCACACACGCCTGGTGTGAGTTTAAGCCACCAGGTCTGGGACTTGAACAATGGTTGACTACATGGGAGTCCAATGACATAGCCATTACACCAACTCCTAGTCCCACAATATTATATTATTGAGATTAAAAGAGCAATATGCTCTTAAAGAAATTCTGAAGGGAGTGCTATACCAGGAAAACTAAAGAGAGACAGAAATAAGAGAACATAAAACAATCAAGAAAATGGCCAACTTAATGGTCGAGACAAGTCCGGAAATATCAATAACAACATTGAATGTTAACTTCCAGGATTTAAACAGAAAGATCAGAACACAGTAACACTATAAATTCAACAGAAGAGAGATTAGTTTCAAAGAGTGAACTGGTGGAATAGAATTTTATGGTTAAGGGTGATGAACTCCCACATGGCCAACTGCGGTTTGGCCCAGATCTGGCAGCTTGCCCTCTCACTTTCCCTCTCTTTCTCTTTCTCACTCTGGCCCTCTCTGGTGAAATTTTAAAAATATAAATAAATAAATTATTCTTTTTTTTTTTTTGGATTGGCTTTTGCTATAGGGCATGTACATTTGCTAGAAAGACAGTCTTTAAAAAAAATAAAAGCAGTATAAAAAAATAAAAGCAGCATAACAGTATGAAGACCTTGTTTTGTTTTTTTAAAAAACCTATCTATCAGGCACAGAGATCAAAAAAGATGGTAAGGTTTTAATAACTCTGGATGATGGGAATGTGAAGTTTTAATTTTTTAATGTTTTAGCTTGCTTTATTTTCTAATTTTCCACAACACACATGCACTGCTTTTATAATAAAATGTTTTACACATTTTTTCCAAGATATAATGATTTATGAAATTACATTCTGCTGATAAATTATTAAGACTGATGGGGCGGAGGAGAGAAAGAAAGAAAAAAAAATCTCCTCCTTTCAGGATTTTGGGAATACACTTGGTTTTTTGTTTTTGTTTTTGTTTTGTTTTTGCTTTTGTTTTTTTCAAGTCACCAGGTCCGGGACTTGAACAATACGGTCAGCCATGTAGAATCCAGCCACCGTGCCACAAGGACATTGGTTGACACTGGAGAGCCAATTCTAGGAGTAGGGTGTTCCCCTGCCACAATATGGAAGGAAGAGAATGAAAACTCCAGTCTTACAAACAGAAGAAACTATGTAGATTGTGTCAACAGCCTGAATGAGACTGAAAACACATTTTTCCCAGAGCCTCCAGGAAAGAGCCCTTCCTGGTTAATACCTTGATTTGGCTTTGTGAGACCGTAAATACAGAACCCAAACAAGCTTACCTGGATTTCTGACCTACAGAACTGTGAGACGATAATGGATGTTGTCTGCAGCTGCTAAATTATGGTAATGTGTTAAGTACCAATAGAGAATACAAGACATAAATCCTTATTGAATTATTTGTATGTAATTACTTAGCAAATGGAACTATTAGGTATTCCTTCAGCCTAGTGGTACCATGGATAAATTTCTGAGACACTAAAAGTGTTCTGAACTTTTTGAAAAATCCTGGGAGCTGATTTAGACAAATCAGGGCTTATCCTTGAGGTTGAGTGTGGGGTCAATCACACCTAAAATAAATGGCTGTTACCCAACTGTAGAAGAAACCATAAATGTACACACCAATAAGGAAAGAATACAAGGAAAACAAATATAGTATTGGAATTGAAATATATGGAAAAAATAAAACACACAATGGATACTATCAAAAATAAGATGAGTGATCTTAGTAACTTTTCAAGAACAGAGAGAATTGAGATCAGAGAACATGTTAATTTTTTAAGTGAAAATCGGCAATAAATGAGTCTGAAGCACTGAGATACCTAACAGAAGGAAAATATTTTGAGCTGAAGAAAGGCTTGCATAGGCAGTTGAAAGGACTCATGGTGTTGTAAAAGGAATCCAGTAAAATTTTGATTAATAGGCCTAGCAGTGGTAGCATACACTGGATACTGTTGTTTGGCCACTTCAGCCAGCCAGGTTTGATTCCTGGCACCGTAAAAGTTGGGACATTAACATATGCCTATGGTCCCAGTTATTCCAGGAGCTGAAGCAGGGAGATTGTAAGACTCTTTAAACCACCACCACCACCACCACCACTAAACACATACACATAACCACATACAAATTGTTTTTTGAACTGTAAGAATAAAGACAACTATCCTATGAATGAGTAGAAAAATCATAACTATCAAGGCATTTTAACTAAAAGTATAAAGAAATCTATTCAGGTAGTAAAACCAAATTGCCTTCAAAGGGGTAAGGATCAGATCAGCAACTAAACCTATTCTAGCCTTTGTCACCATGCTGTCACTCACTCAGCATTCAACTACTGTCCTAGTTTTTCATGCATGCATGTTCTCTCCCGTCTTAGAAACTTTAGTTTCCTCTGCTGGAGAAGTTCTTTCATCCTTACCTCTTACCCCTTTTTGCTTATTTAATTCCTGCTTTTCCTTCAGATCTCAGCTCAATCACATTTGACAAAAAAATTTCTACCTCTCTAAGAAAAGGCGGTTAATGAGAACAGCAGATGGTATAATGGGTACATCACTGGACTCTCACATGGCTGACTGTGGTTCAAGGCTCCAGAACCGGCAGCTTGAAACATGCTGGGTGTATGTGTGTGCATGCCCAAAATCCCAAGAAAAGAGTGGCGAAGGGATTGTGGAGTGGTCATCCCCCGTAGGGGGTGTTTTCTTGCTCTCTCTCTCTCTCTCTCTGGCAAGAGCACACACACACTATAGCAAAAATCTCTTCTATATTATGTATGTATGTATATGGGTTATGTGGGGATACAATATATTATTATTATTTTGAAGGGGAGAGGTTTTTGCTATAGGATGCATATGCTCACCAGAAAGAGAAAGACATAGAGACAGAAAGCAATAAATCCCCCCTCCTGGGGGAATGGCCATGCCACAATCCCTTCTCCTCCATTCTCCTCGCAGGATCTTGGGCACGCACGCACACACGCCTGGTGTGAGTTTAAGCCACCAGGTCTGGGACTTGAACAATGGTTGACTACATGGGAGTCCAATGACATAGCCATTACACCAACTCCTAGTCCCACAATATTATATTATTGAGATTAAAAGAGCAATATGCTCTTAAAGAAATTCTGAAGGGAGTGCTATACCAGGAAAACTAAAGAGAGACAGAAATAAGAGAACATAAAACAATCAAGAAAATGGCCAACTTAATGGTCGAGACAAGTCCGGAAATATCAATAACAACATTGAATGTTAACTTCCAGGATTTAAACAGAAAGATCAGAACACAGTAACACTATAAATTCAACAGAAGAGAGATTAGTTTCAAAGAGTGAACTGGTGGAATAGAATTTTATGGTTAAGGGTGATGAACTCCCACATGGCCAACTGCGGTTTGGCCCAGATCTGGCAGCTTGCCCTCTCACTTTCCCTCTCTTTCTCTTTCTCACTCTGGCCCTCTCTGGTGAAATTTTAAAAATATAAATAAATAAATTATTCTTTTTTTTTTTTTGGATTGGCTTTTGCTATAGGGCATGTACATTTGCTAGAAAGACAGTCTTTAAAAAAAATAAAAGCAGTATAAAAAAATAAAAGCAGCATAACAGTATGAAGACCTTGTTTTGTTTTTTTAAAAAACCTATCTATCAGGCACAGAGATCAAAAAAGATGGTAAGGTTTTAATAACTCTGGATGATGGGAATGTGAAGTTTTAATTTTTTAATGTTTTAGCTTGCTTTATTTTCTAATTTTCCACAACACACATGCACTGCTTTTATAATAAAATGTTTTACACATTTTTTCCAAGATATAATGATTTATGAAATTACATTCTGCTGATAAATTATTAAGACTGATGGGGCCAGTAGGTGGCATGGTGGTTAGGGCACTGAACTCCGACCTGGTCAACCATGGTTCGAGTCCTGGACCTGGTGGCTTGCTTTCTCACTTTCTCTCTTGCTCTGTCCCTCTCTGCTCAAAATGAAATAAAATGAGTAAATAAAGTTAAATAAAATAATTTTTAAAAAATGAAAGAAAAAAAAGACTGACAATTAACCATTGGATCTAGCAACATGGAAGTCACTGGTGACCTTGACTTGATCTGTTTTAGTGCAATACCAATAACAAAACCTGACTGGAATGGTTTGGCAGTTCCTCAAAATGTTAAACAGATACTATATGATCCAGTAATTATTCTCCAGGTATAGACACAACAGAAATGGAAAATGTTATGTCCACACAAATACATGAACATACATAACATTATTTTTAGTAACCCAAAATGGATACAACTCAAATATCTATGAGATGCATGGATAAACAAAACATGGTATATCCATACAATGAGATATTACATAGCAATAAAAAGCAAAGTACTGATACACTGTATGGATAAACTTTGAAAACATTAGGCTGAGTAAAAGAAACCAATCACAAAAGAACATATTCTATATGATTTCATGTATACGAAAATGTTCACAGTAAACAATTTTTTTTAGTGACAGAAAGTATATTAGTGGTCGATCAGGGCAGGGAGAAGTGGGCAAGAAGATGGCAAGTGACTGCTAGTGGGCTTTGGGCTTTCTTAGGGGGGTGCTGAAATATTCTAAAATTAGAGTAGTGATGGTTGCACAACTCTGGATATAATAAAAAGATGACTTTAAAGGCTGACTTTTTACGGTATGTGAATAACTATTTCAATTAAGTTGTTACTAAAACAAAAAAGCTGCAAAAACTAGGTCGTGTTTGAATTTGTTTCACTCTCTTTCAGTGTTTTCTGATTTATTATTTTCTCTTTTGTTGCCATTGTACAGGTATTTTTTTAAAAACCTCTTCTTTATAATGTGAGCATTATTCAGATCTGTTTTTCACATAATCTAAATAACATATGTACAGTATTCTAAAAAAGGGGAAGTAACACTTGCCTAGGATAATACATCATTTTAAGCCCAAAATACATCAAATAACCTGAATTCTGAAGCCCACTTTGGATTATATAAAATTACTTTGTAAAGTAACAAAACAAATGTCTCTCACTCTTGAGAAATGTTCTAACATTTTAATTAATGCCGCTGTAATAAATTTTCTTTAATGAAATTTTTTAAACTAACAATGGCTTATAGAAGGTAACATTGCTTTATGAGTAAAGAAACAAAGCAAATATACATATACAAATTTACAGGTAAAACTAAATTTAGAGAAGATTTTCTCTCTTTGGATTGCAAAATTTCAATAGTACACAATAATTATCTATTATTGAAGTAATATCTGAGCATTTAGCTAAAGATACAAACAGTAACAAAACCCTGCACAAATATTCAAACCTGGGAAAGTTAAAATAATAGAAAAATACAAAATTTTCCTTCCAAAAAAAAGTATCTAAGATGAAGGTTTAGATACCCCATGTGGCTATTTCACAAGTCAAATGTGAATCAATCTTTTCTGTAATCCTTAAATAAAATTTTATAATCAACTGATGAAAGAAGTTGTTTCATATTCAAAGACATTTCCAGAATGCATTTACAACTAACTTATTGATACAAAAGTATATTTTAAAAAACACAGCTATTTCATTAAAGTCTTTAAGTATAGGACATTTATTATTTTTGGTGCATCTTCTTACGCATTTCTTCAAGAGCTGCTTCTTTCTCTCTCAGGACCTGCTTAAGTCTTCTTATTTTTTCATCTCGAATGGTTTCTTCTAACTCTGGTGGTGTTACTGGGAAAATATCTTCAGTGTAATTTTTATCAAAGGAATGACTTTGATTATAAGCTACATTTAAATTCAATGAGCCTTTCTCCTGCTTCTCAAGGGTACATTGTTCTGTCTCACTTCCTTTTTCTTCTCTGGTTTTGCTGCGGCTTGTGAGAATGTTATGTTGTGGTACATCTGAAGTTGGTAAGACACCGCTAAGGAGTTGGGAGCTGGTGACATTAGTTTCACCATTTATTACTGTGTTATAGACTCTCTCAGTTTTTCTCTTCTTTCTTTGATTCATCTTTTTAAGGGTTTTTGCTTTCCTCTTCTTATCAAAACTCTGTTGCTATGTTGAGTAAGATTCCAGAAGAAAAAGAAAATGTTATTGCCATACATAGTGTGTGCTTGAAAATTTAACAAAGTTTGCAGATATAAGCATTGAGCAATTAAACTCAAGTCAATAAAATTTACTGGGGACAGCAAAAAATGTTTTTCACTGTATGGTCACAAAATGCATAGCAACATCCTAATCATATTCACTGAGAATAAATTGCTTAGTTCACACTTTCCTACTCAAGTTAGATATTATTAACAGAAGCCATATTGATCTACCAATAAAATAGGGTATCACTTATGAAAGCACCTGAGAAATATAATTGATTTAATTTTTCTTTTCCTTTGTACAACAGGTGCATGTAGAAAACTTTAAGTGGGAAAGGTTGACTGATCTCTCATCTAAAGTTCAGAATATTAAATGATAATGATATATTCATAAGTATTCAACAGGAAGACAATAGACAAAGTTATTAGAACACTTCTACTCATTATTTACCATATAGATTGCTTAAATGTTTATACTAAAATAATACTGCAATTAACATTTACCTGCTTATATTTTTCACTACACGGATTACTTTTTTTTGGCTAGAGTTTTCAAAGTAGGATAACTATTTTAAAAAGATATGGTGGGAACCAGCAGTTAGCATAATGGCTATGTCGCTGGATTCCCACGTAGTCGACCGCGGTTCGCGTCCTGGACCCGGTGGCTTAGAACTCACGCCAGGCGCGTGTGCATGCGTGCCCAAGATCCCAAGAGGAGAATGGAGGAGTAGGGATTGCAGCGTGACCATGCCCCCTGGGGGGTGATTTCTCGCTTTCTGTCTCTATGTCTCTGTCTGTCTGTCTGGCGAGCACACGTGCCCTATAGCGAAAAAAACCTCTCCAGTGACATAGCCATTACGCTAACTGCTGGTTCCTGGTGTAATACATATATTTTTCAAATTTGTTGTTAACAACTGTCATTCATTCTAATGCATAAGGCTAAACACTAAATTAAGAAAATGAATATATCCATTAATCTTTGCTGTACCCACAAAGGACACTTCAAAATCTATTACCTGCATTCTTTCTTCCCCCTTCACCATAAACTGTGTCTCTTTGTAAGTATCACTCTTCACCAAACCATTTCCAGAGCCCAAATGGTCAGGAATTCGAGTAAGACACACTCTCACATCTCTAGTGAGACCAAATATCTTTTTAAATTCAGCATCACTCTTCAGAGACAATGCTTTATTACTTCTTTCTTGAGAATCTTTCTTGTCATTTTTTTCTCGAGTACCCTTTTCTAATGTTGATGCCATCTCATTCTGGATCTGGAATTAGAAAAAGAAAACACACAAAAAATATTGCTAATTATTCAAGTTATTTTATCAGACCAGCAACTAAGTGATTACCTCATATTACATAAAAGAACACACCATCATTTAAAAATCCTAAAGGATTATTATGCACTACTCTTGCCTTACCATCCATGCTTGAGAAATCATATTTAATTAAGTACAAACTTGATATATTCCCCTACAATTTTCATTTAATTTGTTCTTCTGGAAAGATAACAGGTAGTCAATTCTCAAACAACTGAAATGAGAATACAGACTGATGACAACTCAGAAATAATCTATATGACATTATTTAGAAATTATAATCTTCTGGGAAAGTCTCATGACTTTAATCAATCTTGTACTCAACAATCAGAATCTACCTCTTCACATCTCTGGAGTTCAATACATTCTGTACTAAAAGGGAGAAATGCTTACATTATGAAATAGATTTCTAAGTGAACAAGGAAAAGGTGGGTACAAATATTATGTATGCACATTCATTTTATTTAAAGACAAGTTATTTGTAAATATGTAAAATACATTACATAGAACAGAAAAGATAACTATGTGGGTATGTCTGGTAACTGGTAAGTCACGAGGCCTAAAAAAGGGAAAAGGAAACTTGTCTACCAAAAAAAAAACACAAAACACCAAAGACGTTGATACAATCCTGTTTCCACAAATGACTAAAAGGTACTAATCACTCCACTCCCTCCCCTTCTGTGATCTACAGTGTAAAACAAAATAATTATCGGATATTTCCCCAACATCACCACTACCAAAGACACACACACACACACACACACACACCTAAAAAAAAAAAAAAAAAGCTCTCCTATAATACTGATCTCTTTGTAAACTAAAAGCTATGAAATACATGTATGTATGTGCATGCGTGTAGTACATACACACACACAATTTTCGAAGTCTTCAATTCATGTTACTATTCCCCAATTCTTCTAAACCTGTTGCTTTGTGACATATATATATATATATATATACACATACATGTGTATGTGTGTATGTATATACACACACACATACATACATATATATATATTTTTTTCTTTTGGTTAGTTGACTTTGTTTTAAAGATCTGGCATGCCAAATGATTCAAGAGAGAGATATTGCTTGGGATCTCCCAATTTTACTTATTCTTAAAATATTTACTCAGATGAAAGCTTTGACTTTCATTAATGTGTGTATGGTATGTTAGTGATGGGGCTGAAGGGGACAAAGGGGTGTCATTCATAAATTTTAGAATTAAGATAAAATTTCTATATAAATATATAAAAAGAAAACCCTATCATGGGAAAATTACCTTTGGTTCTTGGTCTCTGAAAACACACTGTTGTGAAGTAACAGTTGTTGCATCAACAGAGGAAATTATTTTCTCTATGCCCTGGATGGTATTTCCTTTTCTGGAGGCATTTTGTACTGTACTAAATCCATCTGGCAAAACTGGCTTTGTGAATAAAGTCTTATTCTGTTTTAAGTAGTTACTGAATTGGTTCATATTATGTGGGTTTGTGGCAGAAAAAGATGGTTTCTCCACTTTTTTATTCTTCTCTGCCCTTAGATTGACCATGGAAGCAAGTTGGGTATTTGAAAGTAATTTTTTCTCCATCTGGGAAGATTTACTTTTAGCCAACACAATATTTACAACCTCTCTGGATATTTCTGTGACTGGACTTGAACTCATTATATGTGATGTATCTCTTTTTAGTGGAATATCAGGAGATATAGGTTTCTGTTGATCAATTTGTGATGGCAGAACATCTGTCCCCTTTTTAGTCAACAGATAAACTTTCCCATTAAACATAACCAAAGCATTATCTTTAATAGGCATACTTTTGGATTGTGACCCACTAGGATTGTTGGTACTTAATGGTGGAATATTTACAGTATGATCTCCCAAACTTTTCCTATCTACAAAAGTTTTTAAAATCTTTGAAGCCACATTATTTGAAGACTTAACAGGAACAAGAGATGGAGTATAAGGCTGTAGATTTTCTTGGAAAATCCATTTCACTGGAGCAGCTTGAGAATTCTGACCACCTTTTAATTGTGTCTCTGTAGCAACATTCATTGGAATTTGTGTGGTATTTAGTATCACTGGCTTTGCTATTTCTGTAACAGGTTTTGGGTAAATGTTTTGAAAGTTCTTGGTAATTACATTTTTCACTGTATTGACTGGAGATACGTAAATAACAGTTGGTATTTGGGAGGTCTCAACTGTTCCTGGGGTACTTTTGGTTGCAGATGAAAGTATCTTTTGCTGAACTGAAGGAGGCAATGATGATGCTGGTACAGATTTCACTTCAGCATGAGCTGGTATCTGTAAATGGTGCCCAGAAGGCAAAACTGGAGACTTCACAGTCACTGGAAGACTCTGGGTATTGACTACAATATAAGATGAATCATTTTGGGTTGAGGAGGGAGGAACAGCAAATGTTTGCATGGTAAGTCCATCAATTTTCACACCATGACTCTGAACTTTAGAAACTGATGAAGTAAAATTTTCAGTTCCCACAGTAGTAACTCTATTTTTGTCTGTTGTATCTACTGTTCTTGTAAGAAAATAGTTTGAAGAACTGGCTGGCTGAAAAATGGGCAATTGAACTGATGTACTTGTGGAAGAGCTGGAAATCTGAGTCTGAAAAGTAACTTGAACTGGTTTTCCTGTATTCCCTTTCAAAGCATCAGATACGACTGAAGATTGAACTAGTGGTATAAGATTTCCAGAAGAATTAGGAATTGGAAGTAATTGCAGAAGATTTTTTCCATCCGAGCCAATCGTCTGAACTACTTGGTACATGCAGCCTGAAACACTTAAAAAAACATTATGAGTAAATAAATACAACATACTACATGGTATATACATTTTATTTTAAAACAACTTATTTGCAAATATTATTTTTAATATTAAAATATAATAAAACGTATTATTTCTCATTTTGTGTTTTCAAAGTAAAATACTGCAAAACAAAGCTTTTATTTAGATCTTCTCAAAAGACTAGGCAATAGGTATGAGATATTAACATTACATTCAAAAACCAAAAACAGCCTTTTCTAAGGTTTTACCCTGTTAGGCTACTTAGGATAGATTCCTCTTAAACTAGTAGCATCTTTCTTCCCTTCTCCTTGAATCCTTAAATTCTTTTCTCTTATCTTCCTTTACTTTTTTTTTTTTTTTTTTTTGAGAGAGATTTTTGCTACAGGACATGTGTGCTTGCCAACGAGAGAGAAAGAGAGACAGAAAGTGAGAAATCATCCCCCAAGGGGGATGGCCATGCTGCAATCCCTTCCTCTCCATTCTACTCTCTGAATTTTGGGCATGCACACGCATGAGCCCAGTGTGAGTTTTAAGCCACCAGGTTTACAACTCAAACCGCAGTCGACTAGGTCAGAGTCTAGAGACGTAAGCATTATGCCAGCTATTGGTTCCTATCTCTCTTTACTGTTATTGCGCAGGACTCTCGTTCTACCTCTATTTATGCTTATTCTAGTTCCCTTACACTTCCTTTCTAATCTCTTCTCTTTTCTTCCCACTGGTGATTCACAGGTTTTGCTGTCAGTCACTCTTCTTTAAAGTGTTGATGGCATCTCTTATGGTAATAGTTTACATTTTTGTACGAAAGGAACTATTCTCTTCTGTGATTATTGTTTCAGCAGTTTGGTGCTAAAGAATTCTTAGTAATTATTTATACTAGTTTACTGTAAATTAATCCATACATATATGCAACCACCATAACTTCAGCTGAAGAAATGTGGTATTATCTGTTGAAGATATTTTATAGCTTTATCAACTGACTAGGGAGAAATGTTCACCTATTGAAATATTCACTTTGTAAGTTAAATAATGTGATTGAATGTATAAAAGAAAATAAAATTTAAAAAATGTAAAATAAAACAAAATAAAAAATAACAACATGGAACAGACTGGAAATCAATGAATTTTTTTACCTAGCCAATTTTTGTTCCTCTACTTATGAGCTATTTTCTAAAATCAGATGATCTGATTTTAGGAAAAGTTAGGCCACCTCATGGGCTGGTGGTCATGTGAGCTAGATTCCACATGGTCAACTATATGGGTTCAAGCCCTAGACCTGAAAGACTTGAAAAACATGCCAGATGCATGTGCATGTTTGGCCAAGATCCCAAAAAGAGGAAAAAACTGAGAAGGGATTGCACCATTCCCCATGGAGGGTGCTTTCTCACATTCTCCACTTTTTGGCAAGCACATGTATACTCTAGCAAATTAAAAAAAAAAAAAAGCCAACATATATTAACCTTAGTTTGTATAAACAGTTATTTGAAGATTATTGGAAAGTATACATCTCAAGTAACGTACACCTAAAAACATGGGACTCAGGGCCATCACAGACGCTACCACTCTTATCTAGGTACTCCTTCCCCAAAGAACTCCTCATGTAGCCGAAGTCTCAGCATAAGTGATATTTATCAAAAAATACATTCTCTGATGACCTTATTATCCTTGCTTTTCCTTCGTAATTAATCTACATCAGCTTTGATTTAGCATTCCTCCTAGCGTTGTTAGGCAATGGATATGAGATACTAACTCATATTAACTTATTTTATTTCCTAAAACTAAAAGTAGACTTTTCTAAGGTTTTATCCTATATAAAAATGAAACTAAATTAATAAAATTAAATTATTCTGTTAACTTCCTTCATGTTAATATCATAGACAGTCCTCCTATATTATTATCTATCTGCTTATCTATAGAAAGTCTCTGTTAAATTCTAGAAACATAAGTATAGAATCCATGTCCTATAGACTAAGTACAGTCTTAGCTGACTAAGATTGAAGGAAAAAATACAAAGACAAAAGATAAGAATTACTAAGGGTTGCAAAAATGTAAAGATGTGTCTTACTACCTACAGGTATGTTTTCACAAGCCACAGGTAAAAATAAAAACCAATGTCAAAAAGTCTATGCATCCTAGGAAGTGCTGGAACTCAATTTTGCCTTTCTGCAGCCCAAATGACATCTGTATTTCCTTACAAAAACCTAAAATATTTATCTAATAATTGATAGTACTTCAAAATAGACTTTCAGCAAATAGAAAGTTAATCTCTAAAGAAAAGCATGACCCTCCCCCAAAATATGAATTCTTATTTTCAGGGTTTGAAGGAAATCTACCTTCATCACCACCCAGGCCTACCATAAAGCAGTTTTAAATTGAATGAGGACTTATTCAACATGAACTCATAAAACAAAAATTTACTGAATGTTTACTATGATTCAGACACCCATCTAGGTGCAAAAGGTCAGTAAACTACAGCCTGTGGGCCAAACCCTCTGTTTTGTGCAGCCTTCAGGCTAAAAATGGTTTTCACATTTTAAATAGTTGAAAAAAAATTAAAAGACTATGTCATGATGTATGAAAATAATATGAGATTCATAGTTAAGCACCTATAAATAAAATTATATTAGTATACAGTCACATTCATATTTTATGTCATATATAGCTGCTTTCATGCTATAATGGTATAGTTGAGCAGTTACAACAGAAATCATATGGCTCAGAAAGCCTAAAATATTTACCATGTATCCCTTTACATAAAATCTTTGCTGGCTCCCAGGGTAGATCAATACATAACCCCTAAAAGAACTTACATTACTGTGTCATGGACAACATAGTAATAGGTAATTATCATTGAGATAAATGATATATTTGAGTTTGCTCCTTTTTTTGAAAAATTCTCTCCCAAGGGTTCCTAAATATGACATTCTCTTACTTCTATAGTAACTGCTCACTCTTCTTGACCAACTCAACTCATCCTATTTGAATCAGCCTTGAAATGTTGGAGTTCAAGACCAGCAGTTAGTGTAATTGGCTATGTTGCTGGACTCCCATGTAGTTTATCGCAGTTCAAGTCCTGAATCCAGTGGCTTAAACTACGCTGTGTGTGTGTGTGCGCGTGTCCAAGATCCTGAGAAGAGAATGGAAGAGAAGGGATTGTGGAGTGGCCATCCCCTTCGGGGGTGATTTCTCACTTTCTTTCTCTCTGTCTCTCTCTGTCTTTCTGGTGAGCGCACGCGCACTACAGCAAAAACCTCAGGGAAGGTGGGGGGGGGGGAAGAAATGTTGGTGTTCACCAAAACTTAGAAAGTACTCTTCTCTTCCTATTCTGTATCCTTTTTAAAAATGTTTTCTTTTATATTGAGCAAAAGAGTTCTACAAAGGGCAGCCTAACCAAAGATAATTCAGAATGCCCTATCCCACCACAAGTGTAGCCTAGCATTTACAATCAGAGAAAAGGAAGTGACATGAAAAACTAGACTGATTGGCTAGAGTTGGCATTTGCCCTCTGTAGACATGGTTTGATCCGTTGGAAGCCTGTGATTGGCTGAGGCTCAGTTGCTAGGTTACCAGGGTATACTTAAGTTAAATTACTTGTGCTTGTTCATCTAGCTAGGTTTCAGTTTAGTATAGAGAGACTGTTTTGGGCTAAATTTATCACCCAACTATGGAAAGAGGTCTGCTTAGTCATAATTTCAGTTAAGTTACCATTTCTATACGAATGATTTCAATATTGACACTGGCCCTCCTTTGAAATTCAGGCTTATATATCCAACCTCCATCTTGACATTTCCATTTAGAATCTCAAAGGTTCCTAAAACTCAACACGACAGGGAGATGTCTGTCTACCCGATTTCACAAAATTCCTTCTCCTGTAATGCTTTCTACTTTGGTAAAGGCATCACATCCATCTTAGATACCAAAGTCAGGGCAGATATATTCCACTTTCCCACTCCCTATATCCAATCCAAATTCTGTTGATATATGTCCTAAAATCTCCCTTGACTTGTTCAGTTCTTTCCAAATCAACTCTCACCAGTCTAGACCAAGCAAACATTACTTCTGGTTTGGACTACCATAGTAACTTCATAATTTATCTTTTTTCCCTCCAGTCATAGCCTCCTTTCAATTAATTTAGTACATAAAACTGGTCTTTGGGACCAGGAGTTGGCACAATGGCTATGTCACTGGACTCCCATGTAGTTGACCGTGGTTCAAGTCTTGGACCCAGTAGCTTAAAGTCATGCTGGGCATGTGTGCGTGCATGCCCAAGATTCCCGGAGGAGAATGGAGGAGAAGAGATTGTGACATGGCCACTCCCTGGGGAGTGATTTCTCACTTTCTGTTTCTCTGTCTCTCTTTGTCTTTCTGACAAGTGCCCGTGCCCTATAGCAAACATCCCCCCACTCCTCCACCTCCCCCCCTATAACCAACCGCCCCCCCCTCCCCCCCCCCCCCCCCCCAAAAAAAAAAAAAAACCTGGTCTTTCTCTGCTTAGCATTCTAATGGCTTCCCATTATTCTTAGAGTGGTAGAAACAAAACCATTTCCATTGTTTCTGACACAATGGAAACCAAAAGAAAAGAGGACTTCAAGAAAATTAAGCATTTATACTAAAAGTTCCAGAGGCCAAAACAGATGAGGATTAAAAATGTACATTGGACGGGATCAGCAGATGGTGTAATGGTTACACCACTGACCTCCCAAGTAGTCATTTGTAGTTTGAATCCCAGACCTACCAAGAAACTCACGCCAAGTGTGTGTATGTGCAGGCCCAAAATCTCAAGAGAATGAAGGAGAAGGGATTGCGGTGTTGCCATCACCCTTGGGGGGTGATTTATCACTTTCTGTCTCTCTCTCTCTCTCTCTCTCTGGTGAGAGCGCATGCCTTTTAGCAAAAATCTCTCTCAAAAAAAAATTACACTGGAAATAATGTCACAAGGGACATTGATGACTCTCATAAAAGCAGTTTGGTGGGGAAAGAAGTTGCAGATGAGTGGGTGTGGAGAGCAGTTAATTTGAAAACATGTGATTAAGACATGTGGCCTGTAGACACATGTAGAAACACGCTTTTGTAAGCTATTTTAATAGGGTTATTGAGAAGCATTTATAAAAGCATTTATAAAATCTAAAAGCAGTATTTGTCTGTTGTCAATGGTTGTTTTTTGTTGTTGTTGATACCCGATACCCCGATACCGCCTAGTATCGGGCTAAAGGAAGTTACAAACATTTATTAGATTGTTTCCCAAAAGAATTTTAAAAATTATATAGCACCAGTCATTTTTACACTTTTAGTTGATTTATATTTAAAAACAACTGGCTTTGTATTTTAATTTTTTCCTTATTTTCTTTGAATTTTACTTTTTTTTTCCCATTCTTTCTGCATTCCATTTTTTTCCCTTCCTCCTTTTTCTGCCCTTTAAAAAAATAAACCTGAGGCTGGTTCTAGTAGCAATTTCACCATCAAAAAAGCTGTGCCCCCCCCCCCAATCCTCACTTTTCTATACTTGTGTGTCTGTGTGTTTTGTTATTGCGTCTATTTCTTTCTTTTTTGGGGGGTGGGGGGGAGAGGTTTTTTGCTATAGGGCGCATGTGCTCGCCAGACAGAGAGAGACAAAAAGCGAGAAATCACCCCCCCCCCCCCAGGGGGGGATGGCCACACTGCAATCCCTTCTCCTTCATTCTCCTCTTGGGATCTTGGGCATGCACACACACGTGCCCAGTGTGAGCTTAAGCCACCAGGTCTGGGACTCGAACCACGGTCGACTATGTGGGAGTCCAGTGACATAGCCATTACGCCAACTGCTGGTCCCTTATTGCACCTATTTCTAACCCACAGCCTTCTCCACTCAGAAAAACATGTTCATGCTTAGCTAGTCCTGGCAAAGTGGCGCCCAACATGGGGTCTAAATACAAAAAAAGAGTCAAGCAAGTTCATACGGAGCTAGTCCCGGCAAGTGGACATGAATATTTCAAGTATAGACAACTGTTTGTCTATCAACAGGAAGTGAAAGACTGGTAAGGTGAGTAACTGGAGGATAAATGGAGAAGAAATAGAAATCTCTTTTCTTTCTTTCTTTCTTTCTTTCTTTTTTTTTTTTTTTTTGAGAGGTTTTTGCTATATGTGCGCTTGCCAGAAAGACAGAGACATAGAGACAGAAAGCGAAAAATCACCCCTCAGGGGGGATGGCCATGAGGCAATCCTTTCTCCTCCATTCTCCTCTTGAGATCTTGGGTACACAAGCACATGTGCCCAGTGTGAGTTTAAGCCACCAGGTCTGGGACTTGAACTGCGGTCAACTACATGGGAGTCCAGCGACATAGCCATTTCACTAACTGCTGGTCCTGAAATCTTTTTTTTTAAGGTCAGATGAACAACAACACAGTAAATGCTCACTTAAGACATTAAGAACAACAAATTAGTAATAAAAGAGATAACCAATGAGAAGGTAGAAAATAGGAACCAGGAGATAGGTAGAGATAGAACCTAAAAGAAAGCTAGAAAATTAGCTCCTTCCATTTGAACTAGATAACAGTTTAGGTGCCCTTAAAGGTAAGTTTAATGGTTTGGTATCAGTGGACTGGGGTAACTCTGATCTAATGGCTTTTTTATATATAAAAAATAACATGGCATCATCTCAAGAATAAATTTAAGAAGAGATTTAAGGAGAATCAAATATTTGAAATGGTCTTTATAAAATAAGCTAAACAAATATATATATATATATATATATATGAGTTGAAAGGTTTCCCAGGGAGACAAGTAGTAATTATAAAATTTTAGTAGTACCAATCTGTGCTACTGTGAGATTTTCCTTGTCTCAGCAGGCATAGGCAAAGTGGAAGCATATTATTGAGTTTATACAGAGTTGGTCGGCCTCAGAAGTGTACAGAAAGAAATCATCAAAGAGTACAAGAATTTAATGTATTGTTAAGAGTTATTAAAATGATGAAAAATAGAATCTGAACTGGGTAAGAAAAAATAAGAGGATAAAAGGCTAAAGTATAGGGATAAAACAAAGGGATTATTAGACTGAAATTAAAGAACAGTGGGAATAAGTAAAAAAGCCAAGCTAGAAATATAGAAACCAGCATTTAGAAAGGACAATGCCTGAAGCAACTTCATAGATGCAGTGATTTTATCTAATAAGAAGGACTGATGACTGCAATAGAATGGAATAAACCCCTAAAGAGAAAAAAGATCTTTGTACTAAAAAACAGGTGACAAAGAGATTATCTATATAGATAGTAAAGTCATGTAGGATCACAGAGAAGACTGTGAGCTAGATGCCAAGTTCAGTGACAGGAAGTTGGTAGACAGTGTTTATAAACAGCGATGAAGAATGGGAATGCCTGGGGACCAGCAGGTGGTGTGGAGGTTGAAGTGTTGGATCTCAAATATCCAGCTGTGTAGTTTAAGTCCTATATCCAGCAACTTGAAAATCTCACTGGGCACAAGAGCATATGCGTTCAAAATCCCAAGAGAAGAATAGAGAAGGGGCTGTGGTATGGCCATCTCCCCTGGGGATGATTTCTCACTTTCTCTTTCTCTCTCTCTCTCCTTCTCTGTCTCTCTCTCTGGATAGTGCACACACCCTATAGCAAAACCTAAAAACAAAACAAAACTGATATGGCAGAAAATTGTCTTGAATCAAACTCTCCTTTGTGGTCTATTTTCTTTCCCATAATTCTCTTAAAACTTCAGAGGTCAGCCCTGTAGCCTACAGTTAAGGGAGCAAAACCCCACATGGATGACTGCAGTTCAAATACAGATCCAGACTGCTTAAAAATCATGCCAGGTATGTATGTATGCACACCCGAAATCTCAACAAGATGCAGAAATGGAGGAGAAGGGAATATGGCAATAAAAAATAAAATTTCAAAGATTCCCAAATGGAAGAAGGTCTTTAAAAAGTTCATGGAAAATATGTATTCTGAAAAGATTATAGATTTTACAATTTTGCACCAAAATGAACTTACACGTTTTTTGTTTGTTTGATTTTTGTTACAGGGTGTGTGTGCTTGCCAGAAAGAGATTGAGAACAAGAGAGAAAGTGAGAAATCACCTCCCAGGGGTGATGGCCATGCCACAATCTCTTCTCCTCTCAGGATTTTTGGACATGCACACATATGCACCTCACATGTTTTTCAAGTTGCCAGGCTGGGACTCAAACTATTCAATTGGCCACGTGTGAAACAGCACTTTAAACACCATACCACCTTCTGGCTAAACTCATACTTTAATTATATTATTTCCCATCAACTTTTTAAAGTCCCTCTTTTGTGTCTTCATGGTGAAATTTGTCTTTATCCTCATCCCCTGGGATATCTCTGTTGCAACTGATACTACTAGCTAATTATTTCTCCACCTTGAATTTCTTCCGTATTGTGGTTTACATTATGTAAAATTTCTACTCCTCTTGACTTTCTCATTTTTGTCTTGTCACTGGAGTGTGCATGTGCTTACCAGAGAAAAAGAGAAAAAGAAAGAGAACCCCTCAATGAAGCATGGTCACACCACAATCCTTTTATTCCCTCCATCAAGATTTTGAGCACATATACACATGCACTCAGAATTTTTCACGCTGACAGGGCCAGCATTTGAATCATGGTTATGCAGGATTCAGCTTTCTGTGCACAGAGCTTAATGACAATGCTATGTGCCAGTCCGTCTTGACTTTAAGTCTCCCTTCTTGTTCATTTTCCATATTTTAAGCATCCAACTATGACCACTCCCCGATATACAGTTTTTGACCACTTTTCTCCTATAAGACATTCTTAAAGACTAAATCAATTTTCATGGCTTTGACTATTTCCCTCAACTCTCTGCTTTGCAATGACTCCACTTGTTATATTCTTACATTTTTATGCTCTAACACTGATCTTAGTTTTCTATTTGTGATGTTTTACCATTTTTCATTTTTACTATCATTGCTTCAAATTCAGTAAGTTGAAATTACTCTCTATTGAAAACTAGCACTCTATCCTACCATCCAATCATGTGGCGGCACTACTATTTTCCAAGTCATATATAGACTTAACATTACCTAGTCATATCTGACTTATCATATTACTCTTCCTTGCTTTTGATTCACAAATAGCACCTTGTGTAATGTTTATGAAAGTATGTAACTACATTGACTTGTAAATAAATAAATGTATACCGAATAAGTCACACACTCTTTAGCTTCTACCATCTACATCAGACCCTTATTACCATAAGTTTAGCACTCATCATTTCATCTTTATATTTTGCTCTGATGTTCAAACTAGTTTTCTTGACTACAGTCACCATTGACTATCATGTGTCTCTAGCAGCCTAAAATTGTTTTCATCCAGTTATCTCTTTGCTCAAAGTTTCAATTAACATATTGTCATCTATTCAGCTTGACGAGAAAATCATCTATACTCTATCCCTAATCAATCCTCTAAAACAATATCACCTACAACTTCTCAATGTGAAACCTTTGCTCTTTATAGAGACATCTCTTTGCTATTCTGGAATGTGCCATGTAAATTATTTACTCTATGTATCCCTTTTTTCCCCTTCTCCAACAATATGAGATTCAAATTACATCTTCTTCATGAACTATCTGCCATTCTCTCAAACTCATATTAATTTAATGCAACTCTGAATCCTTAAAACCCTCCCATGATTTTGCTAATGTTGGGAATTACATGAGAGCAATTCAAAAAGTTCATGGAGGGGGGGACCAGCAGTTAGCGTAATGGCTATGTCACTGGACTCCCATGTAGTCGACCACGGTTCGCGTCCTGACCCAGTGGCTTAAAACTCACGCTGGGCACGTGTGCATGCATGCCCAAGATCCCGAGAGGAGAATGAAGAGATTGCGGTGTGGCCATCCCCTCTGGGGGGTGATTTCTCGCTTTCTGTCATTCTATCTCTCTCTGTCTGGCTGATGAGCGCACGCACCCTATAGCAAAAACCTCTCCAAAAAGAAAGAAAGAAAGAAAGAAAGAAAGAAAGAAAGAAAGAAAGAAAGAAAGAAAGAAAGAAAAAGAAAAAGGAAAAAAAAAAGTTCATGGAGGGGCCAGCAGGCGACATGGTGGTTAAGGCACTGGATCCTACACAGTTGACCTTGTGGTTCAAGTCCCAGACGAGCACATTGAAAAACACACTGGAGAATATGTGCCCAAAATCCTGGGAGGAGAATGGAGAAGGGACTGCATTATGGCCATCCAGTCAGACAGTGATTTCTCACTTTCCCTCTCTCTCTGTTCCTCTGTCTCTCTTTGGCAATCACATGTGCCCTATGGCAAAAATTGAGGGAAAAAAAAAGGAAGAAAAGAAAAATGTTAACAGAAAAATGAAATTAAAGTACAAGTTATTTTGGTGCAAAAATGTTCAAATATATTCATAGTTTTTACATAATATGAACTTCTTGAAGACCTTGCATATAATACTTTATTGTCTTTGATCTATTAGATAATTTTTTAATTAATTTATTTTTATATACATTCAATGACATTGTTTAGCTTATGAAGTGAACATTTCAATATCTGAACATTTCTCCCCAGTCCAGTTGATCAAAATATCTTCAACAGATAGCACCACACCTCCCCGTCCCGTCAAAGCTCTGCTTCTGTATCCCTCCTCCAAATGCCCTTCCCTAGGCCCCACTCCTCTACACATACCAGAAGAATATAGAAGATTTACTGCTGAGTAAAGCAAGCCAGACTATGAAGGAGAGATATTGTATATCCCCACTTAATATTAGATAATTTTTAAAAATTAAACATGTTTTCCTCAGAAAAACTGCAACTCCTTAAGATGAAAGACTATATCATTTATTTCCAATTGTTCTTCCAATACCAACCTTAGATGATCCTCAAATCATTTAAAAAAATATGTAGTTCTAATTGTCACTTCAAATAAACTGTCCAGATGTTGTTTATTCTCTCTGGTTTATTTATATACTTCCTTTGTCAGTAACATATGCCTAACAAACTAGAAGGTTCAAAAGAGCAGAACCCATGTCTTTAAATTATTTGTATGGAAGCAAACATGCTTTAATTGGCACAGTATTTAAGCAAGTTACACAGACTTCTGCCTTCCATACTACTTTATATAGCTTCTCTGTATCTGGTTTACCAAAAACAAAATGTCAACATTGCACAAAGTATTTCCAAATATAATCACTAGATTTTTCCATCTCTTTTCCTCACTTCCCCTTCAAAAAAGAAAAAGAAAATACAGCTTCTTTTTGTCAATATGTAAGTAAAGATTTACATAACCTACCATAGAGCATACATTTCTTAAGGGCAGACTATCCTATAAATATCTATTCCCTTTGCATCTAATATAGTTATTCAACATTACTGACACTGTTAGTTGTATAGAATCCTATCAACTGTAATAAAAACAACCAACAATTTCCTGGCAACAAAATGGAATGGGTTTTAAAATTAAACTGAAATACAGAATGCAAAAAAAAAAAGAAGTGATAAATTAGGGTAAAATTCATAATCCTTCAATCAATAAATTTACTTCCAGTCTTGAAGAAACTTTTCATTTAACTGATCAACTAACTACTACTCTATAAAGATTCTATTTTCTTAAATATTAAATTCTGCTGGCTAATGTAGAGCTAAAACTAGAGCCAGATTTTGCACCTTATGCTTTGGTTTGGTCACTTAAGAGAGTTATAAACATACGTACTAAACCAGCTGACTTTTGAACTGAGAACTATTATACATTAGAAAAATAAAGCTGCTTTTATTTGGAGTTGCACCAATTTTTTGAAGGCCTTGAAAGAGAAAAGAGTAAGATACTGAAAAGATTATGGGCTTCTAATCTAGGTTCTTCCAATCAACAGTTGGAGAACATAAAAATTAACTTAATCTCTTTGAATCTGTCTCTTCCTTTGTTAAATGAGAACGATAAAGCTTGCTATGGGAAGTAAATGAAATAACTGTCTGGGAACATGATACTTATCATCTTCATGAAAATATGCAATTGGTCTTCAAAAATAAGGAATGAATCAGATAATGTCTTTTCAAAATATGGTAGAACTTTAACAAAAAGGCATATTAAACATACTGATATATAAATTCTGATATTTGATTATTCTAATAATGATATGAAGCATTCACATATTAGAAAGGGAATAAAGAATGTAAAGTTCTCCATTGACAAAGATGTATATGGTTAATTTCCCTCATTTGATTGTCATGTGCTGCATACATACTTTGAAAAATCATGTTGTGTGCTATAGGGATGTATAACAATTAAATGTGATTAAGAAATCATCTGAACAGAGGCCAGGCTGCCTGTGGTTGCAGGGCCTAACAACGGTACCCATGGCTCATCCCCTACCCCACTCATCTTCAGACTTCAGGTTTGTGTCTTGGGGCTTTAAGATGAACTTGTGCCCCTCCTAGCCTCATCTGGATACCAGTTCAAGCAGATAGCCTTGCCAGATGCCAGGCTGCCTATGGTTGCAAGGCCTATGGGTCAGGCCTGTGGCTCATCCCCTCCCCCACTCACCTTTGAACTCTCAGGACATCATTGTTTTGGAAAGCATGCACTGCATGCCACATGATCTTTTCATTGCTCCTGAGGTGAAGCTCAGCAGCTCAGTTTCAGTGCACCTGTTCTTTAGAAACACGGAGGACTTTGGGTTACCCAGGACCAATAATGACAGTGTAGTATGCTGGTGAGCAACAGGGAGGCAGAGCAGAAGAGAGATACTCAAATTTTCTACTCCTCCACATTTTTGAATGCCCAGTGATACCCTGAATAATGTAGGAAGGAACACATAGATCACCAGATGACTAGGAACAATTGCGGAAGCACAATAAATATGAGTAACCAACAAAATGTCTCTCCCCCAAGGAGAAACATCAATTCTGCATTACTCACAGACAACACAATGGAAGTCTTGAAAATGTCGGATAAGCAATTCAGAATACTTGTAGTGACCAAACTAAATGAGACACAAGAGAAAAAAGACAACAAGCTTCAGGAGATGAGGAAGTCCTTTCCTGATTTGAAAGAAGAAATAGACACCATAAAAAAGAATCAATGGGATTATTAGGGATGAAGAATGTGATACAGAAAATTAAAGCCTCCCTCAAAAGTATTAAAAGTAGATTAGATCATGAGAAAGCTTGAATCTCAAATGCAGAAGACAAAACCTTTGACCTAGAAAAAGTATCAAAAAGACTAAGAAAACAACCAAAAAAAAAATGAGAATAATATATGACAAATATTAGACATCATCAAGGGCCCCAATGTCAGATAATTGGTATCCTAGAAGAAGAAGAAAATAATAAAGGCATTGATAATTTATTTCATGAAATCCTAAAAGAAAACTTTCCAAATCTAGAGAGGCATTCAAATATCCAGACCCAAGAAATACATAGGACTCCAAACAGAATCAACCCAAGAAGATCCTCTCCAAGGCACATAATAGCTAGTTTGGCCAAAACCACAAAGACAAGATATTAAAACTGGCAAGAGGGAAACATCAATTTACTTAAAAGGTTATCCCATCAGGCTAACACCACAGCTCTTGTCAGAAACAATGCAGGTGTGGAGGGCCCGCCGCCCATCGCCTTCAGCACTCATCTTAAGATGGCGCTCAGTGGAAGCTCACTGTGCACTCGGAACAGTAAACAACTTTAAGGAAGTGGGGCGGCAGAGAGCATGGAGTGCACGGGAACACTGCATGCAACCAATCAGAACTAGACGTTGGACACCCGTGCAGGCGCAGAACTCGTGCACAGTGCCATGATTGGTTGCCCATGCCTATATAGACCAGGGAGCGTGGGAGGGAGGAGAAGAACTTCTGTGTAATAGCCTGGGGAAAATAAAGTGCTGAAGAGAAGACCGTCTCCGGATCGTTTGTAAAGTGACACCTGTATTGATCCGCTGGTGTCCCCTAGTGTCACATTCATACACGGTCACCCGGTTCTTGTTCCACTGTGGTGTGGTAGAAGTGATAAGCAACTTTTGGCCATGATTAACCATCTGGTAGTTGTGGGTCTCTGAGTCCAAGGGAATGTTACTAATTCGCCTCCATTCTCCCTAGGCTGGGTTGTAGACCTTCATATCTGGGATGTCACAGATACAGTAAATCTCGTCATGAAGGCACATGCTTCCTGAAAGTCACACGTCTAAGCACAGTTCAGCCATGTTTTAATGTACCCTGCTGGGATAAGTTAGGCGGCGATATTGAAAAGGCACAACATCAGGGCCGGATCTCAGGGGGGACCCTGCCTTTGTGGCGGATAATTCGAGCTTGTTTGAAGGATAAAAAATTCGCTCCAACAGTGGGACAAGGAAGGGGGGCGTCAGAAGAAATTAAAGAGGAGCAGTCCATTAGGTCAGACAGCAAAAGTGAAACAAGCTCTTACTCTGAGTCCGAGTCCGAGCCGACTTCAGACGAGGAGATAAAGACAATTGAAAAACATTTCAAAAGGCTAAAATTGAAAGATAAACATACCAGATCAGAAACAAATCCCCCTCTCTACAATCCCACGGCACCGCTAGCAGAGGGGGGCACATCCTTCCATACCCAAACTTGGCAGGAAGCCAATGCAAGGGGGAACTTAGGGACTTTCCCGGGTTT
>NW_006159751.1:826984-854507 GCF_000334495.1 Tupaia belangeri chinensis
GGGCTGAGACCTCTACCCTCTCCTGCATTTAAGACAAAAAAGGGGGAACTGTGGAGCGCCCCCCGCCCATCACCTTCAGCGCTCATCTTAAGATGGCGCTCAGCGGAAGCTCACTGTGCACTCGGAGCAGTAAACAATTTTAAGGAAGTGGGGCGGCGGAGAACATGGAGTGCACGGGAACACTGCATGCAACCAATCAGAACTAGATGTTGGACACCCGTGCAGGCGCAGAACTCGTGCACAGTGCCATGATTGGTTGCCCATGCCTATATAGACTGGGGAGCGTGGGAGGGAGGAGAAGAACTTCTGTGTAATAGCCTGGGGAAAATAAAGTGCTGAAGAGAAGACCGTCTCCGGAACGTTTGTAAAGCGACATGCAGGCAAGGAAAGAATGGGGAAATATAGTCACAGTGCTAAATGACAAACAATTTCAATCAAGAATACTATACCCAGCAAGATTATCCTTCATATGGGGAAAAAAAAATTCTTGAATAAACAAAACTTGAAAGAATTTACCAATTTCAGACCAGCTCTTCAAGAGGTTCTGAAGGGAGTGTTATACCAGGAAAACTAAAATATCAGACAGACAGTTACAAAAGAACAAAAAATGACCAAGAAATGGCTCACATAATGATAAGAACAGGTCCGGAAATATTGATAATAACATTTAATGTTAATGGATTGAATTCTCCAATTAAGAGACACAGACTGGCTGAATGGATTAAAAACAGAAACCCTCTATTGCCTATAAGAAATGCACCTTATGGATAAAGATACACATAGACTAAAATTGAAGGGTTGGAAAAAGATATTCCACACATATGGAAATCAAAAAAGGGCTGGAGTTATGATACCGATTTCACACAAAATAGGCTTAAAGACAAAGGCTGTAAGAAGAAACAAAGAAGGGCATTATATAATAGTAAATGGACTAATTAATCAAGAAGACATAACGTTTATAAATATCTATGCACCCAACTCAGAAGAACCTAAAAATGTGAAGGAAAGACTGCTGGAGCTAAAGGAAGAGATAGGGTGCAATACTATAATTGTTGGGGATATCAATACTCCTTTATACAGACCTTCTAGACAAAAAATAAACAGAGAAAAACAGAACCTAAATGATACTAAAAATCAAATGGGCTTCACAGACATCTATAGAAATCTATAGAACTTTCCATGCTAAGACCACAAAATATACATTTTTCTCACCCTGGGCATGGAACCTTTTCAAAGATTGACCATATGATAGGACACAAATCACGCCTTTATAGATTCATTTATTTTATTTTATTTATTTTATTTTTTTCTAAATAAATTAAAAATAGATTAAAGACAGAGAGACAGAAAGTGAGAAATCACCTCCCGGGGGGATGGCCATGCCACAATCCCTTCTCCTCCATTCTCCTCTCAGGATCTTGGGCACGCACACACATGCGCCTGGCATGAGTTTAAGCCACCAGGTCCGGGACTCAAATTGCGGTCAACTACATGGGAGTCCAGCGACATAGCCATTATGCCAACTGCTGGTCCCACGCCTTTACAGATTCAAAGGCATAGAAATTATATCCAGCATCTTCTCTGACCATGATGGAGTAAAACTCAGTATTATTTCAAGAAACACCCTTGAAAATACATAAACACATAGACGTTAAACAACCTACTTCTGAATGACTCCTTAACTACTAAAGAAATTAAGTCTAAAATAAAAAAGTTTATGGAAACAAATGATAATGAGTACAAGAGTTTCCATAATCTATTGGACACTGTAAAAGCAGTCATAAAAGAGAAATTCATAGCAATTAATGTGCATAAGAAAAAGATGGAAAGGTGACAAATAGACAACCTAACATCTTGCCTCAGTGAATTGGAAAAACAACAACAAACAAAATAAAATGCCAAGAAATCATAAAGACTCAAGCAGAAATAAATGAAATGGAAAATAAGCAAATACAGAAAATAAATTAAAGCAAAAGCTGGCTCTTTGAAACAATAAACAAGATTGACACACCATTAGCTAGACTAATTAAGAGAGAAAGAAACCAGATAAATCAAATACATAACAAAACAGGCAACATTACAACAGACACAATAGAAATACAAAAAAATCAATAGAGGATATTATGAGCGAATATATGCCAATGAACAAGAGAACATGGAAGAGATGGACAAATTCCTAAATGCATATAATCTACCAAGATTGAAACAGGAAGAGACCAGCAGTTAGCGTAATGGTTATGTCCCTGGACTCCCATGTAGTCGACGGTGGTTCGCGTCCTGGACCCGGCGGCTTAAACTCACGCTGGGCGTGTGTGCGTGCGTGCCCAAGATCCCAAGAGGAGAATGGAGGAGAAGGGATTGCGGCGTGGCCATCCCCCCTGGGGGGTGAGTTCTCGCCTTCTATCTCTCTGTCTCTGTCTTTCTGGAGATTGCACATGCCCTATAGCAAAAACCTCTCCAAAAAAAAAAAAAAGATTGAATCAGGAAGACATAGAAAACCTGAATAGACTCATAAAAAGCCATGAGATTAAATCAGTAAAAAATAACCTCCTGACAAAGAAAAGCCCAGGTCTGGATGGCTTCACTTCTGAATTCTACAAAACTTTTAAGGAAGAGTTAACCCCTATCCTACTCAAATTACTTCTAAAGATCCAAAGGAAGGAAACTTTCAAATTCATTTTATGAAGCCTCCATCATCCCCATTCCCAAAACAGATAAAGACATGACGAAAAAGGAAAACTACAGATCAATATCTCTGATAAATATAGATGCAAAAATTCTAAACAAGATACTTGCAAATTGTATCCAACAATGTATAACAATGATTATTCAACATGACCACATAGGCTTTATTCCAGGGATGTAAGGGTGGTTCATCATACACAAAACCATAAATATAATACACCATATTAACAGAAAGAAAGATAACAACCATATGATCATTTCAACTGATACAAAGAAAGCATTTGATACATCTTTCATGATTAAGATTCTCAGTAAGATTGGTATAGAAGGGTCATTTCTGAACACAATAAAAGTCATGCATGAAAAACCTATAGCTAACATTATACTGTTAGTACTAGACAAGGCTGCCCACTTTCTCCACTACTTTTTAATATTGTGCTGGAAGTCTTCGCCAATGCAATCAGAAAAGAGAATAATATACAAGGCATTTAAAAAGGCAAAGAAGAGTTGAAAATATTTTTACTTGCAGATGACATGATGGTATACTTAGAAGACTGAAAGGTTTCCATGAAAAAAACTTCCCAAAGTAATAAATGAACACACTAAAGTTGCAAGATACAAAGTGAACATCCAAAAATCTACAGCATGTCTATATACAAACACCAAGTTGTACTAAGTAGAGCTGAAGAAAGGAATCCCTTTTACCATAGCCACAAAATGTATAAGATACCTAGGGATAAACCTAACTAAGGAAGTCAAAGAACTTTACAAAGAAAACGATGAGAATCTTTAAAAAGACATTGAAAATGACATTAAAAAGTAAAAGGACATCCCATGTTCCTGGATTGGAAGAATTAACATAATCAAAATGGCAATTCTACCCAAATTAATCTACATATTTAATGTAATTCCAATAAAAATACCAGAGATAGTCTCCACAGATCTAGAAAAGACAATCATAGAATTTCTCTGGAATCATAAAAGACCTTGTATTGCCAAAGCAGTCCTGCATAAGAAGAGTGGAATGGGTGGTATGTCGCTCTCTGATCCAAAAATATACTACAAAGCTGTGAAAATCAAAACAATGTGGCATTGGCACAAAAACAGACAGGCGGACCAATGAAATAGAACAGAGACCCCAGAAATAAACCCTAAAGCTTACAGCCAACTGATTTTTGACAAAGGATACCAGTCAATCTAGTAGAAAAAGGAAAACCTTTCTAGCAAATGGTGCTGGAAAACCTGGGTATCCACCTGCAGAAAGTTGAAACTGAATCCTCATCTTTCACCATTAACAAAATCATCTGAAAACGAATGAAAGATCTGAACCTAAGACCTACAACTACTGGTTAAAAACTGGGGAAACTCTGGGAGACATGGGGATAGGCAAAGACTTCTTAAATAACACTCCCGAAGCATGGACAATAACCCCTAAAAATGAACAAGTGGGACTATATCAGATTAAGAAGTTTCTGCACAGCAAATTACATAGTAATTAGTGTGAATTGACAATCCTCAGAATGGGAGAATATTTATGTAAAATATACCTCAGACAAGGAACTGATAACCAGAATCACAGGGAACTCAAGCAGCTTACTTGGAAGAAAAAAAAAAAAAAAAAAAGTCTAACCCAATTAAAAGATGGGAAAATGAGCTGAACAAATAGCTCTCTAGGGAAGACATACAAACAGCCAAAAAGTACACGAGGAAATGCTCAACATCCCTCATCATAAGGGAGATGCAGATTAAAACCACAATGAAATACCACTTAACCTCTATCAGAAGGGCAAAAATTAAAAATACAAAAAGTAGTAAGTGTTGGTGGGGATGTGGTGAAAGGGGAACTATCCTACACTGCTGGTTGGAATGTAAACTAGTTCAGCCATTGTGGACAACAAAATAAAGTAAGAAAGCACCCCCTTGTGGAATGGTCAAGCCACCATCCCTTTTGTTCCACCTCTTCCTCCTTTGGGATTTTGGGAATGTGTTCCCAAAGTGTTTTTCAAGCCACCAGGTCCAGGACTAAAACTGCAGTCAATCAAGTGGGAATCCAGCCTCCTTAACAGTCAACAACTGGCTGGCCCATCCTTCCTATTCTAGGTTTGAGGAAATGGAGGCTTGGAAATAGTAAATATTAATAACTTATTTAGAACAGACACTTTCCTTGAACAATCTTACCCACTTTTTGTATTTACTTTAGCATAATGCCACCATAAAAGGGTCCAAAATACTCAAATACTTAAACTGAGACCAGTAACAGTTTGTCTTGCTCTTTCTCTTACATGAATATGCACACACATATACTCACAAAAGTAAAGATAATGAAATTTACACTATACACAATTATATGCACACTGAATTCACAAATATCTTTCTAATCAAATCAAACCCCCTATTAAAGACATTAATTTTAGCTCATCATTTGAAAATAAAAGCCCGAGTGAATACATAAGCCAACTGGAAATCACAAGACATCCTAATTCCTATTATTATGGTATATATAGTCACAAGCTTGTATTTTCAGCTATAACCCTGAGTGAGTTTCACATTTAAATAACTGTATGATTGATTTATTGGCATGTTCCTTATCTCAGTTAATTTACCAACATCAGAAAACTGGCATGATAACTGATTCTTTCTTTCCTGCCATTCACCAACAAGACATATGCTCCCTTCCATATTTCTTTGAATACAACTCCAACTCTACATAAAGTAATTCAGGCCTTTAGAATCTATAAAATAACTTTTGAAAAAATTATAAAATAATCTTTTGAAAAAGATTCCTAGTATATGGATTCCTCTCTCCCCAATCCACATTGCCATCAGTAATATAAAATGCATGCCTATATTAGTCCTTTTTTAAAATCCTCTGAACAATCTCTGATAGGTGAAGTCTAATCTCTTTGACAGAACATATCAGATCCTTAGGAGCTATTTTCTATCCTCCTTATAGTACAAAAATCAAGCAATAAATACCAATTGTTAATAATAAATCATACTGGTGCATTTATTTATCAATTCCCTATGCCTAGACATTCCTTGCAGTTATCTTAGGTTCTCCAACTCACCTGCTCCTGATACATTCCTACAGATCCCCTCCTCTGTGCTCTTATAGCATTTCTGGCACAATGCTATAATAAAATTTATAACATCATCTCCCCACACAGCCTGTAAGGTTTTTCACAGAACAGTCTATCCTATTCTTTGATCAGGCTGCCCATTTAGCACAGTACAACACATATATAGTAGTCACTGAATGAGTGATTTTTAACCAAATGTTTAAACTGAATTGATAATGAGCAGTGAACTAGGATATGAACCTAGGTCTCAAAGCTTCCGTTATTTCCACTATACCACTCTACCTCCTGCTTTGCACTTTGTTAATAAAACTCATGTTAATAAAACTCAAATAGAAATTAGCTAAATATGCACTATCATGAATATCTTTCAGTACTGTAAAATTGGAGTTTTCCACTTTACTCTGATTAAAGTTACTTCAAACAATAAATATCCTGTTTTACACCCCCAGCTATAGAAAATAAGAAAGTCATGTAGTTATCTTAAATTGTCAAGAAAATAAATGATTTAGTACTTTCAGAATAAAAAACTAAATTTCCAATAAAAGAGCTAACATAAATTGTATTTACAAAATTACAGTTGGATGCCACACAGACCGTTACTTATGAAACCAGATAGGATCAAATATTCATCCAATAACCAAACTATCAAACAGCTTCAGAAAGACATCTAATAAATGTCCCCAATATATGCAGATCCTCAATAATTTAAATCAATATATTCAAAGACAAAACGACAAAGAAATCAGTAAGTTAATGAACTCTAAATAACATGAATGTAACCAAGGCATAATTCAATTTTTAGAAATTTAGTTGTAAAATAATCTGAAACCAGACAAGAAGATTAGAAATTAGATGAAAGAGTTAAGGTACATAGTAAATTTAAAAAGGGACACTCTTTATCTTACTTTTGACACTGAAAAATAATACAATACTAAAACAAGTTATCTGTAAGTTAGGGTAAGATGTTTTCAAATATCCAGGTACTAAAACAAGGTAGGGGAAATTTAGAAATCTTAAAAAGTATTTCTACTTCTGCATATTTACACAGGGCACTAGCTCTGACTTTTCCTCAAAACGTCCACCACAATTAAAAAAAAAAATCCACATATACAAAAAGCTGTCTCTTTTTATAATTAAAAATAGAATGGATCTTCTTTGGCAGTTCTTCAATATTGTTTTAGCTCACTACTCTTAGTGATTATTTCCTCTTACTATATGGTGAATGCTTTTAGAGAATCATCATTAACCATGTCTATATTACAATCAGGTTTTTATCTATTGTAATTATACAGAATTAAAGTTGTCTTCTTGTAACAGTAATACCTAACATTTAGAGTGCTATACTCTTTTTCTATATTAGGTACTATATATTTGTTCCCTTAACCCTTAAAATATTTCCAAGAGCCATTATTTATTTACACACTAGAAACTGAAGCACTAGGCTTCACAAATACTAACTGGCAAAGCTAGGCTTAACTCCAGGTAGCCCGATTTTTCTCAAACAGAAATCCCTTTACATGAGATTTGCATTTTAGTTTCTATGCCCGTTCTTCATTGTCCTTCTGTGGATCGCTTACCTTTTGTTCACCACTTATGATACAACCACCACTAATCATGGCAAGCAAGAGTTAAGACACTCTGCCTTACCTGCCTTAGTTAATATTTTGTTCCCATTTCATTTTAAGCTTCAAAAAAACCACAAAGTACAAGATGATTTATTTTCTAAACTTACAAAAAGAACGTCTTGAAACATTTAGGTAGATATTATTTTACACAAAAAAGTTTTTATTTTTTTATAAAGCTATCATTTAAAATAAAAAAATTCAATTCTTTCATTCTAGAACTATCTTTCGTCAATATAACTCCTTTGTCATTAACTCTATGAAAGCGTGCCTATTTCCACCGAAGATCCAGCGCCACCAGCGGTCTGTACTTGCTACTCCGCGCTGATTAATGCGTGTTTTCCTGTGTATGCGCTAGAATCTTCCAGAACGTTTTGGTCTGACAGGAGCGTCGGCCATATTGATTTTCTTCTCCCGTGGAGATCTACTCCGTCCGCCTATGAAACTTGAGAGTTGCGTCAGGCGCTAAGGCGGTTTTATGTTTCCAAGAGCAATGAGCGCTGAGTGCTCCAACTGCAGAGGTGAGGAGCGTACCGCACCCTGAGCGGTCAGGAAACGACGGCCGACTCGCAATTCTGCTAAGGGACCGGCGAGGGGCGGGTGTGTGGAGGATTTCAAACCCGTACTTACCAATGCGAGGCGTTGCCTGAATTTTCCTCTGCGGGTTTCAGGAAGACCCTCTGTAGATTACTGGACATTTTAGAGAGGTGGGAGGGGACAGCTCATCCAGGAAAGAGGGGAGTGTGAGCCCGAGGGTCACAAAGGGGCGAGAACCAGAGCGAGACAGTGTGGGGCTGCAGTTACCCCGCAGCAAGCAACTATAAGGAGTTCGATGTCGAAGGAGGGCGGCAGCGAGCTCTGGAGGGCGTATCCTCAGGCTTCTGAGGAAGGTGGCGTAGCTACCCGAAACCGGAAGACTCAGGAGGGTGACGGCACCACCCTTGGTGCCCTAACCTCTAAGAGACTCGGTTCAGGTCTCCGCCCCTCAGAGCTACGCTTTCGCTCCTCAGCCAGTCAAAGCGGGCGAGGGAGGCGTGGCCTCAAGGCACCGCCCCCAACAGAGCCTGGTCAGTAGTAAAGACAGTATCTGTCTGGCTCTGTCGGCCCCGCCCACCGAAGCCGCGGCAGAAACAAAGCGCAGCTAGACGGCTTCCGGAGTCGTCACGTCCGGTTGCCAATGTGAGTGGCTGACTAATGCCCCGCCTTTATGATGCAACCCAATCACAAGTGATGTTTGCTAGCTCTTCTTCCGGATCAAGGAACGAATCGCAAAACAAAATTCTCTGGACACCTACGCAAAATAAAATGTTTCCGGGGTCAGTTGTAAATTTTCTACTTTCATCTTCGCCGCCACTGTGAGTTTTCCTTTCCCGTCAGCGCGTTAAGAGATATCGGCGTTTTTTTTGGAGTTGTTATACACTCGTGGCGTGAGAAAATAATTCAGTACTTGTGGCCAGCGATGTATTGCTGTTAACATCTCTGAAGTTTTCGTGTTTAACTCTTTTCCTAAGTTCTGTCTGTTTTCATGTTTAACTTTTCCTAAAGTCTGTCTGTAGACTTAACCCCTTCTCCAACTCCCATGTTCATGCCTCGGTCAAAAGTATCGCTTAAAGTCACATAGTTAATTCATTTATTTTTAAACTTTTCTCTCATCGTATATTTTTAAAAGCCTCTTCGATGTAAACATGTACAAAACCAACCTTATGATGTTCTCCTTTTATCCACTGCGCAGTTTCCTTAATAAATGCTCTCTAGCTCCAGAGAGCAAAGATACATTCCATCCAATTAAAGTAGCTGAAATCCAGTTTCATTCTTAACAGTGTTTCTTTCTCTTGCAGAACATAAACGCTATCACCAAGCATGCAGATCTTATAACTATCTTGTAAGTCTTTTCTTTTACTCTAGAGACACTGCTTGGAATCATGAAAGCTTTATTGATACCTTCATAGCCATTCTTGTTTTCCTCTAAAGGCTGCAGCCAGAGACAATTTTTGGAAACACACTTTTTTTTTTTTTTTGAGAGAGAGATTTTTTGCTATAGGGCACGTGCACTCACCAGAAAAAGAGAGACAGAGAGACAGGAAGTAAGAAATCACCCCTCCCCCCCAAGGGAATGGCCATGTTGCAATTCCTTCTTCTCCATTCTCCTCTTGGGATCTCGGGCACACACACACACACACACACACACACACACCTGGTGTGAGTTTAAGCCACCCAGTCTGGGACTCGAACCGCAGTCGACTACGTGGGAGTCCAGTGATATAGCCATTATGCCAACTGGTGGTCCCGAAAACAGAATTTTTTCTTTAATTGCCAAAAGGCACCAAGCTAGCCAGAATGAAAGAAATGGGGTGTGGTTATGCACATTTCCCTTTCCTCCATTTCTCCATATTTTAGGGTTTTGGGGCATGTATGCCCACATGCTCAGTGTTTTCAATCTCCAGGGGCTGAGATTCTAACGCCATCACCCATGTGGGATCTGCCTCCCTTAACCAATAGACTGCAGGACCACCCCAGAAGCACAAATATAATGGTATCGTCTCACTAAACAAAAGCCACCAGTTTTTTCATTGCTCTTATGATGAAAATAGACATAAGATTACCTGCTAGTGTTGGGAAGTCACAGCTCAATTCCTGCCACAAAACTTCCAGGCCTGGTGCATTACAAATAAATGTAAGTTAGATTATATCAATGTGGTCATGCCATAAAATTCAGATAATACAATTTTTATCAGAGAAATTCTCTTGTAGCCTCGAAGCTAATTGACATGATCTCCAGTGGTTTTTTTGGTATACTCAGAACACATCTTTTCTAAATTCACTGGAAAGGTAAACAGGGACTTAAATTTCTTCCTTTCCTAATAGCATATACCATGTGAAGCAGAATAATTGGGTTAGATTAAGTTTTTTAGAAAGTGTTAAGGTTGAGACCAGCAGTTGGTGTAATGGCTCTGTTGCTGGGCTCCCATGTAGTTGACCACGGTTCAAGTCCCGGACCTGGTGGCTTAAATTCACACTGGGTGTGTATGTATGCATGTCCAAGATCCCGAGAGAACGGAGGAGAAGGGATTGCGGCGTGACCATCCCCTCTGGGGGTTGATTTCTCGCTTTCTGTCTCTCTGTCTTTCTCTGCCTTTCTGGCAAGTGCATGCACCCTATAGCAAAAACCTCTCCAAAAAAAGAAAGTTTTAAGATTATTTGTAAAGAGGTAAGAAATGATATTAGATATATTAAGCAAAAAGTCATAAAGAAATATGAAAAATGGTGCAAGCAAATTGTGTGGTAGTTAAGACACTGGACCCCCCATATGTTGATGCAGTTCGAGTTCTGGACCTTATGTCTTAAAAACCATGTTGGGTGCATCTCTGGCATGCCCAAAATCCCAGTAGAAGAATGGAGAAAGGATTGCAGGATGACCACCCCCCTGGGGGAATGATTTCTCACTTTCCTTTTCACTTTGTCTCTTTCCAGAAGTCCACATACCTTATGGCAAAAATCTTAAATTAATGGGAATCAGCAGTTAGTGTAATGGCTATGTCACTGGACTCCCACATAGTCGACTGCGGTTCACATCCCAGACCCGGTGGCTTAAAACTCATACCGGGCGTGTGTGTGTGCATGCCCAAGATCCCAAGAGCAGAATGGAGGAGAAGGGATTGCGGCGTGACCATCCCCTCTGGGGGTTGATTTCTCGCTTTCTGTCTCTATATCTCCCTCTGTCTGTCTGGCGAGCGCACGCACCCTATAGCGAAAACCTCTCAAAAAAATTAAATTAAATTAAATAGAAATATGAAAAGTAAAATTGATATGGAAATAAATTGGATAAGCATAGTATCAATAGAGGAAAAAAATGAATCATTGCAAGATTATAGTGAATAAATCTTCCAGAAAGTAGTAGAAAAATGATAGGGATAGAAAATATAAAAGATGGGAACCAGCAGTTAGTGTAATGGCTATGTCGCTGGACTCCCACATAGTCGACTGCTGTTTGCGTCCCGGACCTGGTGGCTTAAAACTCATGCCGGGCGCATGTGAGTGTGTGCCCAAGATCCCAAGAGAAGAATGGAGGAGAAGGGGTTGCGGCATGACCATCCCCCCTGGGGGATGATTTCTCGCTTTCTGTCTTTCTGGTAAGATCAAAAAGAAAAAAAGACATGAAGAATAAAATAACCTCCTGGGAAAAAAACATTCCCACTCGCACCCCCCCCCAAAAATATGGGGAAAAGAGAACACATAAAAAAAAATAGAGTGATTTTTTTTTCTTTTTTATCATTAATTTGTTTTATTCATTCAAACACTATACATCACTTCACTTGTGAAATGAACTTACCAAACATGAATACATTTTACCCCATTCCAGTTGGGAATACTATACACATTATCATCAACAGATAATCATCCATTTCTGTGTCCGATAAATGTCTTGCCTCCATATTTTACTCCTTAATTTCTTTCCTTACACTCTCCCCCTTTTTCCACCCTCTTCCCACACTGTCTCCAGTTTCCACAACCATTTTACATAGTTCTATATCCTCTAATCTTTCAATTTCTACCATGGAGTGCCGACAGTTGGTACATGTTAAGTGGAGACATAGCGATGTCTCTCTTTCATAGTCTGGCTTGCTTTACTTAGCAGTAAATCTTCCATATTTGCCCACTCTCTATCAAATAGTGTCTTGTTGTTTCTTATGGTATTCCATAGAATATATGCGCTGCACTTTTTCTTTTTCTTTTCTTCTTATTTATTTATTTATTTGGAGAGGTTTTTGCTATGGGGCACTTCACTTGCCTAAAAGACAGAGAGAGACAGAGAGACAGAAAGCAAGAAATCACCCCCCCCCAGGGGAGATGGCCACGCCACAATCCCTTCTCCTCCATTCTCCTCTCTGGATCTTGAGCACACATGCACACGTGCCCAGCGTGAGTTTAAGCCACTGGGTCCTGGACTCAAACTGTGGTCAACTACATGGGAGTCCAGTGACATAGTCATTATGCCAACTGCTGGTCCCATGTGCTATACTTTTTCAATCTGCTTATCTGTTCATGGACATTTGGGTTGGTTCTATGTCTCAGCAATTGTGAATAATCCTGCAATAAAAGTATATGTGTAAGCACTTTTCTGACTGAGCTTTCTCCTATCCTTTGGATACGTGCTCAGGAGTGGAATTGCTAGATCATGTCATCGTTCTATTTGTAGATCTTTGAGGAATCTCCATATTGTTCTCCAAATGGTTGGACCAATTTACATTTCCATCGACATTGTAGGAGAGGTCCCCTTTCACCACAGCACAGCCAGCACTAGCCATTCTTTTTAAATATTTGCCATTCTGACAGGTTTTAATCTGCATTTCCCTTATGATGAGGGATGTTGAGCATTTTTTCATATGCTTTTCAGCTGTTCATAAGTCTTCCTTAGAAGATTGTTTGTTCAGCTCATGTTCCTATCTTTTAATTGGGCTGGTCTTTTTTTTCTTTTTCATTTTTATTTTTCCTCAGGTAAGTCACTTGAGTTTCCTGTATATTCTGGTTATCAGGCCCTTATCTGAGGCATAGTTTACAAAAATATTCTTCCATTCTGAGAGTTGTCAATTCGCACTAATTACTGTGTCCTTTGCTGTGAAAAAACTTCTTAATCTGATATAGTCCCACTTGTCTATTTTTGGGATGATTGCCTGTACTTTGGGAGTCTTATTTAAGAAGTCTTTGCCTACCCCAGTGTCTCCTAGAGTTTCCCCAGTGTTTTCAACCAGTAGTTTTATAGTTTGAGGTCTTGATTTCAGATCTTTGACCATTTTGAGTTGATTTTTGTTAATGGTGAAAGATGGGGATGCAGTTTCATCTTTCTGCAGGTGGATACCCAATTTTTCTAGCACCATTTGCTAAAGAGGTTTTCCTTTTCCCACTAGATTGATTGATATCCTGCATCAAAAATCAGTTGGCTGGGGACCAGCAGTTGGCATAATGGCTATGTCACTGGACTCCCATGTAGTTGACTGCGGTTCGCGTCCCGGAGGGTTTTGTTGTTCTTAATGGCTGAATAGTATTCCATAGAGTATATGTGCCACAGTTTTTCAATCCATTCAGCCGTACAGGGGCATTTGGGTTGGTTCCATGTCTTAGCAATCATGAAAAGTGCCGCAATAAACATCGATGTGCAAGCACTATTGGTGGGGGAGTGGTGAAAGGGGAACTCTCTTACACTGCTGGTGGGAATGTAAATTAGTCCAGCCACTGTGGAGAACCATTTGGAGATTCCTCAAAAATCTACAAATAGAACTGCTGCACAGAAGCTTCTTAATCTGATGTAATCCCATTTGTATATATTTTTTTTCCTTTTTTTGGAGAGTTTCTTGCTATAGGGCATGTGCGTGACCCAGAAAGACAGACAGAGACAGAGAGACAGAAAGCGAGAAATCACCCCCAAGGGGGGATGGCTACGCTGCAATCCCTTCTCCTCCATTCTCCTCTCTGGATCTTGGGCACGCAGGCACATGCACCCAGTGTGAGTTTAAGCCATTGGGTCCGGGACTCGAACCGCAGTCGACTATGTGGGAGTCCAGCAACATAGCCATTATGCTAACTGCTGGTCCCCCACTTGTATAATTTTGAGATTCTTGCCTGTGCTTGAGGGGTTTTATTTAAGAAGTTTTTGCCTACCCCAATGTCTTCCAGAGTTTTCTCAGTGTTTTATAGTTTGAGGTCATAGGTTTAGATCTTTGATCCACTTTGAGTTGATTTTTATTAATGGTTAGAGATAGGAGGCCAGGTGGATATTCAATTTTCCAAGCACCATTTGCTAAAGTGGTTTTCCGTTACCCACTGGATTGACTGGTGCTCTGTGTCAAAAATCAGTAGACTGTATGTTTTGGGGTTTATTTCTGTGATCTCTATTCTGTTCCATTGGCCCACATGTCTGTTTATGAGCCAATACTACACTGTTTTGATTATCACAATTTTATACTATATTTTGGAGTCAGGGCATGTGATACTTCCTACTCCACTCTTGCTCAGGATTTCTTTGGCAGCCAGCCCAATACCCAGCAAAAAGCCAGACTCCATCTGAGGTGCATCTGAGGTGGGCTTTCCATGACATTTTGACTGGAAAAAGCTTCTGGCCCAACACCCAGTGAAAAGCCAGAATCTATGTACATATGAGAAGGTAGGAAATAATGTATAATCCATCAGATGACCAGAAACCACCACAACAAAGGCAGAAGAAATATGGGAAATCAAGAAGATATCTCTCCCTCAAGGAGAAATAACAGCTCTTCATCATCCACAGTACAATGGAACTCCTGGAAATATCACATAAAGATTTTAGGATATTCATAGTGACAAAGCTAATAGAAATGAAATAAAAGAGAGACAATGAACTCCAAAACTCGAGAAGATGCAGGAGAATATAGACAATGAGCTTCAGGAGGTGAGGAAGTTCTTCCACAATCAGAAAGATGACATACACACCATAAAAAAAGAATCAAATGGAACTGTTAGAGATGAAGGCTGTAATACAGGAAATCAAAACCTCCCTTGAGAATATTAAAAGCAGATTAGATCATAAAGAAGATCAAATTTCAGATGTAGAAGATAGAATCTCTGAGGTAGAAAATTTCACCAACAAGACTGAGAAAATAACCTCCTAAAATTAAAATTATATACAAGTAATACTAGATGCCATTAGATACTTAAGCATCCAGATAATTGGCAGCCCAGAAGGTGAAGAAACTAATCAGGGCGTTGATAATCTATTCCATGAAATCTTGGAAGAAAACTTTCCAAACCTAGGGGAGAATTCAAATATCCAGACCCAAGATATGCAAAGGACACCAAATAGAATCAACCCAAATAGATCTTCTCCAAGATACATAGTAGCCAGATTGACCAAAATCACAGACAGAGATAAGATACTAAAATTGGCAAGAGAAAAACATCAAGTTACTTGAAAAGAATATCCAATCAGGCTAACATCTGATCTTCATCAGAAACAATGCGAGCAAAGAAAGAATGGGAAAATATATTCAAAGTGTTAAGTGAAAAACAGTTTAAACCAAAAATACTGTATGCAGCAAGATCATCCTTCATATGGGAAGAAAAGATAAACAAATTTTCAGATAAAATCTGAAAGAATTTACCAACATCAGATCGACTCTTCAAGAAGTTCTGAAGGGAGTACTATATCAGGAAAACTAAAGACAGACAAGAGAACAAGAAAATGACCAAGAGAAAAGCCAACTTAATGGTAGAGACAAGTTCTGAAATATCAGTAATAATGTTGAATGTTAATGGAAAAGTCAGTCCACAGTAACACTGCAAATTCAACAAAAGAGATTACATGAGACTGAACTGGTGAAATAGAATTCTATGACTTTTTCCTGAAACATTACTCATTTTCTTCTATGCGTTGTCTTCCAGATTTAAAGATTTTTTGTTTTCTTTTGAGTTGTTGGGTTTAGCAATTTGTTAAGGATTTTTTAAAACTGAAACATAAACATTTCTCCCTTTGCAATTGGAAAATATTTGTGAGCATTCTTATTTTGTGGCAAAATGGTTATTTGCGGCATAAGTTCAATAATACAATAGTATCTTTTACCTTGCATCAGAAATTTAATTCTTATGGAACTTTGTACAAATAACAGACCAAATTGAGATTGATTTTTTTTTTTCAAATAAATCAGTTTATACCTCTATTTAGTAAAGGGGGAAACTGGGGGGGGGGGGTTGTTTCAAAAGAAAATTTCAGGGCCCACTTGTCACTAAATTTTAGCTTTGTCCATACTTTAAGATCTTTTGTGAATCAATAAAACGTGAGAAAAAAAAGGTTAGTATGAAAGGGAGAGAGGGAAAAGGGGAAATAAAAAATGGTTAAAAGTATGCTTAACTGAGAAAAAATGAGAAGCTACTGATAATGATAATGTGTGTCTATATAGTAATATCCTTGTCTTGACTGACACACATGGATTTTTGTGTTGGTAAAAAGAAATGTATACTGTAAAGACGTAATAAAATGTAAATTAAATTTAAAAAAGGATTGCTTTGGCAATATGAACAAATTCTATGGAATCCAGAGAAATTCTATGATTGTCTTTTCTAGATCTGTGAAGAATGTCTCTGGTAATTTGACTGGGATTGATTAAATATGTAGATTAATTTGGGTAGAATTGCCATTTTGGTTATATTAAAAAGCTTTCAGTTTTTTCCTATTCAGGATGAGTTAGTTATGGGTTTTTCACAGGTAGCTTTTATGTGTTAAGAAATGACCTTTCTATGCCAATTTTGCTGAGAGTATTAATCATGAAGGGATATTGTATTTTATCAAATTCTTTTTCTTCATAGATTGATATCATCATATGATTTCTTTCTTTCTGTTTGTATGGTATATTATGTTTATGGTTTTGCGTATGTTGAACCACTCTTTCATCCAAGGCATAAAGCCTATATGATCATAATGTATAATATTTTTTTTTCAAGAGAATTAAATCATTTATTGATTACACATGATAATGGAAGATACACAAGCTTCATTCCCATCTATTTTATCTGATACTGTTATTCAATTTAGATATACTGCATAGGATATGCTAACAATCATTTAGTAATAACCAAATTGTGACTTTGCTTGGGTGAACCTCTGAATAAACTTTAGACCACAATAACTATTGGTTCAACTACACCAGTGTTTCTTTTTTTGGGGGTGGGGGGTGGGGAGAGGTTTTCGCTATAGGACGCGTGCGCTTGTCAGACAGACAGAGAGAGACATAGAGACAGAAAGCGAGAATCATCCCCAGGGGGGATGGTCAGGCCACAATCCCCTCTCTTCCATTCTCCTCTTGGGATCTTGGGCACACACGCACATGCACTCAGCGTGGGTTTAAGTCATTGGGTCCAGGACTCAAACCACAGTCGACTATATGGGAGTCCAGTGACATAGCCATTAGGCCAATTGCTGGTCCCATGATTATTTAATTTCAAAATGGAACCTGGCACTAACCTGAAGGGATTCTAACTTCATACTGTTGGGAAGTTTACCAAGATGGCTTCAGAGTAGACTAACTTTACTTATTCAGCATCATGATCAGATTATTACATTTAAAAATCAATAGCATGTGTACAAAAAAATTCTACATTAAAACTCTTTGTTGGAAAAAGTCTTTACCCAAGTGATTGAATGTTTTAAAAAATGTTTAAAATAATAATAATAATATCATCTGGAAAAAAATGATGAAAAGCTATTTGATGATGATGTGGATAGTAATATCTTTGTCTTGACTGATATGCATGGTATCCTTTCCAGAAAAAGAAATGTAATACCCTGTAAAGTTATACATGATTCAATGTAATATAAACAAGATTATGATAATAAACAAATAAAAATCCTCTGTCAGAATGCTTTACACTTCCCACAGAATAGAAACTAAAATTACCTATTAGGGACCAGCAGTTAGCATAATGGCTATGTCGTTGGACTCCCATGTAGTCAACCGCGGTTCACATCCTGGACCTGGTGGCTTAAAACTCATGCTGGGTGCGTGTGCATGCATGCCCAAGATCCCGAGAGGAGATCGGAGGAGAAGGGATTATGGCATGGCCATCCCCCCCCCGGGGGTGATTTCTCACTTTCTGTCTCTCTGTCTCTCTCTGTCTGGCGAGCACATGTGCCCTATAGAAAAAAACCTCTCCAAAAATAAAAAATAAAAAATAAAATGACCTATTATACAATTAGTCACAAATATAGTCCTCATATTTTTTGCCCATACACATGAGTATTATTGTCTAAAACATATCTTCTTTGTAGCAGCTAGGCCCTGCCAGCCCTGCTTGGCTGAGTTCACAAATATGTTGTAACCTATAGCTTCCCTGTCACTTCTCTCGCTCTCCTGCTAAGCTTTGTTTCCTGGCAGTTAATTAAAACTTTCTGCCACTGCCATAGCTACTGCTGCTGCTGGAACTGCCATAGTCACCTTGATTTTGTGGTTTGGCAAGTTTTGGCCTCCATTACCATAAGGGCCAGAGCTTCTGCCTCCAAAGTTTCCATCCCTCATGGGTCCAAAAATTGAAGACTGATTGTTATAATTGCCAAAATCATTGTAGCTTCCACCACCTCCAAAATTGCTTCCACTAGCACCACCAAAGCTGTCTCCAGTTCCCCCATTGTTATACCTGTGATAGTTGCCACTCCCGCCATACCCACTACCCTGGTTTCCATAACCCTGTCCACCACTTCCATAGCCTCTGCTTCCTCCAGAGTAACCAGGGCAACCTCCTCTATAACTATCATCATTACCAAATCCATTATAACCATCTCAATTTCCACCATGTCCACCCCCACGGCTGCCACATAAACTACCATGACCACTGAAGTTCCCTCTGTGACCAAAGTTGTCATTACCACCAAAACCGCCTCCTCAACCACCACCAAAGTTTCCAGAACCACTTCAATCTCTTGGGCTGTAGGAAGCACTAGCCATCTCTTGTTTGGACAGGGCTTTCCTTACTTCACAGTTGTGACCATTCACAGTATGATATTTCTGAATGATAACCTTATCCACAGAGTCATGATCATCAAAGGTCACAAAAGCAAAATCCCTCTTCTTGCCACTGCCTTGGTCTGTCATGATTTCAATCACTTCAATTTTACCATACCATTCAAAATAATCTCTTAGGTGATGTTCTTCAGTGTCTTCCTTAATGCCACCAACAAAGATCATTTGCAGTTAAGTGGGCACCCGGTCTTTGAGAATCTTCTCTTGAGAGAATCCTCTTTGGTTCCAAAACTCTTCAGCCACCTTGTGTGGCCTTGCTTGTATGGCTGCATTCACCTCTTCCACAGTGGCATATGTGACAAACCGAAAGCCCCTGGAGCACTTGGTGTTTGGATCTCACATTACCATGCAGTCTGTGAGCAGTTCCCATTGCTCAAAATGGTTCCTCAAGCTCTCACTGGTTATTTAAAAGCCCAACCTTCGATAAAGAGCTTCTGCAGCCATTCCAGCTTTTTGGTAGACTCCCACGAGACATGATGGCAGTGGGAAGAGATACTTCAAAGATGCTTCCCTGGCAGTGTCCACAGGCAGAAAGGAGTAAGCTAATGAAAGTATCTCATGTACAATCTTTTTAATGTACAGTTGGATGCAATTTGCTAGTTTCTTGTTGAGATTTTTAAGATTTTTATTTTATTTCATTTTCTTTTATACATTCGAACACATTATTTAGCTTACAAAGTGAATATTCTAACATGTGGAACAAATTTTCCCAAGTCAGTTGATAAACTATAAAATTATGTTCAACAGATAATACCACATTTCTTTGTCCCATTAATGCTTTATCTCTCTATTTTCTTTAAATGTCTTTCCTCAGACTCTACTCTTTCACACACACTATATATGGTATTCACATTAATTTACTGTGTTTCTATATCCTTTGAGTCAATCAGTTTTTGTCATAGAGTATGGACACTCGATATATATTAACAGGATATACAATGTGTCTCCTTCATAGCATGGCTTGCTTCACTCAGCGGTAAATCTTCCATATTCTTCCACTTTCTGTCAAAAGCCAGGGTCTTGTTTTTTATGGCTGAGTAGTATTCCATAGAGTAATATGCTCCACAGTTTTTCAATCCATTCATCTGTTCATGGGCATTTGGGTTGGTTCCATGTCTTAGCAATTGTGAATACTGCCACAATAAATATCAATGTGCAAGCACTTTTCCAATGAAGAATTCTTCTGTCCTTTGGGTAGATACCAAGGTCTGGGATTGCTGGATCATATGGTAGTTCTATTTGTAGATTTTTCGAGGAATCTCCAAATTGTTCTCCACAGTGGCTGGACCAATTTACATTCCCACCAGCAGTGTAAGAGAGTTCTCCTTTCACCACACCCCTCCCAGCACTTGTGATTTTTTTTGTTTGTTTTTTAATCTTAGTGATTCTGACTGGGGTTAGGTGGTATCTCATTGTTGTTTTAATTTGCATTTCCCTTACCATGAGAAATGTTGAGAATTTTTTCATATGCCTTTTGGCTATTCGTATGTCATCATTAGAGAGTTTTTTTTTAATTATTCTCCCATCTTTTAATAAAGTTGATCATCTTTTTTTTGAAACAGCTGCTTGAGATCCTTGTGTATTCTGGTTATCAACCCCTTATCTGACGCATGGTTTACAAAAATCTTTTCCCATTCTGAGGGCTGTCTATTCACACTAATTACTGTGTCTTTTGCCATGTAGAAACTTCTTAGTCTGATGTAATCCCACTTGTCTATTTTGAGGATTATTGACTGTGCTTTGGGGCTCGTATTTAAGAAGTCTTTGCCTACCCCCATGTCTCCCAAAGTTTCCTCAGTGTTTTCCAGGGGCAGTTTTATAGTTTGAGGTCTTCAATTTAGATCTTTGATCCACCTTGAATTGATTTTTTTTTTTGAGAGATTTTCACTATAGGGCGCATGCGCTCGCCAGACAGACAGAGAGAGAGACATTAGAGACAGAAAGCGAGAAATCACCCCCCAGGGAGGATGGTCATGCCGCAATCCCTTCTCCTCCATTCTCCTCTCGGGATCTTGGGCACGCACGCACATGCACCTGGTGTGAGTTTTAAGCCACCGTGTCCAGGATGCAAACCGCGGTCGACTACGTGGGAGTCCAGCGACATAGCCATTACACTAACTGCTGGTTCCCCTCCTTGAATTGATTTTTTGTCAAAGGTAAGAGGTACAAGTTCACATTCATTTTTCTGCAGGTGGAAATCTAGTTTTTCCAGCACCATTTGCTGAAGAGATTTTTCCTTTTCCCACTGGATTGACTGGTACCGCTTGTCAAAAATCAGTTGACTGTATGTTTGGGAGTTTATTTCTGGGGACTCTATTCTGTTCCATTGGTCCACCTGTCTGTTTATGTGCCAGTACCATGCTGTTTTGATTACCACAGCTCTGTAGTATATTTTTGGGCCTGGCAGTGAGATGCCACCCACTCCACTCTTTTGTAAGATTGATTTGGCAATACAGGGTCTTTTATGATTCCAGAAAATTTTTATGATTGTCTTTTCTAGATCTGTGAAGAATGTATCTGGCACTTTGATTGGAATTGCATTAAATGTGTAGATTAATTTGGGTATAATTGCCATTTTTATTATATTAATTCTTCCAATCCAAGAACATGGGATGTCCTTCTACTTTTTTGTGTCATTTTCAATTTCTTTTTTAGCTTCATATAGTTTTCCTTGTGGAGGTCTTTAACTTCTTTGGTTAGATTTATTCCTAAGTATCTTATACTTTTTGTAGCTATGGTAAATGGAATAACTTTTTTCAGTTCCATCTCGGTCTGCCTGTTTTTCATATGTAGAAATGCTATAGATTTCTGGATGTTAACTTTATATCCTGCATCTTTACTGTATTCATGTATTACTTCCAGGAGTTTTCTCATAAGTAGCATTGGGTTTTCTATGTATACAATGATGCCATCAGCAAATAGAGTTTCACCTCTTCTTTTTCTATTTGAATGCCTTGTATTTTATTCTCTTTTCTGAGTGTGTTGTCGAGGACTTCCAGTACTATATTGAAAAGGAGTGGAGAAAGTGGGCATCTTTGTCTTGTACCCATTTTTAGTGGGAATGCTTTCAGCTTTTCTCCATTCAGGATGATGTTCACTGTGGATTTTTCATAGATAGCTTTTATTGTGTTGAGAAATGACCCTTCTCTGCCTATTTTTCTGAGAATCTTGATCATGAAGGGATGTTGTATCTTATCAAATGCTTTTTCTACATCAATTGATACAATAATATGATTTTTATCTTTCTTTTTGTTAATATGGTTTATTACATTTATGGTTTTGCATATGTTAAACCAACCTTGCATTCCTGGAATAAAGCCTACCTGGTTGTGATATACAATCTTTTTTATAAGTGATTGGATATAATTTCTTAGTATCTTGTTGAGAATCTTTGCATCTATATTCATCAGAGATATTGGTCTATAGCTTTGCTTCCTTGTCCTGTCCTTATCTGTTTTAAGGATAAGGGCGATGAAGGCTTCATAGAATAAATTTTATGCATCTATATTCATCAGAGATATTGGTCTGTAGTTTTCCTTTTTTGTCATGTCTTCATCTGCTTATGGGATGATGGCGTTGGAGGCTTCATAAAATGAATTAGGAGGGATTATTTCCTTTTGGATCTTTAAAAATTACTTGAGTAGAATAGAGATTAACTCTTCTTTAAAAGTTTTTTAGAATTCAGAAATGAAGCCATCAGTACCAGGGCTTTTCCTTGCTGTGAGGTTATTTATTACTCATTCAATATCATTACCTATTATGGCTCTATTCAGGCTTTCAGTGTCCTCCTGATTCAATCTTGGTAGATTATATTATCCAGAAATGTGTCCATCTCATCCTAGTTTTCTTGTTTGTTGGCATATAGTCATTCATAGTATCTTCTAATTCTGTCTTGTATTTCTATTATGTCTGTTGTAATATTGCCTGTTTCATTGTGAATTTGATTTAGGTGGTTCCTTTCTTCTTCTTAGTAGTCTAAATAATGGTGTGTCAATTTTGTTTATCTTTTCAAGAACCAGCTTTTGCTTTCATGTATTTTCTGTATAATGTATTTATTCTCTATTTCATTAATTTCTGCTCGAATCCTTATTATTTCTTTTCTCTTGGAATTTTTTTTTGATTTTTCTGTTGTTGATTATCCATTTGCCATTTTCCCACCTTTTTCTTATATGCACTAATTGCTATAAATTTCCTTTCTTTGACTGTTCTTGCTGTATCCCATAGATTATAGGAGCTTTTGTACTCATTATCATTGGTTTTGATTAATCTTTTAATTTTGGTCTTAATTTCTAATACTTGTGAAATAATTCACGTGTAGGTTATTTAGTTTCCATATGATTGTGTGTTTTCATGTTTTTTTTTCTGAAATTAATATACATTTAATTCCATCATGGTTGGAGAATTGCCTGATATAGTTTCTATGACTTTAAATCTGTAGAGATTTGTTTTGTGCCCTATAATGTAGTCAATCTTCAAAAAGGTTACATGTGGGGGTGAGAAAAATGCATATTTTGTGGTTTGGGGGTTTAAAATTCTACAGATGTCTGTCAAGTTCATTTGATTTATGGTATTATTTTAGTCTTGAATCTCTTTCCTTATTGTTTATCTAGATAATCAGTCTGAGGGAGATAGTGGGGTGTCGAGGTCTCCAACAATTAGTGTGTTGCAGTATATCTCTTGTTTTAGATCTAGCAGTCTTTCCTTCATGTATCTGAGTGCTCTTGAGTTGGGTGCATTGATATTTATAAGTGTTATATATTTTTGATGAATTGGCCCTTTTAGTACCATATAGTGCCCTTCTCTGTCTCTTTTTACAGTTTTTGTCTTAAAGCCTATTTTGTCTGAAATCAGTATCACAACTCCAGCTCTTTTTTGGTTTCCATTTTCATGGAGTATCTTTTTCAACCCTTGCACTTTTAGTCTATGTATATCTTTAACCATGAGGCGCATTTCTTGTAGGCAACAAATAGAGAGTTTCTGGTTTTTGGTTGGTCTGTTTGATTTTATACACTCAGCCAATCTGTGTCTCTTGATTGGAGATTTAATCAATTAACATTCAGTGTTATTATCGATATTTCTCAACTTGTCCCTACCATTTTATTGACCATTTTCTTGTGTGTGTGTGTGTGTGTGTGTTTGTGTGTGTGTGTGTGTGTGTGTGTGTGTGTGTGTGTGTGTTTTCCTTCTGTCTCTTATTTCTGTCTGTTTCTTTTTAGTTTTATCTGGTAGAGCACCCTCTTCAGAATTTCTTGAAGAGCTGGTCTAGGATTGGTAAATTATTTCAGGTTTTGTTTATCTGAGAATGTTTCTATCGTTCTTCCCACTTGAAGGATAATCTTGCTGGGTATAGTAATCATGGTTGAAATTGTTTCTCTCTCAACATTTTGAATATATCTTCCCATTCTTTCCTTGCTTGTATTGTTTCTGGTGAGAGGTCCATGTTAGCCTGATGGGATAAGCTTTGTAAGTAATTGACATTTCTCTCTTGTCAATTTTAGTATCTTTTATTTTTCTGTGGCTTCGACCAGTCTGGCTATGATATGCCATGGAGAGGATGTTATTGTGTTTATTTTATTTGTGGTCCTTTGTATTTCTTGGGTCTGGATGTTTGAGTGCTTCTTTAATCTTGTAAAGTTTTCTTCCAAGATTTTGTGTAATAGATTATCAATGCCCTTATTTGTTTCTTCACCTTCTGTGATACCAATTATTTGGATGTTTGGGTTTTTAAAGGTTTCTAGTATTTCTCATAAATTGCCCTCAGTTTATTTTTTTTTCAGTCTTTTTGATATTTTTTCCAGGTCAGATGTTTTGTCTTCTACATCCAATATTCGATCCCCTGCATAATCTAATCTGTGTTTAAAACTTTTTTTTTGAGAGTTTTTTTTTTTTTTTTTTTTTTTTCTATAGGGCGTGTGGGTCCCCCATACAGACAAGAGACAGAAAGCGAGAAATCACCCCCCGGAGGGATGGTAACACCGCAATCCCTTCTCCTCCATTCTCCTCTCAGGATCTTGGGCACACACGCACACACGCCCGGCGTGAGTTCTAATCCACCGGGTCCAGGATACGAACTGTGGTTGACTACGTGGGAGTCCAGCAACATAGCCATTACGCTAACTGCTGGTTCCTGTGTTTAAAACTTTTGAGGGAGTTTTTTATTTCCTGTATTATAGCCTTAATCTCTAATAGTTCTGTTTTATTCCTTATTATGGTGTCTAATTATTTTTTTAGATTATAGAAGGACTTCCTCATCTCCTTAAGCATGTTGTCTCTTTTCTCTTGTGTCTTCTCTAGTTCATTGTCTCTTTTCTCTTGCATCTCTTTCAGTTTGGTCACTATGAATATTTTGAATTGTTTGCCTGAAATTTCCATGAGTTCCAGTGTACTGTCTGTGGATGATGATGAATTGGTGTTTTCCCTTGTAGGAAATTACTTTTGCCTCTGTGCTTGTATTTGGTCATCTGATGGATCATGTTTCTTCCTACTTTCTGCATTATTGTCACTAGGACTGGGTATTCTAATGGCCTCCCAGTTTCTTGAGAACAAGTGCATTTGGGGCTGAGCTGCAGGGTTTCAACTGAGTAAGAAAGTAGGAGTTGCATGCCATGTGCTTCATATGAAGTTGAAAGTATTCCTGAGTGGGAAAAAGGCAGCTAGAGGTCTCGAGCTGTATCCTGGAAGTGGTGGGGATACACTGGTGTTCTCAAGGTAATTTCTGGTCTCAGTCATTTTTCACTGGCTTCTACCATCACTGCCCCCACTGTGTCTAATTTATAAATTAAACTTTATCATAGGTGTGTATGTATAGAAAAAATCCACTGTATGTATGTATGTGTGTTTGTGTGGTTTCAGGCATCCACTAAGACTCTTGAAACACATCTCTTAGGGATAAGGGGAGACTAGTATATACAACATGCAATGCTCACTGCACGCTTCAGAAAACTATGAGGTTGAAAGTATTCTTGAGTAGGAAAAAGGCAGCTGGAGGTATAAAGTGGTCTCTTGGAAGCAGTGGAGAGACAGTGTAGTTTCCAAGGTGATTGCTGGCCTCAGTCCTTGCCACCACCCACCAGATAGAGGCTGAGAATAATAGCAAAGAAGGGAACTGGAAGCAGGGAACTATGGGCACCTGAAAGCAATAGGGAGACCGTGGACTTTCCAAGGTTATTGTTGGCCTCAGTCCTTCTCACTGGGTGACTGTCCAATACTGTACCAAATAGCCACATTTAATTACTTGCATTTAAATTTAAATTAGAAAACAAAAGTTCAGTATATCAGTTGCACTGGCCACATTTCAAGTATTCCATAGTTACATATGGTTACTGTTTTGAACAATGTAAATATGGGCCATTCTCCTTTATGGAAAGTTTTTATGGACAGTACTGTTATTGACCTATAGCATGGATAAGGGATGAGAGTAAGAACAAAAGAAAATTAGAACATATTGGAATTAATCTTATTAGCTACAAGATACAGTAACAATTTTTAAAATTTTTATTTCTTTTCATTTCTAATTCTTTATATAGTCAATCACGTTACTTAACTTACAAAGTGACTATTCCAACATGTGTATCTCACCAGACCAGTTCACCATACTAGAAAGTTATCTTCAATAGGTAATAACCCATTTCTTTGTCCTATAAATGCCTTGCCTTTCTGTTTTACCTTTAATGTCCTTCCTCAGACTCTACTCCTTTACCTGCCCTCTTTCCACACTGTATCTGGTATTCACAACCATTTACTTACTTTCTATAACCTTTAGTCATTCTGTTTCAGCCATAGAGTGCAGACACTGGGTATATATTAAGTGAAGACAGACAATGTCTCTCCTTCATCACCTGGCTAGCTTCACTCAGCAGTAAATCTTCCATATTCATCCACTTTGTGTCAAAAGCCAGGGTATTTTTGTTTTTTATGGCTGAATATTATTCCATAGATTATATGTGCCACACTTCTTCAATCCATTCATCTGTTCATGGGCATTTGGGTTCGTTCCTTGTCTTAGCAATAAACATGTATGTGTAAGCACTTTTTGGATTAAGAATTCTTCTGTCCTTTGGGTAGACACCAAGAAGGTGTCTGGACCATATGGTAATTCTATTTGTAGGTCTTTGAGGAATCTCCAAATTGTTCTCCACAGTGGCTGAACAAATTTACATTACCACTAGCAGTGTACAAGGATTCCCCTTTCACTACACCCTCATCAGCATTTATAATTTTTTGTTTTTTTAAATCTTAGTCATTCTGATTGGGGTTAGGCGGTATCTCATTGTTTTTATCTGCATTTACCTTACAATGGGGGATGCTGAGCATTTTTTCATATGCCTTTTGGATATTCGTATGTCATCTTTAGAGAGTGGCTTTTTCAACTCCTTTTCCCATCTTTTAATAGGGTTGATCATCTTTTTTTGGAACAGCTGCTTGAGTTTTTTGTGTATTCTGGTTATCAGTCCCTTATCTGACGTATAGTTAACAAAAATATTTTCCCATTCCGAAGGCTCTTGATTCACACTAATTACTGCATCTTTTGCCATGCAGAAATTTCTTAGTCTGATGTAATCCCACTTGTTTACTTTGGGGATTGTTGACTGTGCTC
>NW_006159751.1:854704-857550 GCF_000334495.1 Tupaia belangeri chinensis
AAAAAAAAAAAAAAAAAAAAAAAAAAAAAAAGAAGTCTTTGCCTACTCCAATGTCTCCTAGAGTTTCCCAGTGTTTTCTAGGAGCAGTTTTATAGGTTGAGGTCTTAGATTTAGATCTTTGATCCACCTTGAGTTTGTTTTTGTCAAAGGTGAGAGGTAGGAGTTCAGAATCATCTTTCTGCAGGTGGAATTCCAGTTTTTCCAGCACCATTTGCTGAAGAGGTTTTCCTTTTCCCACTGGATTGTCTGGTACCCCTAGTCAAAAATCAGTTGACTGTATGTTTGGGAATTTATTTCTGGGGATTCTATTCTGTTCCATTGGTCCACCTGTCTGTTTCTGTGCCAATACCATGATGTTTTGATTACCACAGCTTTGTAGTATACTCTGGAGTCAGGGAATCAGATACCGCCCACTCCATTCTTCTTGTTCAGAATTGCTTTGGTAATATGGGGTTTTTATGATTCCAGACAAATTTTATCATTATCTTTTCTATATCTGTAAAGAATGTGTCTGGTACTTTGATTGGGATTGCATTAAATATGTAGATTAATTTGGGTAGAATTGCCATCTTGTTTATACTAATTCTTCCAATCCAGGAGCATGGGATGTCCTTCCATTTTTTGGTGTCATTTTCAATTTCTTGTAGTTTTTCTTGTTGGGGAATTTCACTTCTTTGGTTAGATTTATTCCTAAGTATCTTATACTTTTTATGGCTATGGTAAATGGAATAACTTTTTTCAGTTCTATCTCAGTCTGCCTATTTGGGATCCAGTTCGGATGTTAAAATTAAAGCTGTGATGCTTGGAGCTTGCTTCCTCATTGGCTTTATGTTCTTTGAATGCTGTGGAGGCAAGGATCAAAGATCAGGAGTGTGGTAATGGTTTAATGAAAGTTTCCCTGGAAAATTGGAAGTCTGCATATTGATTGGAAATATCTTAAAGGAAAAGTCTTTTCTTTTTCTCTTAATAAAAAATCATCACATCTGTATGAATCAAGCTATAATAGTTGTAGCTCCAATTGTAATTATTTCACTTTATAAATGATAAGTTTATTTTCTTTACTGATTTGTAAATGGTTTTATACGGTTTTTGAACATTCATGGTAAATTTGTGAGAAAGGACACAGGAGTTTTTACATTTAGAAATAAAACCTCCAACAGATGCAAGAGAGAAAATGTATAGGTACAATAATTTCTACAGTACCATAGAATAGTATAGTAACTATAGTTGGTGACAATTGAATGTATATTTCAAAGTAGGAGAGAATTTCCACAGGCGGGTACCACCATGCCCAAAATAGGAGAAAATTTCGAAAGAGAAGTTCACAACACAATGTAATGATAAATACTCATGATACTAGGGCACGTTGAATGTCAATCCACGTTGGGCGCCAATCTGCCGGGGTCCAGCCTCGGTGAGGGTGATGTTTTACCCTTACAGGGTACCGTAATAACAGTAAAACTCACTGCAGAAAAATTAAATACCGGCCAGTACAAAGACACAAGGGAGAGCTCGTAAACTGGGCCCTGCCTCAGTTTCTTCCCAGTCCAGGCCCTGCCTTAGAATGGGAGGCAGCATCCTTACCAGCTTATGTTGCCTGCATGGCCCCGTCAAGATATGTTTACTACCTTGATTTGATAATTATACATTCAATTTATACATTGAAAAACTACACTATATTCCATAAATATGTACAACTATTAAATGTTGGTTAAATTATAAAAATAAACTAAACGTTCTATAAAAGAAAAAAAAGAAATGGAATAATTGAAGCAATAAAATCTGAAGAGTTACTAAAAGAAGTTACAAACAATTTTAATTTATGTATTTACTTCCTCTATGGGAGAGAAATACAGAGATAGAAAGTGAGAAAGAGAGAGGAAAGAGGGACGCATCCTCAACAGGGTCTCATACCATGATCCATTTCCATCCTCAGCCAACCTAGATAACATATATGTATGCATCCACAGGGAGGCCCTGGAACATGAATCCCGGATTTCTCCATATGGCTCTAGTTGCAGCACCACTATCCACTATCTTTAACAAAAATAAATAAACTCTAAAACCTTTTTTTTTTTGGAATTGGTGGTTTCTTTTATTAACTCTAACACCTGTCATTTCCCAGCCTGTGTTTCTGTCTCCAAATAAAAAATAAAGGGTGAGTCCCACAACAAGTATTGGGTTAATTTAAGCCTCAAAATAAATTAATAATCAAACCATCTATTGCAGTCCTCTGGATATGTCAGGTAAAAGCAACTTAATTTTTGGTGGAATAAAATGTATTTGATCTGCATTGTTCATTTAACAAATACTAATGGAGGGACCTTTTTGTACCAGGCATGATACTAGGCTCTGAAATCATGGTGATGACACAAATGGCCAAGGTTTCTGCTCTGATGTTGTGAATAGTTTTATATAAATTAACAATGCTAGAAATGCAATTACATGTGCAAAGAATAGAAAAATACAGGAGCTTATATTGATATTCAGCAATTGGGAATGTGGATTGAAATTAATCAACTCTGTTTACCTCTTAATGTTCATGGTGGGGTAGGCAGAAACATGGATTCATCATTCCCGATGTTTCCTCCATGTGGAAATCCAGTAGATATCCTGCCTGGCCTCTGCTCCCTCATACCTCCTCCCCACAAAAATAGAAGAGATTCACCTGGTGATGAGTTCAGGTGAGAACTTGACACTCCTGGCCCTGCTATTTCTTCCTAGTAGGAATCTGCCTATATCTCAGCCAGATTTTTAAGGGCAACTTCTTTGCCTGCCTTTCTTCCTTTCTTTCTTTCCTTCCTTCCTTCCTTCCTTCCTTCCTTCCTTCCTTCCTTCCTTCCCTC
>NW_006159751.1:858372-862589 GCF_000334495.1 Tupaia belangeri chinensis
TTTTCTTTTCTTTTCTTTTCTTTTCTTTTCTTTCTTTCTTTCTTTCTTTCTTTCTTTCTTTCTTTCTTTCTTTCTTTCTTTCTTTCTTTCTTTCTTCTTTCTTTCTTCTTTTTTTCTTTCTTCTTTCTTTCTTTCTTCTTTCTTTTTTTCTTTCTTTCCTTTTTTTTGGCTTATTATAAAACACATGAGAATTCTTCTAGAAATTAATAGAAAATATATGTTGTGAAAGAATTATGCATGGATTTGAAACTTTGAGGCACCAAAGTAAATTTATACTTTAATTCATTTACCATTAACTTTTTGAAGTCTCTTCATATTTTTTATTTATTATTATTATTTATACATTCAATCACTATACATTACTTAGATTGTAAAGAGATTTTACCCAGCATAATACACATCTCAGTCCAGTTGAGAATACTACACATATCCTCATTAACAGATAACATACTATGTCTGTGTCCCACAAATATCTTCTCTTTCTATTTCTCCCCTTAATTTCTGTTCCTGTACTCTTCCTCTCCCACACTCTCCTTCCACTTTGTCTCTAGTGTCCATAACAATTTTTAATGCTTTTATGTTCTCCAGTCTTTCAGTCTCCACTGCAGAGTGCAGAGAGTCTGTATATGTTAAGTGGAGACATACAGTGTCTTTCATAGCCTGACTTGCTTTACTTAGCAACAAATCTTTCATATTCATCCACTTTCTATCAAATTCCAGGATCTTGTTGTGTTTTATGGCTGAATAATATTCCATGGAGTATACATGCCACACATTTTCAATCCATTCATCCATTTGTGGACATTTGGGTTAGTTCCATGTCTTAGCAATCATGAATAGTGCTGCAGTAAATATAGTTGTGCAAGCACTTTTCCAACTAAGCATTTTTCTGTCCTTTGGGTAGATACCAAGCACTGGGATTGCTGGATCACATGGTAGTTCTATTTGTAGACTTTTGAGGAATCTCCATATTGTTATCCCTAGTGGCTAGACTCATTTACATTCCCACTGACAATGTAGGAGATTTCCCCTTTCACCACATCCCTGCCAGCACTTATCATTTTTTGTTTTATAATCTTTGTCATTCCAACTGGGGTTAGGTGGTATCTCATTGTGGCTTTGATCTGCATCTCCCTTATGATGAAGGATGTTGAGCATTTTTTCATATGCTTTTTGGCTGTTCATATGTCTTCCTTGGAGAGTGGTTTATTCAGCTCCTTTACCCATCTTTTAATTTGGTTAATCATTTTCTTCCTGGTAAGCCTCTTGAGTTCTCTGTGTAATTCTGGTTATCAGTCCTTTATCTGAAGCACAGTTAACAAAATTCACTCCCATTACAAGGATTGTGGACTCACACTAATTACAGTGTCCTTTGCTGTGCAGAAACTTCTTAATCTGATGTAATCCCACCTGTCTATTTGGGAGATTATTGCCTGTGCTTTGGGGGTCTTGCTTAAGAAGTCTTTGCCTACCCCAATGTCTCCCAGAGTTTCCCCAGTGTTTTCCACCAGTAGTTTTATAGTTTGCAGTCTTAGGTTTAGATTTTTGATCCACTTTGAGTTGACTTTTATTAATAGTGACAGATAGGGGTTCAGATTCATCTTTGTGCAGGTGGATACCCAGTTTTTTCAGCACCATTTACTAAAGATGTTTTCCTTTCCCCACTGTATTGACTGGTACCCTTTGTCAAAGATAAGTTGGCTGTATGTTTTGGGGTTTATTTCTGGGGTCTCTACTCTGTTCTATTGGTCCTCATGTCTGTTTCTGTGCCAACACCATGCTGTTTTGATGATCACAGCTTTGTAATATATTTTGTGTTTAGGAAGTGAGATGCCACCCAGTCCACTCTTCTTATGCAGGATGGCTTTGGCAATATGGGGTCTTTTATGATTCCAGAGAAATTATATGATTGCCTTTTCTAGATCTGTGAAGAATGTATCTTATAATTTAATAGGGATTGCATTAAACATGTTGATTAATTTGGATACGATTGCCATTTTGATTATGTTCATTCTGCCAATCGAGGAACATGTGATGTCCTTCCACTTCTTTGTGTCCTTTTCGATTTCCTTTTTAAATTGTTCATAGTTTTCATTATAGAGGTCTTTGACATCCTTGGTTAATTTTATCCCTAGGTATTGTATACTTCCTGTGGCAATGGTAAATGGGATTATTTTCTTCAGTTCTGTCTCTGTCTGCTTGTTGTTTGTATACAGAAACGCTATAAATTTTTGTAATTTAATTTTGTATCCTGCCACTTTACTGTATGCCTTTATTACTTTGAGGAGTTTTCTAGGGGATACTATTGGGTCTTCCATGTATACAATCACGTCATCTGCAAACAGAGATAATTTCAGCTCTTCTTTCCCGACTGGAATTTTTTTTTATAAATAAGAAGAGCTAGTTTAAATTAATCATGGTCGAAGAAGATACTGGATATAGTTTCTATGTCTTTGAATCTGTAAAGGCTTGTTTTGTGCCCTATCATGTGGTCAGTCTTCTAAAAGTTTCCATGTTGGGGTGAGAAAAAAAATGTATCTCATAGTTTAGGGGTGGAAGATTTGATAGATGTTTTCTTAAGCCCATTTGATTTATGGTATCATTTAAATTCTCTATATCTTTACTTATTTGTTGTCTAGATGATCCATCCAGGGGATATAGTGGCATGCTGAAGTCTCAAACAATTAGTGTGTTGTAGTCAATCTTCCTTTTAGATCCAAAAGTCTTTTCTTCACATATTTGGGTGCTCCTGAGTTAGGTCCATAGATATTTATAAGTGTTATATCTTCTTGATGAATTAGCCCTTTTACTATATAGTGCCTGTGTTTGTCTCTTTGAACTTTTTTGTTTTAAAGCATATTTTGTCAGAAATTAGGATTGTGATTCCAGCTCTTTTTTGTTTCCCATTTTATGGTATACCTTTTGCTAGCCCTTCACTTTTAGTCTGTTTGTCTTTATCCATGAGATGCATTTCTTACAGGCAACAGATGGAGGGTTTCTGTTTTTTTATCCACTCAGCTAGTCTGGATCTCTTGATTGAAGAATGTAATCCATTAACATTCAATATTATTGATAGTTCTGGACTTGTCCCTACCTTTAAGTTGGCCATTGTTTTGGTTGTCTTTTATTCTCTTATTTCTGGCTGTTCATTCTTTAGTTTTCCTGGAACAGGACTCTCTTCAGACTTTCTTGTAGAGCTGGTCTTGTGTTTGCAAATCTTTTCATGTTTTGTTTTTCTGAGAAGATTTTCATCTTTTTTTTTTTTTCCAAATGAAGGATAATCTTGCTGGATATAATAATCTTGGTTGAAATTGTTACTTTCTTAAAACTTTCAATGTCTTCCCATTCTTTTCTTGCTTGCAGTGTTTCTGTTGAAAAGTCCTATGTTATCCTGGTGGGGTGACCTTTGTAAGTTATTTGTCATATCTCTCTTGCCAATTTTGGTGTCTTGTCTTTACCTGGGGTTTTGGCCAGTCTGGCTAAGATGTGCCTTGAGGAGGATCTTCTTGGGTTGATTCTATTTAGGGTCCTTTCTATTTCTTAGATCTGGATGTTTGAGTGCTTCTCTAAATTTGGAAAGTTTTCTTTCAAAATATCATGGAATAGATTTTTTATACCCTTATTTGTTTCTTCACTTTCTGGGATATCAATTATTCGGATGTTTGGACATTTAGTGGAAACTAGTATTTCTCATATATTATCCTCTTTTTTTTTGTTATTTTCTCTATCTTTTTTTTTTCTAGACCAGAGGTTTTATCTCTATGTTGGAGATTCAATCTTTAGCATGATCTAATCAGCTTTTTTAAAAAAATTTATTCATTTTCTACATTAATTCACTATACACCATCACAACACACAAATGAATTTTCCATCCAAAATACACTGTGGATTGGCTCAATCAAGCACATCAACATACATGTTCTCAGCAAATAATTTTCCAATTCTTATGTCCTGCATACCTTGCCTTTTGTTTTGCCATCCTTGATTCCCCATCCCCCACCCTCTGCTATGTCCCATCCTCCTCCCCCATTGTCCCTGGCATCCACGGTTGCCCTCCATACCTCCCCCCCCCATTCAATTGTTCTGCCAATGAACTTAATTAGTCTAAATATATCCAATAGCTAGCACAGCTGACACATACCTATACATGAATCCAAGTCTGACTTTAGGCATAAACCCCAGTGAGTAGAATGAACATACTATAAAGTAGTACCCAG
>NW_006159751.1:863743-875233 GCF_000334495.1 Tupaia belangeri chinensis
AGCCGCGCAGGCCCTCTAATCAACTTTTAATCATGCCTCAAAGAATTGGAAAAACAAAAACAATAAAATCCAAAACACCCCAGGAGAAAAGAAATAATAAAGAGCTGAGCAGAAATAAATGAAACAGAAAATAGACAAACTATACTGAAAATAAATTAAAGTAAAAGCTGTTTCTTTGAAAAGATAAACAAAATCGATACACCACTAGTTAGACTAAATAAGAAGAGAGAAAGGAACCATGTAAATCAAATTTGCAACGAAGTAGGCAATATATATGGAAGATTTGTTGATGAGTGAAGCAAGTCAGGCTATGAAAGACATTGCATATCTCCACTTAACATATACTGACTCTCTGCACTCTACGGTAGAAACTGAAAGAATGGAGAACATAAAATTATTAAAAATTGTAATGGACACTAGAGACAAAGTGGAAAGAGAGTGTGAGAGGGAAAGAATGTAGCAAATTTGGGGGGGAAATGGAAAGGTAAGACACTTGTGGGACACAGATAAGGTTTATTTTCTGTTGAAGAGGATGTGTATGGTAGTCTCAACTGGGCTGGACTGAGGTGTATATCATGCTGGGTTAAATCTCTTCACAATCTAAATGATGTATGGTGATTTAATGTATGAATAATAATATATACATAAAAAGGAAGGGATACACATATATAAATAAAATAAAATAAATTTATTGATAATTTACAAAAACAGACATAATAGAAATACAAAACATCATTAGAGGATACTATGAACAACTATATGCTAACATGTATATGGGCACATACAATTTACTGAGATTGATTCAGGAAGATGTAGAAAGTCTAAATAGGCCCATAACAAGCCAGGAGATTGAATCAGTAATAAATAACCTCCCAACAAAGAAAAGCCCTGATGGCTTCACCTCTGAATTCTACAAAACTTTTAAAGTAGAGTTAACCCCTATTCTGCTTAGGTTATTTCTAAAGCTCCAAAAGAGTGGAACTCTCCCAAATTCATCCTATGAAGCTTCTATCACCTTTATCCTTAAAACAGACAAGAACAGGACAAGGAAGAAAAACTACAGACCAATATCTCTGATGAATATAGATGCAAAAATTCTCTATAAAGTACTAGCAGATCGTATCCAACAACATATAAAAGAGTTTATACATCACAACCTGGTAGGATTTATTCCGGAGATGCAACTGTAATTCAACACACATAAAACCATAAATGTAATACACCATATTAACAGAAAGATAAAAACCATATGATCATATCAAATGATGCAGGAAAAGCATTTGCTAAGATACAACATCTATTCATGGTCAAGACTCAGCAAAATCAGCATAGAAGGGTCATTTCTCAACACATTAAAAGTTATCTATGATAAACCCATAGCTAATATCATCCTGAATGGGGAAAAGCTGAAAGCCTTTCTGCTAAAACCTGGTATAAGACAAGAATGCCCACTTTCTCCAATCCTTTTCAATATAGTACTGGAATTCTTCGCCAATGCAATCAGAAAAGAGAATAAAATAAAAGGCATTAAAATAGGAAAAGAAGAAGTGAAATGATCTCTATTTGCAGATGACATGATTATATATATAGAAGACAAAATGGTATCCATGAAAAAATTCCTGGAAGTAATAAATGAATACAGTAAAGTTGCAAGATACAAAATCAACATAAAGAAATCTATAGCATTACTATATATGAAGAGCAGGCAGACTGAGATAGACTTGAAAAAAAAATTCCATTTACCATAGCCACAAAAATTATAAGATATTTAGGAATAAATCTAACCAAAGAAGTTAAAGACCTCCACAAGGGAAACCATGAAAAGCTAAAAAATTAAATTGAAAATGACACAAAAAAGTGGAAGGACATTCCATGTTCCTGGATTGGGAGAATGAATATAATCAAAATGGCAGTTCTACTCAAATTAATCTATGTATTTAATGCAATCCCAATCAAAGTACCAGAGACATTCTTCACAGATCCAGAAAAGACAATCATGCAATTTTTCTGGAATCATAAAAGATCTTGTATTGCTAAGCAATCCTGCACAAAAAGAGTGGTGTGGGTGGCATCTCACTCCACTCTATCCAATTTTTAATACTTTATGTTCTACAAATAGAGCTATCATATGATAAAGCAACCCAACTCCTTGGTATCTACCCAAAGGAAAGAAGAATCTTTGGATTCTTGGTTGGAAAAGTGCTTGCACATCTGTGTTTATTTCAGCATTATTCACAGTTGCTAAGACATGGAACCAACCCAAATGCCCATGAAGAGATGAATAGATTGAAAAAAACTGTGGCATATATACTCTATGGAATGCTACTCAGCCATAAAAATCTACAAGACCCTAGCTTTTGACAGAAAGTGGATGAATGTGGAAGATTTACTACTGTGTTAAATGAGCCAGGCTATGAAGGAGAGACATTGTATGTCTCCCTTTAATATATACTGACTACCCGCACTCTATAGTCTAAACTGAATGACTAGAGGATATAGAAACATAGAAAATGGTTATATATATCAGATACAGTGTGGGAAGAGGGTGCGAGAAGGACAGTGTGACGGAAGACATTAAGGAGAAAAATATAGAGGCAAAACATTTATGGGACAAAGAAATGGGTTATTATTTGTTGAAGATAATGTGTATAATATCCCCTACTAGACTGGTAAGAAATGTATTCATGTTGGAATATTGAGAAATACTACATACCATTAAGCATCCAAACATCTGGATATTCAGTATACCAGAAGGTGAAAAAACAAATAAGGGCATTGATAACCTATTCCATGCAATCCTAGATGAAAACTTTCCAAATTTAGAGAGGCATTCAAATATCCAGACCCAGGTAATACAAAGGACCCCTAGTAGAATCAACCCAAGAATATGTTCTCCAAGGCACATTATAGCCAGATTGACAAAATCCACAGACAAAGACAAGATACTAAAGTTGGCAAGAGAGAAATGTCAGGTTACTTATAAAGGTAACATCAGGCTATCATCAGACCACTCATCAGAAACAATATGAGCAAGGACATTTGGAGGAGGGATACAGAGGCAGAGCATTGATGGGATGGGGAGATGTGGTGTTATCTGTTGAAGATATTTTGATCAACTGGACTGGGAGACATGTTCACATATTGAAATGTTCACTTTGTAAGCTAAACAATGCGACTGAATGTATATTAAAAATAATAAAAAAGAAAGGTAAATAAAATAAATGAATAAAAAAAAAAGAAACAATATGAGCAAGGAAAGAACGGGAAAATATATTTGCGGTATTAAGTGAAAAACAGTTTCAACTAAGAATACTATACCCTGCAAGATTATCCTTCATATGCGAAGAAAAGACAAAAGCATTCTCAGATAAACAAACCTGAAAGAATTTACCAACACCAGACCGACTCTTCAAGAAGTTCTGAAAGGAGTGCTTTACCAGAAAAACTACAGAAACACATACAGAACTAAGAGAACAAAAAACAACCAAGAAAATGACCAACTTAATACTAGGGACAAGAAATATCAAGAATAATGTTGAATCTCCCAGGATTTAAACCATAAGGTCAGACCACAGCAATACAGCAAATTCAACAGAAGAGAGGTTAATTATATAAGGCTGAACTGGTGAAATAGACTTTTATAACTTTTGGCTAAAACATTATGGATTTTTTCTTTACTATGCTTTGTTTTCCCAATTTAAGGATTTTGCTTTCTTTTGAGCTATTGATAGGCTCAGCAATTGATAAAATATTTTTCTTGTTTGTTTGTTTCTTTCCATGGAAACAAACTTTTCTCCCTTCCTGACTCCTGTGGAATTGAAAAATGTTTGGGAGTATTCTTATTTTGTAGCAGAATGCTCATTTGCAAAAGTTCAATGATACCTGTTACCTTAAGTCAGAAATTGGAAATATTTGTTACTGGACAGTGCTTTGACCAGAATGTCATATTTGAAGATTAAATCAGAAAACCATGGAACTAAGATAGATCTCAAGTAAGCCAACAGAAGCTCTTGGAAAGATGGCCTAGTACCATAAACAGTTCTGCCTGACAGAAAGGATTAGAGAAGCTATATGAAAGAATTCATACCATAAAATAATCTGAACTTTTCAAGTCCAGCATTATAATCAGTAGAGGTTGCAAAAGAACAGTTAGAACCAGATGATTATATTGAGGAAGACTTTGAAGGAAGAAAAAGAGACTGATCTTTGCTAGCAGATGGTATATCACAGAATACTTGGTAGTCAAGGCTGAATTGAGAAGGCTTATGTGTGAATTATGTGCTGGGTGTTTGCTATTCAATAATTTGAGTAGTTGACATGTAAACATTTTCTCAAAAATAAAAAAAAATGAAATAAAAAACAAAAACAAAAAAAATTTTATTTACTTTACCAGGAAAAGTAAGAAAAAAAAAAAGAGTTATTTACTTATTTTAATTTGACCAGAGAAGGACAGAGTGAGAGAGAGAGAAAGTGAGAAAGCAAGCTGCCAGGTCTGGGACTTGAACTGCAGTCAGCCATGTGGGAGTTCAGTGCCCTTAAGCACCATGCCCCCTACTGGCCCCAAATAAATGGATAAAGCAAGTATGATACACACATATATGCACACACTCACACGTGTACAATGAGCTGTTATTCAGTCTTTTTAAAAGAGATTCATGTTAGAAAATTCACTTTACGAGGTAAAGTGATTATAGTGATTGAATAGTAATTGAAGGTATAAAACAAATTAAAATAATAGAAAATATATTAAATTTAAAAAGAGAGATCCTGTCATTTGAGACAAAGTAAATGAACCTCATTAGACATTGAAAAAAATTGCATGATCTCACTTATGTGTGGAATCCATAAATTTTAAAAAGTCAAATGTATAGAAACAAAGAAGAGAATGGTGATTACCAGTGGTGGGAAAGGGGGGCAATGAAGCAAAATGTCTTAATCCATTCTATGCTGCTATAAAAGACTACCACAGATTAGGTAAGTCATAAAGAACAGAAATCAATTTGGCTCAGGTTTGGAAGCAGGGAAGCCCACAGTTAGAGGGCTGCATGTAGTGAAGGTCCATCAGAACATGGCAGATGGCATCACATGTATGAGAGAAAGAGGGACTTAACTCACTTTTATTACAAACTCAAGCTGCCATAACAAAACTATTTCTGTATGACATTCATTAATCCATTCATGAGGAAAGAGCCCTGATGACCTAATCACCTCTTAAAGGTCTCATTTCACTACACTGTTGCATTTGGGATTAAGTTTCTAACATATGAACTTCAGAGAACACATTTAAACCATGGCACAGGGGAAATTGGGTAATATAGGTGAAAGGGTACAAAGTTATTGTTATATAGCATGAATAAATTTAGAAGTCTAGGGACCAGCAGGTGACATGATGATTAAGGCACTGTACTCTGACATGGCCAGCCTCAGAAAAGGCCAACGACAGCCAACTGTGGTTCGAGTTCTGGACCCAGCAGCTTGAAAATCATGTTGGGCATGTGTATATGTGCTCCCAAAATCCTGAGAGGAGAATAGAGCAGAAGGAATTGCAGCATGACTATACCCTCAGAGGGTGATTTCTCACTCCTCCTCATCTCTCTCCAGCAAAAACATGCACCCTATGGAAAAAAATTTAAAAAAAAAACCTAAAAAAAAAAATATTAGAAGTCTAATATACAACATGGGAATATATTTAATAATATCCTATCCGAAATTCTATACTAGAAATTTGGTAGTGAGTAGATTTTAGTGACTCTTACCATGAACAAAAAGTTTTGTTAGGTGATAAATATGGTAATGTGCATGATTGTCATAATCACTTCACCATGTATAGCTATCTCAAACCATCATGTTGTACACTTTAAATATATATATATATATATTTATATATATGATAACCAATGGGAAAATAGTAGATGTACATTGGTTTTCTTGAAATGCAAAGGAGGCTGTGACTGGTAATAGGTACTAAATAGAACATGGTGGCCCAGTTTACACAGTTCATGAGCTGACCTCTGGGCACTATCAATTAATTTGGTTGTGTCAGGTATCTGAGCCTTGATAGGAGGAATTGAATACTGAGGTTTCAATAATCAGTAGTTAAATGCTACTCACTGGTGGAAGCCTTTTTTTTTTGCACCAATATTTTATTAACTATAAAATTATAATTTGAAAAAAAATTTTGCATAATGCAGTCAGAAATGTTTTCAACTGTACTTTATTAGTTTTTTTAGATTTTATATTTAAGTTTTAGTAAATATTTGTATAGTCTTCAGATATAAATCAAAGTTTATTTTATTTATCTATTCATTATTTTTATTGCTAGAAGAAAGGAAGATTTTTAAGACTGGTCAAATAGGGCTGCTAAAAGGATAGACAGTAGATGGGAACCAGCAGTTAGCGTAATGGCTATGTCGCTGGACTCCCACGTAGTCAACCGCGGTTCGCGTCCCGGACCCGGTGGCTTAAAACTCACGCCGGGCACGTGTGCGTGCGTGCCCAAGATCCCGAGAGGAGAATGGAGGAGAAGGGATTGCGGTGTGACCATCCCCCCGGGGGGTGATTTCTCGCTTTCTGTCTCTATGTCTCTCTCTGTCTGTCTGGCGAGTGCACGCGCCCTATAGCGAAAATCTCTCTCAAAAAAAAAAGGATAGACAGTAGGTATAATTATCCCTTCTTTTGGTAAGTCTTAAGTAACAGGCTAAAGACTTAACAGTACCTTGTTTCAGAAAATATTGTGGTGTTCATTATCTTTACCCACAGGGACAGCTCCATAGGCTTGCATTTTGTGGTTTATACTAGCAGATGCAAGGACTTTGGCTTGTTCCAGTGCTGCAGGCAGCATGCAATGACACATATGTCTATAATCGGAAAACGTAAAGCAAGATGAATGAACCACGATGATGGCAGCTGTTTAATAAAAATTGTTATAATGGTGACATCTAGTGGAATCTGTTTGCCATGAACTCTTTTTCAGGCAATATCCTGTAGCTTAGCAGAGGCATTTCCTTTCAATTTAAATTGGTTTTTATACCTTCCAATCTTTCAGTTTCTGCCATAGAATCCCAACATTTGGTATATATTGAGTGAGGACATACTAATACTGGAGACAGTTGGGGAGGAGGGTGGGAAATGAGGGAGGGTGAAAGGGAGGAAATCAAAGGGAAGAAGAAAGAAGCAAAACATTTAGGAAATTCAAAGTGGAAAGAAATCTGTTGATTTTAATGTTTATGATAATGTCTTTGATTGGATTTATATGCAGTGTATTCATGGAAAAATCCATCTGGTATGCTGTAATGATACATAGTGATTAAATGTGTAAAAAATTAAAAAATGGAATTGTTTGCCTGGAATGGTGGTAACTTGGGCTGTTGTTTCATTTGTTTTGTTTTTGCTATAGGGCAGGGGAGGGGGGGTAAAGGGAGGAAAATGACACCCTCCTCCCCCGCCCCATGAGGGTAAGGCCTTGCCTCAATCACTTCTCCTTCATTCTCCTCTTGAGATTTTGGGCATCCATGTACACATCTTGTGTGTTTTTCAAGCGGCCAGGTCTGGGACTTGAACCACATAGTCAGCCATATGGGATTCAGCCACCCCAAATACCCACAACTAGTAGGCACCAGTGTTTCTTATTTTTGGAGCTGCAGTGAATCACTAGAATCATATAAGGGTGGTGGGACAAGGCAGGAGACTAGCATATTTTTATTGAAGAGACCCTGTAAGTTGGAGTTTTAGAGATCTGGGTTTTAGCCAGATCCATCATTGACTGGATGCAGAGGTGGTGGCTATTTGAGCTTCCAGATCTGTGGGTATGTGATTAGATTATTTTACTCTAATCTCCTTTTGTTTTTGCAATTTGGGGGTGGCCTGTCTAATATTCTTCCTGAGGCATGCAAGTATCTCTTAATTGTTAATAAACAGGACAAGCTGGATCACGTGTAGGAGGTAGAGGGAAATCTGGGAGTTGGAAAAGAAGGGACACACTTAGCAGTTTAAGTGGTGATGGTGGAGGGTGGGGTCCCTGTAGCCCAGGAAGTGGGCTTTGGTTGGTTAGAATTTGTGAGCAAAGCCCAGGATGGGCAGAGCCTTCATATCATGATAGAAGATTAATTCATGTTTCCATTATCTTTTAGAATATCTGAACAAAATTAAGTAACACTGGTTAATAGTTGGGAGAAGGTACCTATGGGAACAGCTCTCTGTATTCCATATCAAAAGAGACTTTCTTCTGATGAAAATGTGTTCAGGATCTTCCCTGTTTGAATGGTCAAATAAATGATAAACCTATTGAACTATATCAATTTTGTGGATAAATATGCAAATGTCATTGTTACCTTTCCCTTTGACGTCTGCCTTAATAACAATGTCCACAGTGGAGGGGTGATTCAGTGATGACCAAAGTGGAAGGAGTCAATAAGAACAGCCTTCAGAATCCACAATGATGGTGGAAGTTTTGAGGTTTTTCACCTAAGGTTTCCATACTCTTAGTAAAAGTTTATACCTCTTTATCTACACCAGCATTTGAGATGCCCTTTACCTTCTTTGGATGATTTTGGTCCAAAAATATCATGTAATAATTGAGTTTGAAGGTCAAAGGATCATTTAGTGAATTATATATATTAGAATATTTGGTAATGTGTATGAGCAGCCTCTTCGCTACTGTGATGAGCAGGAGCTTTGAGCTCCAATTAAACACTATCAGTAACCAATAAGCCCCCTTCTCTTTATCTTTCTAAGTGTAATTTTTGAGAATAATTTAAATTTCTAGGTTCATTAAATTAGAAGTTTTGGTTTCTAGTTCCTTAAAATCTTGAGTACTTTTTGTTTTTTAGTTACATGGTTTTTTTCTTTATTTTATTTTTTTACATTCAAGCATTGTGTATCATTACATCATACCAAATGAAATTTCCCATCATGAATACACTGTACATTGATTCAGTGAAAGGTATTACCCTACATACTATTATCAACAGACAACTTTCCATTTTTGTGTGCCTTAAATGTTTTGCTGCTCCTTCATTCCCCTTGATTCCCTTCCTCTCACCTCCCCCATTTCTCACCCTCTTCCCACACTGTCTCTAGTATCCACAGTTGCTATCTATGCCTTTATACCTTCCAAACTTTTGATTTCTATGATAGAGTGCAGGCTTTAGATATGTATTGAGTGAGGGCATATAATGCCTCTCTTTCACAGATTAACTTGCTTTATCTAGCAGTAAATCTTTAATATTTTCCCACTTTCTATCTAATGCCAGGGTCTTATTGCTTTTTATGGTTGAGTAGTATTCCATAGTGTGTATGTGTCATTCTTTTTCAGTCTATTCTTCTGTTCATGGACATTTAAGTTGGTTTCATGTCTTAGTAATTGTGAATAGTACTATAATAAATATGAATGTGCAAGTGTTTTCTCAACTGAGTGCATTCCTACCCTTTGGGTAGATACCCAGTAGTGAAATTGCTGAATCTTATGGTAATTCTATTTGTAGGTCTTTGCAGAATCTCTATATTGTTCTCCACAGTGGCTGTACTAATTTACATTCCCATAAACAGTGTAGGAGGATTCCTTTCTCTCCACAGCCTTGCCAGCACTTATCATACTTTTTTTTTTTAAATCTTAGCCATTCTAACTGGGATTAGGTGGTGTCTCATTATGTTTTTTATTCATATCTCCCTTTTGATAAGTGATGTTGAGCATTTTTATATGCATTCTGACTGTATGACTTTCTTAGAGAGTTGTCTATTCAATTAACTTGCCCATCTTTTAATTAGGTTGATTTCATTTTATCCCACCTCTAAATCACATCAAGCTAATTAATTACTTGTATATTCTGGACTCAGTCCCTTATCTGAAGCATAGTTTGCAAATATATTTTCCCATTTCAAGGGTCATCAATTCACTCTAATTTTGCTGTGCAGAAACTTTTTAACCTGATAAAATCCCATTTATCTGTTTTTGGGATTATTGTTTGCATGTTGGGGCGGGGGGTCTTATTTAAGTCTTTCTCTACTCTGGCATATCCAAGAGTTTGATCTGTGTTCTCCACCAGTAGTTTTATAGTTTGAGGTTTTATGTTTAGCTCTTGGATTCATTTTGTGTTGATTTTTGATAGTGGTGAGAGGTAAAGGTTCAGTTTCATCTTTCTGAAGGTGGATACCTAGTTTTTCCAGCACCATTTGCTAAAGAGGTCTTCTTTTCCTCCATTTGATTGCCTGGTGCCCTTTGTAAAAAATCAGTTGTCTAAATGTATGGGGGTTTATTTCTGAGGTCGCTATCCCGTTCCATTGGTCTACACACTTGTTTTTGTCCCAGTAATGTGCTATGATCACAGCATTGTAATATACTATGGGGTCAGGAATTCAAATGCCTCCTATCCCACTCCTCTTATACAGTATTGCTTTAGCAATATGGGGTCTTTTATAATTCCACAAAAATTCTTTTATTTTCCCTTTCAACATTATTATTATTTTTAAAATTTATTTTATATATTAAATCACATACATCACTTAGTTTGTAAAGTGAATGTTCCCATATGAATACATTTCTCACCAGTCCAGTTTAGGATACTATATACATTATTATCAACAGATAATAACACATTTCTGTATCCCATAAATGTCTTACTTCTCTATTTTTCTCCTTAATATCTTTCATCACATTATACTCCCTTCTCCCACCCTTTTCCCACACTGTACCGTGTATCTAAAACCATTTTCTAATTTCTGTATCCTCTAGTCTTTCAGTTTCAGCCAAAGACTGTAGACAGTCAGTATATATTAAGTGGAGACATGTAATGTCTCTCTTTCATAGCCTAGTTTGCTTCACTCAGCAGTAAATCTTTCATATCAATCCACTTTCTATCACAAAACAGGGTCTTGTTGCTTTTTATGGCTGAATAGTACTCCATAAAGCATATGCACCACACTTTTTCAATCCATTCTTCTGTTCGTAGACATTTGAGTTGGTTTCATGTCTTAGCAATCGTGAATTATACCACAATAAACATAGATGTGCAAAGACTTTTCCAACTAAATGTTCTTCTGTCCTTTGGGTAGACACACAGGAGTAGGACTGCTGGATCATATGATAGTTCTATTTGTAGATCTTTGAAGACTCTCCATATTATTATCTAAAATGGCTGGACAATTTACGTTCCCACCAGCAGTGTAGGAAAATTCCCCTTTCACCACATTCCTTCCAGCATTTATCGTTGTTTTTAATCTTAGTCATTCTGACTGGGATGAGGTGGTATCTCATTGTGGGATTTTTTAAAATTTATTTTTAAATTTTTATCATTATTTTTATTTTACAATCAATTATTGTATACCATTACAGCATACAAAATGGATTTTTTCTATCCAGAATACACTGTATATTGTACTCAAAGATATTACCATAAATATTATCATCAACAGTAATTTTACATATTGTGCTTCTTAAATATTTTGCTAAATGTTATGCTTTAAAATAGATAGATGAAGGAAGGAGAACCCATG
>NW_006159751.1:875256-879484 GCF_000334495.1 Tupaia belangeri chinensis
GAGAGGTGAGGAATAAATAGGAAAGAGTCATGTCATAAGATATAAGAGAATTGAGATTAGTATTGTAATAGGTTAAATAAAAAAGTGACTAATAAGTGACCCTGGGGTATTGCTAGTGAACCATTTCTTCTTTAAAGAAATTTCCCTGAGGATGTGTGTGCTAGCCAGAGAAAAAGAAAGAATAAGAGCTGATTGGGGTGGAGAGAGGAAAGCAAAGTAAAGGAAGAGAATAACAATTTGGTCAATGTTGAGACCTTTACTTTTTTTTTTCTTAATTTGTCGGGGAGAGCAAAGAGAGACACAAAGAGAGAGGAAAAGTGAGAAAGCACCTCCCCATTGGACATGGTCATGCCACAATTCTTTCTCCTCAATCTCTACCATCTTTTAAGATTGTGTGCACACATACACATACATACACACACACAAACACACATACACACACACACACCTAGTATGAAAGAACTTTCTTTCTTTCACATTTATTATTATTATTAGTTATACATTCAATTGGTATTCATCATTTAGATTGTAAAGAGACTTTACCCAGCATGATACACACCTCAGTCCAGCCCAGTTGAAAATACTATACACATCATTATCAACAGGTAATAAACCGTATCTGTGTCCCACAAATGTTTTTTTTCCCCAAAATTTATTTTCCTATGCTCTTCTCCTCTCACACTCTCCTTCCACTTTGTCTCTAGTGTCCACAACAATTTTCATTGCTTTTATGTCCCCTAGTCTTTCAGACTCTACCACAGAGTGCAGACAGTTGGTATTTTTTAGATGGAGACATATAAGTTCTCTCTTTCATAGTCTTACTTGCTTCACTCAGCAAATCTTCAATATTCGTTCGACTTTCTATCAAATGCCAGGTCTTTGTGTTTTGTTTTATTTTGTTTTTGTTTTTGTTTTGTTTTGTTTTGGTTTTTTTTTTGGTTTAATAGTATTCAATGAAGAATATGTGCCACTTTTTCAATCAATTCCTCTGTTTGTGGACATTTGGGTTGGTTCCATGTGAATGATGCCACAATAAATAAAGCTGTGCAAGCACTTTTCTGACTGAGAATTCTCCTGTCTTTTGGGTACATACCCAGGAGTGGAATTGCTGGATCATATGGTAGTTCTATTTGTAGATCTTCGAGACACCTCCATATTGTTCTCCACAGTGGCTGGACCAATTTACATTCCCACCAACAATGTAGGAGAGTACCCCTTTCACCATATGCCCTCCAGCACTTAGCTTTTTTGTTTCATTTTGTTTCATTCTCTTTTATACATTCAATCACATTATTTAGCTTGCAAAATGAATCTTTCAACAGGTGAACATTTCTCCCTAGTCCAGCTGATAAAACTATAAAATCTTCAACAGATAATACCACATTTCTTTGTCCCATTAATGCATTGCCTCCCTATTTTTCTTCTAAATGTCCTTCCTCAGACCCTATTCTTTCACACACACTATATCTGGTATTTACATATATATACTGTGTTTCTATATCATTTAGTCAATCAGTTTCAGTCATACAGTGCGGACATTCAGTATATATTAAGTGGAGATATACAAAGCCTCTTCTTCAAAGTCTAGCTTGCTTCACTCAGCAGTATATCTTCCATATTCACCCACTTCCTGTCAAAAGCCAGGGTTTTTTTTATGGCTGAATAATATTCCATAGAGTATATGCTCCACAGTTTTTCAATCCATTCATCTGTTTGTGGGCATTTGAGTTGGTTCCATGACTTAGCAATTATGAATAGTGCCGCAATATACATCTTGTGCAAGCACTTTTCCCATAAAGAATTCTTCTGTCCTTTGGGAAGACACCAAAGAGTGGGATTGCTGGATCACATGGTAGTTCTATTTGTAGAGTTTTGAGGAATCTCTAAATTGTTCTCCACAGGGGCTGGACCGATTTACATTCCCACCAGCAATGAAAGAGAGTTCCTTCGTCACCACACCACCGCGAGCATTTACCATTTTTTGTTTTAATCTAAGACATTCTGATTGGGGTTAGGTGGTATCTCATTGTTGTTTTGATCTGCATTTCCCTTACGATGAGGGATGTTGAGCATTTTTTCATATGCCTTTTGGCTATTCATATGTCATCTTTTGAGAGTGTTTTTTACAACTCATTCTCTCATCCTTTAATAGGGTTGATCATCTTTTTTCCAAATGGCTGCTTGAGTTCCTTGTGAATTCTGGTTATAAGTCCCTTATCTGATGCATAGTTTACAAAAATATTTTCCCATTCTGAGGGCTGTCGATTCACACTAATTACTGTGTCTTTTACCATGCAAAAACTTTTTAGTCTGATGTAATCCCACTTGTCTATATTGGGGATTATTGACTGTGCTTTGGGGATCTTATGTAAGAAGTCTTTCCCTAGCCCAATGTTATATCTTCTTGATCTATTGATCTTTTTACTACAAAATAGTCTCTTTGAATAGTTTTTGTTTTAAAGTCTATTTTGTCAGAGACTAGTATCACATCTCCAGCTCTTTCTTGGTTCCAATTTGCATGGAAAGCCTTTTTCCAGCCCTTCACTTTCAGTCTCTGTATGTCTTTGTTGATGAGGTGTGTTTCTTGTAGGCAACAGATAGAGGGTCTCTATTTTTATATCCATTCAGTCAGTCTGTGTCTCTTGATTGGAGAATTTAATAGATTTACATTCAATGTTGTTATCGAGTTTTTTTCCCTTCATTAATTATTTTTATTTATTTATTTTTTACATTTTTAAATACATTCAATCACATTATTTAGCTTACAAGGTGATCATTTCAATATGTGAACATTTCTTCCCGGTTCAGTTTATCAAAATATAACAATACTACCTCTTTGTCTCAACAATGCTGTCTCTGTATCCCTCTTTCAAATGTTTTTCCCCAGGCCCCACTCCTCCACACACACCACATCTGGCATTCACACCCATCTCTTGTGTTTGTACATCCTTTAGCCCATCAGTTTCAGTTATAGAGTGTGGACACTCGGTATATAGTAAGTGGAAACATACAGTGTCTCTCCTTCATAGTCTGGCTTGCTTCACTCAGCAGTAAATCTTCCATATTCTTCCACTTTCTGTCAAAAGCCAGGGTTTTGTTTTTGTTTTTGTTTTTTTGTTTTGTTGTTGTTGTTGTTTATGGCTAAATTGTATTCCATAGAATATATGTGCCACAGTTTTTTAATCCATTCATCCGTATGGGGGCATTTGGGTTGTTCCATGTTTTAGCAATCATGAAAAGTGCCGCAATAAAGACAAAAACCATATGGTTATATCGATTGATGCACAAAAAGCATTTGACAAGGTACGACATCCCTTTATGATCAAGACTCTCAGCAAAATCGGCATAGAAGGGTCATTTCTCAACATGATAAAAGTTATCTATGAAAAACTCATCGCAAACATTATCCTGAATGGAGAAAAGCTGAAAGCTTTCCCACTAAAAACAGGTACAAGACAAGGATGCCCACTTTATCCACTCCATTTCAATATAGTACTGGAAGTCCTCGCCAATGCAATCAGAAAAGAGGAAAAAATTAAAGGCATCCAAATAGGAAAATAAGAGGTGAAAGAAACTCTCTCTATTTGCAGGTGACATGATTGTGTACATAGAATACCCAATGATTTTCATGAAAAAAATTTCTGGAAGTAATGCACGAATACAGTAAAGTTGCAGGATACAAAATTAATATACAGAAATCTATAGCGTTTCTATATACAAACAACAGGCAGACGAAGATAGAACTGAAAAAAGTTATTCCGTTTACCATAGCCACCAAAAGTATAAGATACTTAGGGATAAAACTAACCAAAGAAGTTAAAGACTTCCACAAGGAAAACTATGAGAAGCTAAAAAAAGAAATTGAAAATGACACAAAAAAGTGGAAGGACATCCCATGTGCCTGGATTGGAAGAATTAATATAACCAAAATGGCAATTCTACCCAAATTAATCTACATATTTAGTGCAATGACAATCAAAGTACCATACACATTCTTCACAGATCTAGAAAAGATGATCATAAAATTCGTCTGGAATAATAAAAGACCCCTTATTGCCAAAGCAATTCTACACAAGAAGAGTAGAGTGGGCGGCATCTCACTCCCTGACCTAAAAGTGTACTACAAAGCTGTGGTAATCAAAACAGCATGGTCCAAGCACAGGAACAGACATGTGGACCAATGGAACAGAATAGAGTCCACAGGAATAAATTCCCAATCATTCAGTCA
>NW_006159751.1:880436-881807 GCF_000334495.1 Tupaia belangeri chinensis
TTTTTTCAGTTCTATTTCAGTCTGCCTGTTGTTCGTATATAGAAATGGTATAGATTTCTGTATATTGATTTTGTATCCTGCAACTTTACTGTATTCGTGTATTACTTCCAGAAATTTTTTAATGAAAACCATTGGATCTTCTATGTCTAAAGTCATGTCATCTGCGAATAGAGAGAGTTTCACCTCTTTTTCCCCTATTTGAATGCCTCTATTTTTTACCTCTTTTCTGATTGCATTGGCAAGGACTTCCAGTACTATATTGAAATGGAGTGGAGAAATTGGCCTCCTTGTCTTGTACCTTTTTTTTTGTGGGAAAGCTTTCAGCTTTTCTCCATTCAGGATGATGTTTGCTGTGAGTTTTTTATAGAAAGCTTTTATTGTGTTGAGAAATGACCCTTGTATGCCGATTTTGCTGAGAGTCTTGATCATGAAGGGATGTTGTATCTTATCAAATGCTTTTTGTGCATCAATTGATATAATCATTTGGTTTTTATCTTTCTTCCTGCTAATATGGTGTATTACATTTATAGTTTTGCATATGTTGAACCAATCTTTCATTTCTGGAATAAAGCTTTTTTTGTTTGTTTGTTTTTTAATCTTAGCCATTCTGACTGAGTTTAGGTGGTACATCATTGTGGTTTTGATCTGCATCTCCCTCACAATGAGGGATGATGAGCATTTTTTCATATGCTTTTGGCCATTCATATGTCTTCCTTAGAGAGTTCTTTACTCAGCTCATTTTCCCATCTTCTAATTGGGTTAATCATTTTCTTCCAGATAAGCTGCTTGAGTTCCCTGTGTATTCTGGTTATCAGTCCTTTATCTGAAACAGTGAACAAAAATCTCTCCCATTTCAAGTGTTGTTCATTCACACTAATTATGGTGTTCTTTGCTGTGCAGAAACTTCTTACTCTGATGTAAGCCCACCTGTCTATTTGGGGAATTATTGCCTATACTTTGGGGGTCTTGCTTAAGAAGTCTTTGCCAGCCCAATGTCTCTCAGTGTTTCCCCAATGATTTCCACCAGTAGTTTCATAGCTTTGTTAGGTTTAGATATTTGATCCACTTTGAGTTGATTTTTGTTAATGGTGACAGATAGGTTTTCAGAATCATCTTTCTGCAGTGGATACCCAGTTTTACCAGCCCAATTTGCTAAAGAGGTTTTCCTTTTTCCATTGGATTGACTATTCTGTTCTATCTCAGTCTGCCTGTTGTTCATATATAGAAATGCTATAGATTTATATGTATATACATATATATATGTATATATATGTATACATACATACACATGCGCACACACACACACACTATATATATATATATATATATATATATATATATATATATATACACACACACACACACACACAC
>NW_006159751.1:882179-889166 GCF_000334495.1 Tupaia belangeri chinensis
CAGAGATATTGGTCTATAGTTTTCCTTCCTTGTCCTGTCCTTATCTGTTTTAAGGATAAGGGTGATAGAGGCTTCATAGAATGAGTTAGGGAGAGATTCACCCTTTTGTATCTTTAGAAATAACTTGAGCAGGATGGGGGTTAACTCTTCTTTGAGCATTTTATAGAGATGAAGCCATCAGGGCCAGGGATTTTCTTTGTTGGAAGGTTATTTATTACTGATTCAAGCTCTTGGCTTGTTATGGGCCTATTCAGACTTTCTATATCTTCCTGGCTCAATTTCAGTAGATTATATGTGTCCAGGAATTTGTCCATCTCATCCAGATTGTCTTGTTTCTTGGCATAGAGTTGCTCATAGTATCCTCTAATGATGTTTTGTATTTCTACTTTGTCTGTTGTGTTATTGTCTGCTTCATTGCAGATTTGATTCACCTGGTTCCTTTCTCTCTTCTTCTTAATAAGTCTGATTGGTGGTGTATCAACTTTGTCTATCTTTTTAAAGAACCACCTTTTACTTTCATTTATTTTCTATATGGCTCATTTATTTTCTATTTCATTTATTTCTGCACAGATCTTTATTATTTCCTTTCTCTTGGAGTTTTTTGGATTTTTTTGCTGTTGCTTTTCCAATTTTTTAAGGCATGATGTTAGGTGATCCATTAGCTTTCTTTTAGTCTTCCTCTCATGTGCACTAGTTGCTATAAACTTCCCTCTTATGAGTGCTTTAACATTGTCCCAAAGATTATAGAAACTCGTGTCCTCATTATCATTGGCTTCCATGAATCTTTGATTTCAGTCTTTATTTCTTCAGTAGTTGTGGAGTCATTCAGGAGTAGGTTATATAGTTTCCATGTATTTGAGTATTTTTGAGGATTTCCCTTGAAATTAAACTCAAGTTTAATTCCATCATGGTCAGAGAAGATGCTGGATATAGTTTCTATGCCTTTGAATCTCTAGAGGCTTGCTTTGTGCACTATGATGTGGTCAATCTTCGAAAAGGTTCCATGTGGGAGTGATGGAAAAAAGTGTATGTCATGGTTTTTGGATGGAAAGTTCTATAGATGTCTGTTAAGTCCATTTGATTTATGGTATCATTTAGATCCTTTATCTCTTTATCTATTTTTTTGTCTAGATGCTCTGTCCAGAGGGGATAGTGCAGTGTTGAGGTCTCCAACAATTAGTGTATTGCAGTCTATCTCTCCTTTTAGATCTAACAGTCTTTCCTTCACATATTTGGGTGCTTCTGTGTTAGGCGCATAGATATTTATAAGCATTATATCTCCTGGATCTATTGATCCTTTTACTACTATATAGTGCCCTTCTTTGTCTCTTTGAACAGTTTTTGTTTTAAAGCCTATTTTGTCAGAAATTAGTATCACACAACTCCAGCTCTTTTTTGGTTCCTGTTTGCATGGAAAACCTTTTTCCAACTCTTCACTTTCAGTCTATGTATGTCTTTATCCATGAGGTGGGTTTCCTTTAGGCAACAGATAGAGAATTTCTGTTTTTTAATCCATTCAGCCAGTCTGTTTCTCTTGATTGGATAATTTAATCCATTCTCATTCAATGTTATTTTCGTTGTTACCGAATCTGTCCCGATGTTTAAGTTGGCCATTGTCTTAGCTGCCTTTTATTTCTTTGTTTCTGTCTGTTAATTCTTTAGTTTTCCTGGAACAGTACTTTCTTCAGGGTTTCTTGAAGAGCAGATCTGGTGTTGGCAAATTCTTTCAGGTTTTGTTTGGCTGAGAAGATTTTAATCTTTTTTCCCATATAAAGGATAATCTTGCAGGATATAATAATCTTGGTTAAAATTGTTTCTCTCTTAACACTTTCAATACATCTTCCCGTTCTTTCCTTGCTTGCATTATTTCCATTGGGAGGTCTGGTGTTAGCCAGATGGGATGACCTTTGTCAGTCACTTCTCATTTCTCTCTTGCCAGTTTTAGTATTATGTCTTTATCTGTGGTCTTGGACATTCTGGCTAAGATGTGCCATGGGGAAGATCTTCTGGGGTTGAGTCTATTTGCGGTCTTTGTATTTCCTGGGTCTGGATTCTTGAGTGCCTCTCTAGACTTGGGAAATTTTCTTCCAGGATTTCATGGAATAGATTTTCTATGTAATTATTAGTTTCTTCACCTTCTGGGATTCCAATTATTCTGATGTTTGGGCATCTTATGGAATCTAGTATTTCTCATATATTATCCTCTTTTTTTTTGTTTTGTTATTTTCCCTATCTTTTCGGTGGTGTTTTCTAGGTCAGAGGTTTTATCTTCTACATCAGAGATTCAATCTTCAGTATGGTCTAATCGGCTTTCAATACTTTCAAGAGAGTTTTTGATTTCCTGTATTACAGACTTCTCTCATAGCGCCATCTGATTCTTTCTCAGAGTGTCCATTTCTTCTTTCATATCGTGGAAGGACTTCCTAATCTCCTGTAGTTCATCATCTCTTTTCTGTTCCAACTTATAGAATTTGTTCACCATGAATGTTCTAAGTTCTTTCTCTGACATTTTGGTAATGTCCTCAGATTTTAGGAGAGATGGAGGGGAGTTACTCTGTTCCTTTGATGGTGACGTATTTCCAGGTTTATTCAGACCTGAGGCTCTTCTACTTCTAGCCATTGGAAGATGTATTCACTTTTGGATACCTCTTAGGAGAACGTTTCTTTGACTAAGAGCAAGTGTGTTTCTCTTTTGCTGTGAATTGATGTGTGTGGAAGTCTCTTTTCTGTTGTTTTTAGCAATGTGGTCTCAAGAGGTATACTCTAGGGAACCAGCAGTTAGTGTAATGGCTATGTCGCTGGACTCTCATGTAGTCGACTGCAATTCGCGTCCCAGATCCGGTGGCTTAAAACTCATGCCGGGCACATGTGTGTGCGTGCCCAAAATCTCGAGAGGAGAATGGAGGAGAAGGGATTGTGGCGTGACCAACCCCCCTGGGGGGTGATTTCTCACTTTCTGTCTGTATGTCTCTCTCTGTCTGTCTGGCAAGCGCACGTGCCCTATAGCGAAAACCTCTCAAAAAAAACAAAAAAGAGGTGTACTCTATTCAGGTGTCTGAAGAGTAGTATCTTCGTATTAACTGGTGGTTCAGTATAGGGGAGGATTCCAGGGAACCTTGCAATACTAGGGAATTTCAGAATTGTGATTCTAGATCTGTCTAATCCCTCTGCCAGGGTGGAGGATGAGGAAGAGAGGATAATGTAAGAGGAAAGAAAAGAGTATAGGGGAGAATAAAGAAAAAGTTGCATGCAGCGCATTAGCGCCGTGTGCAATTTCGTCAGGGACCTAGAGATGGAACTGGAAGTCTTCTGCAGAGCAAGGACCACTCTCTCTAGGGGGTGAGGTCCTGGTCTTGGGAGCCTGGAAGTGGGGCAGGGCACAGTGGTGCCCCTTCCTCAGTTTCCCTTGCTGGCCAGAGGCCTAGATATCCCTGAATGGGGCCACTCAGAAATCAAATATAAATGACTGCTGATTGACTTATCCTGGCTCCTTGCTAGATCTGAGGGGCAGGAGGGTAAAATTGGGCAGAGGGTCTTTGAGAGTCCTAATCCCTGAATGAGGCTGCTCAGAACTCAAAAGTAGATAGCTGCTAATTGGCTTGTACTATGGGGGCAGGTTGAGAGGTGAGAATTAAAAAGACAAAATAGCTGTAGAGAGATAAGAAGTTTGAAAACTTAAAAAAAATGTTTTTTGAAGAGAGAGATGGAGGGAACCAGCAGTTAGCGTAATGGCTATGTCTCTGGACTCCCACGTAGTCGACCGTGGTTCGTGTCCCGGACCCGGTGGCTTAAAAAACTCACACCGGGCGCGTGTGCGTGTGTGCCCAAGATTCCGAGAGGAGAATGGAGGAGAAGGGATTGCGGCGTGACCATCCTCCCTGGGGGATGATTTCTCGCTTTCTGTCTCTATGTCTCTCTCTGTCTGTCTGGCAAGCACACGCGCCCTACAGTGAAAATCTCTCCAAAAAAAAAAAAAAAAAAGAGAGAGAGAGACATGGAGAAAAAGTACGGTGCTTTAACATGGCTCCTGGCTAGTTCTGGATGGCAGGAGTGTGAAGTCTCGGCAGAGGGTCTTCTGTAGAACTAATCCCTAAATGAGACTGCTCAGAATTCAAATAAAGATGGCTGCTGATTGGTTTGTCCTATGGGGTCAGGGGAAAAGACAAAAGGGTAAAGAGAGCTAACAAGTTTAAAAATTTAAAAAACTAACTAACTAACTAAAAATAGAAATGGAGAGAGAAAGAGAGTATAAGTACAGTTCTCTAACCTGGCTCCTGGCTAGAACTTTGGGGCAGGATGATGAAGTCTGGGCAGAGGGTCTTCAGTAGTCCTAATCCCTGAATGGGGCCACTCAGAACTCAAATATAGATGGCTGTTGATTGGTTTGTCTTGGCTTCTGGCGAGATCTGTGGATGCAGGGGGTGAAGTCCTGGCAGAGGGTCTTCAGTAGTTCTAATCCCTAAATGGGGCACTCAGAAGTCATATACAGATGGTTGCTGACTGGCTTGTCCAATGGGGACAGGGGGAAAGGTAAGAATTAGCAAGATGAAAGAGCAGCAGAGAGTTAAGGAGTTTAAAAAAAATTTTTTTTAATTAGAGAGAAATGGAGAGAGATAGAATAAGTAGGGTGCTCTAATCTGTCTCTTGGCTAGATCAGAAGGGGAGCAGGAGCATAAAGTCTGGGCATGGTGTAGTCTAATCAGTGAGAAATAAGAGGATATCCAGACATAGCCAAATTATAGGTGTTCTTTATTAATAGGCTGGTCAACTGCAGGAGGACTTGTGTCTCTCAAAAACCCCACAGCCTGGAGTGAAAATAAAGGGTGCTTATAAAGGCAAAGGTCACAATCAATTTTGTGCTGACATGGTGATTACAATGGAAAATGAGGAGGGGGTGGAGAGGAAAGGGAGTGGGTTCCTATGCAAAAGCAGTTACAGAAGCTGAATCAGTCAGGTTAATAATTTTTAAGGGGACTCTCCAGACCTTTGTTTAATGGTCCCCATGGCTCTGGGCAGGGGTCTGGTGGTTGGTAGTTACATTGCTAAGGAAAACCTAAACAAAAAGGTTTTGGGCTAGTTAGCAAAGACAGTAAGACTATTAATCACTCTATTTACTCTGGGAAAAAAGAAAGGAAGCAAGTATAATGTCAAGTTCAAAGATGGAGGTGCTTCTGCTTCATTCTCCATTGGTTTTATTAAAGTGAATCAAATCATTGATTCATGCATGGACAGTGGCTGGTTACTTTACACGTGCCATTTCTACATTCTGGTGGTGTAAGGAGTCTCTGTATTTATACATAAATGTTTAGGCTTCCAAGGAATTTTATATCCAGATGCTCCCAACTCTATGGATTCACAGCCCCAGTATGGGCAGAAGTAATCCCCATTAATTATGCAGTAAGTATATTCTTTGCATTGGCCAGGACAAAAATAAAATTCATCTAATATAAGTCCCCTATCCTAATTTTTGTCTAAACAGGCCCAACTTTAGGTTTCCCATGGTTGGAAAGGTGAGATTGTCTCAAGTAAATCACAGAGGTCTGTCTGGAGAGAAATAGGTCTCCAGGATGAGTCTGTGTTATTTAGTTCTCTCCCATTCTCGCTCCAGATTCCCCATGACCAGTCAGTTCCCTCTATCCTTTCTATAAGTTGTGTAACAAAGAGGATAATCAGAACATATGGGGCAGTCTTAGCTTGAGAGGATCCTGAGAATCCTGGATCTTCCATGTCAATTTCTCTGCTGTGGTGTAGCCAGACTAGGATGCCATTGACCTTGACAGTGGTCAAAGTGATGAGGATGACAGTGAGACTTTTTAAATACTTGATGAGTTGATTGATCCTCCAAAAGTGTCTGTAATAACCAGAATTAAATAATGCTAGAACTATAGAGTTGAGAGCTAACTGTAATCCAACATTATACACATTTCAGGAATTTCTTCCTTAGAAGAAATTCTTCCTGGCTACCTCTAAAATTGAGAAGTTCACCAATTTGTGAGATAAAACTGGAAACTTTATATTAATTCAAAATTATTTATCTATAATGTCTATTCATTTCATTTGTCTAAATGGGAAAAAAATATCTCACTTCTGCCTAATAGCTTTTGAGTATCTAAGACACCTTATAATCTTATAACTATAATAAATCAATTTTAATTTAATTACTCCTTCTTGTAAAATGGTTTTAAGATCTTTCAGATTATTTGGAATGTTCTAAGAGAGATGCTGGAAGTTTGAAACAGCATTATAACTATGACACATTCTTGACAGAGTGGAACCTGTTCATCATGGTGTCTGTCCTCTCTAGCTTTCTCAGTGGGTTTTGAATATGGCTTACAGTCATTAAATTTTGATATATGGTTCTGACCCTTCCAGATTGAAGTCAGTCCCTTGGTTGTAAATTTCTCAACCCACGCAGAGTCCTCTAGTCGGAATGGATACACTGGTCTGAGATGGGGACAGGCAGAGCATCTCATACACGGAGGTGAATGGCCTTCTGGGTTGAGTCAAGGACCCGTAAAAGCTTGAGTAAAGTATATAGATTTCAGCTTTTGTTTCCTCTCTTAGTCTCAGGAGGAGAGGTTATATAATTTCATAAGGGGAAACTAAATTCCAATAGATATTGCAAAGCGTGACTGAGTACTGCCAAGAGGGCAGAGCCTAGTTAACAGGTTTTACAAGGGCTCTGTCTTATTAACATATATAACAGCCCTAGCTGGAGAATGTAGTCTTTTTTTTTTTTTTATTAATTCACTTTACACCATCACAACACACAAATGAATTTTCCATCCAAAATACACTGTGCATTGTCTCAATCAAGTACATCCACATATATGTTCTCAGCAAATAATTTTCCAATTCTTACGTCCTGCATACCTTGCCCTTTGTCTTGCCATCCCTGATTCCCCATCCCCCACCCTCTGCTATGTCCCACCTTCTCCCCCCTTTTTCCCTGGCATCCATGGTTGCCCTCCATACCTTCCTCCCCCC
>NW_006159751.1:890084-937397 GCF_000334495.1 Tupaia belangeri chinensis
GGCCCCGGGTGGGGCCGGCGCAGGGCCTACTCCGCCCGCCAGCGCCGAGGGCGCCTCGCTCGCTCCGAGAATGTAGTCTTGATTTAATTTTTTGTTCTTCTAGCTAGAGCTCTTGATCATTGAACTAAGAGGAGAGTCTAGGGGGAAAGAGGCCTAATTTACAATGATCTGACAAAAATTTACTATTGGTAAAGAAATTTAATTATACACCAGTTTAACATAATAACCTACAACATGACTGGCAATTATTTTAACATAAATTCCTGGAAATTTCACATTATTTTGGAATACAATACACATATAGATATATAAGTATACAATGTATCATACATACAACTTAAATATAATGACAAGAAAATTAGAATTATTTATTTTTACAATGCTTTTCATTTTTATCCAACATATAAAGAATAAGCCTGATCAGTCCAAATCTCCCTTTTGGATGTTTCAGGAGCTCTCTGTAAACATCCAAGAATTACTTTGAGGTCAAAGATCTTCTGTTTGCACTAAAACTAAAGCCAGAAAAAGCTACTTAAGAATTTGTTTCCCTGTTAGACGTCTGGTCTGTAAAATGCAACACACAACACACAAATACTAGCTGTTTCATTAAACCAACCATACTAAGATAAACATGATGTTGCTTGATTAATAAAAACCTAGACAAACATGTTGGAAATTGTAAAGACTTTCATTTATTAATCTCTGCTTTTCATTATATTCGAAGTTTGTTTATTTACTACAGTTATATAAACTTGAAAAGAATTTGAATTAATTTGAATGAGCACTTTTTCTATAAACCAAATTGAATAGAATTCTTTAAGGCCTTTTTTCACACAGACACACAATGTATATAACATGACATATTACATGTATGGTTGCACACACACATCAGGACTATAGGATTCAATTTCCCTGGGGTTACCTTGACACTAATACTCTTTAGAGTAACCCTCTTTTTTGAAATTTTTAATTATACACTCAAGGATGGTGGCTTTTAACTTTTTGATGTCTACACTGATGGAGTTTTGTTTCTATTTTTTTTTTTTGAGAGGTTTTCGCTATAGGGCGCGTGCGCTCGCCAGACAGACAGAGAGAGACATACAGACAGAAAGTGAGAAATCATCCCCCAGGGGGGATGGTCATGCCGCAATCCCTTCTCCTCCATTCTCCTCTTGGGATCTTGGGCACACATGCACATGCTCCCAGCATGAGTTTTAAGCCACTGGGTCCGGAACGCGAACTGCGGTCAACTACGTGGGAGTCCAGCGACATAGCCATTACGCTAACTGCTGGTTCCCAATATTCCTGATAGTTTCACCCCTTCTAAGTGTAATGTTTTCAAGAGGCCCTTGCAGTTTTTGGAGAGCTAAGCATGCATTCCAAGGGAACTGTTCCAACCTTCCATAATTTCTAAAAAGGCAAGTATGTTCTTTGTTCAGGATATACCCTAGAGCACTCCAGGACCATATTGCCTTCACCTGTACCTCCTATGGTTGCAAGGCAATTACCACCAATAGTTCTGTGTCTGTAGGGATCACCAGTTCTTGAATGCCTTGATTTTTTTTTTACCTTTTTTTATTTGTTTTTTATTTATTATCATCATAACCTTGTTTATATTACATTGAATTGCATATAACTTTACAGTGTATTACATTGCTTTTTCAAAAGGGAATGCCATGCATGTCAGTCAATACTGAGACATTAAAAACCACATTTCATCATTCAATATCTTTTCATTGTTTGTCCCGTTCATTATTATTATTCCAATTATTTTTTAACCAATCACTATTTCTCATTTTGCTTGTAAAAAGACTTTACCCATCATGAAATACTTCTCAGACCAATCCAGTTGAGAATACTATACACATCATGATCAACAGGTAATAAACCGTATCTGTGTCCTACTAATGTCATGCGTCTCTATTTGTTCTCTTACTATCTTTATACTCTTCTTTTCACCCCCCCATTCCACACTTATTCTCCTTAAGTATTTTCACTGCTTTTATGTCCCCCAGTATTTCGCTCTCTACCATAGCGTGCGGATAGTCAGTATATATTAAGTGGATACATACAATATCTTGCTTTCATAGCCTGGCTTACTTCACTCAGCAATATCTGACCACTTCCTATCAAATGCCAGGGTCTTGTTATTTTTTATGGCTGAGTAGTATTCCACAGAGTATATATGCCACACTTTTCCAATCCATTAATCAGTTTGTGGACATTTAGGTTGGTTTCATGTCTTGAATGCCTTGATTCCTCAGCTAGCCCAGGTTGTAACAAAAATAGTAAGACTAGCAAGACTCAGATTTAAAAGAGAGGTGGGGTTTCTCTATGTAATGAGAACTTCTGTCTCCCTTAGAGCACAGGTAAAATGACTGAGGGATTAAGTAGCAGAAAAAATCCCTAAAGAACAAACATTAAGGAGGTGGCTGAACTCAGCCCAAGAGAGCACAAAGGAGGATGGAGCTCTCAGCCAGATAGAGGTGAACTGGGAGAAGGCAGACCAGGGCCCTGGAAAACTCCTCTCTATGGGAGAGGAAATGACTTAGGACAAGAGCCTGGTAAAGTCCTATCAAGAATCCAGCAGGCATTGGGACCAGCAGTTAGCGTAATGTCTATGTCACTGAACTCCCATGTAGTCGACTGCGGTTCGAGTCCCGGACCCGGTGGTTTAAACTCATGCCAGGTGCATGTGCATGTGTGTCCAAGATTCTGAGAAGAAAATGGAGGAGAAGGGATTGTGGTGTGGTCGTTCCCCCAGGGGGGATGATTTCTCGCTTTCTATCTCTCCGTCTCTCTCTGCCTTTCTGTTGAGCATAGTGCCCTATAGCAAAAACCTCTCCAAAAAAATAAAGAATCTAGCAGGCATGTCTACACAAGAGCCTAGTAAAGTCCTGTCAAGAATCTAGTAGGCATGTCTACTCAAATTGAGCCCCTTATGTTATCTAACCCCCGGATTCCAGCATGTCTGGTAGAATCTAAGTAGGGATTCTATAATTGTGTCCAGTCAGCCCTAGATCCAGCCACCTTAGGAAGGACTCAGACCCCCCAGTCCAGCAGATCAGATTCAGGGAGTTTTCCTTCGCCAAACTTATACTTACCAATTTGCTGAACCTAAAGAAGAGCAAGGCAAGAACACCAGAAGAAATGTCTCTGGAGGGCTTATGCTAAACTCCACAATTTTTGGAGGAGTTGTTGGCCTCTGTTGCCTGGCTGTCAATCCCAAAAGGTGACTCCAGGGCCCTAGGAAGTCCAAGGTGGCATGCCTCACCTAGACACTCTCTGAGTAGCTGGCAGCTGGCCCAAGTTAGGCCACTCTCTCTGAGATGCCTCACCCAAATACCGGGTAGGAACCAATCTTGCAGAGGTCTCAAAATATTGTAGTCTTATCATTGAGAAATAAGAGAACATCCAGACATAGCCAAATCATAGAATTTCTTTAATAATAGGGCAGTCAAATGTGGGAGGACTCGTGTCTCTCCAAAACCTTGCAGCCTCGAGTGCAAAGAGAGAGGTGCTTATAAAAGCAAAGATAACAATCGATTTTTGTGTTGACATGGTGATTACAATGGCAATTAAGGAGGGGTGGAGAGGAAAGGGAGTGGGTTACTATGCCAAACCAGTTACAGAAGCTGAATTAGGCAGGTTAATAATTTCTAAAGTGACTCCCCAGACCTTTGTTTAATGGTCCCCCTGGCTCAAGGAAGGGGTCTGGTGATTTGCAGTTACATTGCTGAGGAACATTTTAAAAAAGGTTTCAGGCTAGTTAGCAAAGACAGACTACTAATCACTCTGTTTACTCTGGGCAAAAGGAGGAAGCAAGTATAACATAAAGTTAAAAGATGGAGGTGCTTCTACATCAGGCAGAAGGTCTTCAGTAGTCCTAACCCCAGAATGTCCTAACCACTTGGAACTCAAATATAGATGGCTGCTGATTGGCTTGTCCTATGGGGGCAGGAGGAAAGATAAAAATAAGCAGAACAAAAGGGCAGCAGAGAGCTAAGAAGTTTAAAAATTTTTAAAAATAAATTAGAGAGAGAGAGATGGAGAGAGACAGAGAGAATAAGTAGGGTTCTATAACCTGAGTCCTGGCTAAAACTGGAGGACAGGAGGGTGAAGTCTGGGCAAAGGTTCTTTGGTAGTCCTAATCCCTGAATGGGGTCACTCAGAAATCAAATATAGATGGCTGCTGATTGGCTCGTCCTATGGGGACAGGGAGAAAGGTGAGAATGAGAAAGACAAGAGTGACAGAGTGCAAACAAGTTTAAAATTTAAAAATTAAAAAGAGAGAAAATAGAGAGAGACATAGAGAATCACTAAAGCTCTCTAACCTCGCTCCTGGCTAGATGTGAGGGGCAAGAGGGTAAAGTTTGGGGAGAGGGTCTTCAGTAATCCTAATTTCTGAATGGGGCCACTTGGAACTCAAATATAGATGGCTACTGATTGGCTTGTCCTAGATCCGGGCTAGATCTGGGATACAGGAGGGTGAAGTCAGTGCAAAGGGTCTTCTGTAGTTCTAATCCCTGAATTGGGCTTCTTGGAACTCAAATACAGATGGCTGCTAATTTGCTTATCCTATGAGGGCAGAACAAGAGGTAAGCATTAGCAAGACAAAAGAGCAGAAGAGAGCTAAGAAGTTAAAAAAAAATTAATTAAATATATATAGAGAGAGGTGGAGAGAAACAGAGAGCATAAGTAAGGTGCACTCACCTGACTCCTGGCTAGGTCTGGAGACAGGAGGATGAAGCCTAGGCAGAAGTTCTTCAGTGGTCCTAATCCCTGAATGGGACTGCTGAAGGACAAGAGGCTGGTAAAGTCCTATTAAGAATCCAGCAGGCATTGGGACCAGCAGTTAGCATAATGGCTATGTCGCTGGACTCCCATGTAGTGGACCATGGTTTGAGTCCCGGACCCGGTGGCTCAAACTCACACCAGGCACATGTGCATGTGTGTCCAAGATCCTGAGGGGAAAATGGAGGAGAAAGGAACTCAAATATAGGTGGCTGCTGATTCACTTGTCCTATGGGGCAGGGGTAAAGGTAGGAATTAACAAGATTAAAGAGCAGCAGAGAGTTAAGGAGTTTAAAAATTAAAAAGAGAGAAATGGAGAGAGAAAGGGAGAATAAGTAGGGTGCTCTAATCTGGCCCCTGGAAAGAGCTGTGGAGCAGGAGGGGAAGTCTGAGCAGAGGGTCATTAGTAGTCCTAATCCCTGAATTGAGCTATATGTAACTCAAATATAGGTGGCTGCTGATTGGCTTGTCCTATGGAGGCAGGTGAAAAGGTTAGAATTAGCACGGCAAAAGAGTGGCAGAGAGCTAAGAAGTTTTAAATAAAAGAAAAAAAAATTTTGGGGGGTGGGAGAGATTTTTCACTATAGGGCGCATGCGCTCGCCAGACAGACAGAGAGAGACATACAGACAGAAAGCGAGAAATCACCCCCCAGGGGAGATGGTCATGCCGCAATCCCTTCTCCTCCATTCTCCTCTCGGGATCTTGGGCACGCACGCACACGCGCCCGGCGTGAGTTTTAAGCCACCGGGTCCGGGACGCGAACCGCGGTCGACTACGTGGGAGTCCAGCGACATAGCCATTACGCTAACTGCTGGTTCCCTAAAGAAAAAATGTAAAAGGAGAGATACTCTGTAAAACTTCTCCAGCCAGGGGGCAGGAGAGTGCAGAGGGTCTTCTGTAGTCCTAATCCCTGAATGGGGCCACTCAGAACTCAAATATAGATGGCTGCTGATTGGCTTGTCCTGGCTCTTGGCTATATCTGGGCCACAAGAGGGTGAAGTCTGCGCAGAGGGTTCTCATCTGTGCAGAGGGTTCTCAGTAGTCCTGATACCTGAATGGGACCACTCAGAAATCCTCCATCTTTTTCTTATATGCACTAATTGCTATGAATTTTCCTCTTATGGCTGCTTTTGCTGTGTCCCAAAGATTATGGAAACTCATGTACTCATCATTGATTTCCTTGAATCTTTTTATTTCAGTCTTAATTTCTTCAGTAGTTGTGAAGTCATTCAAAAGTAGGTTATTTTTAGTTTTCATTTATTTGTGTATTTTTGAGGGTTTTTGCTGAAATTCATATCAATTTTAATTCCATCTTGGTCAGAGAAGGTATTGGATATAGTTTCTATGCCTTTGAATCTGTAAAGGCTTGTTTTGTGCCCTATCATATGGTCAGTCAATGATAAGGTTCCAAGTGGGGGTGAGAAAAAAGTATATTTCGTGGTTTTGTGAAAAATTCTATAGATATCTACTAAATCCATTTGATTTATGGTATCATTTAGATCCTGTATCTCTTTGTTTCTTTTTCATCTAGACAGAAGTTAACAAAGTTTTGAGATCTACAACAATTAGTGTGTTCCAGTCTATCTTAGTGTGTTGCAGTCTATCTATCCTCTTAGATCTAACAGTTTTTCCTTGATATTTGGGTGCTCCCAAGTTAGGTATATAGGTATTTATACATGTTTTATCTTCTTGATGAATGACCTTTTTCAGTACTATATAATGCTGTTTTTCATCTCTTCTTACAGGTTTCATTTAAAAGTCTATTTTGTCTGAAATTTGTATCATGACTCCAGCTCTTTCTGGGTTCCCATTTGCATGGAATACCTTTTACCAGCCCTTAACTTTTAGTCTATGTATGTCTTTATCCAAGAGATGTGTTTCTTATTGGCAACAGATAGAGGAATTTTATTTTTTATCCATTCAGTCAATCTGAGTCTCTTGATTGGAGAATTTAATCCATTAACAGTCAATGTTACTATCAATATTTTGGGCTTGTCCCTACCTTTAAATTGGCCATTTTCTTGGTTGTCTTTTATCCTCTCATTTCTTTATGTTCCTTTTTTTTTTTGGAGAGATTTTTGCTATAGGGCACGTACACTCGCCAGACAGACAGAGACACAGAGACAGAAAGCGAGAAATCACCCCCCAGGGGGGATGGTCACGCTGCAATCCCTTCTCCTCCATTCTCCTCTCAGGGCCTTGGGCACTCACGCACATGCACCTGGCGTGAGTTTTAAGCCACTGGGTCCGGGACGCGAACCATGGTTGACTACGTGGGAGTCCAGCGACATACCCATTACGCTAACTGCTGGTTCCCTTTATGTTCCTTCTTTAGTTTCCCTTGTACAGAAATATCCAGAATTTCTTGAAGAACTGATCTGATGTTGGCCAATTCTTTCAGGTTTTGTTTGTCTGAGAAAATTTTTATCTTTTTCTCCCATGTGAAGGATAATCTTTTTTTTGGAGAGGATTTTGCTATAGGGAGTGTGCGCTTGCCAGACAGACAGAAAGAGACACAGAGACAGAAAGCGAGAAATCACGACCCAGGGGGGATGGCCACGCTGCAATCCCTTCTCCTCCAGTCTCCTCTCGGGATCTTGGGCACGCATGCACACGTGCCCGGCGTGAGTTTTAAGCCACTGGGTCCGGGACGCGAACCATGGTTGACTACGTGGGAGTCCAGTGACATAGCCATTACGCTAACTGCTAGTCCCGTGAAGGATAGTCTTGATAGATATAAACTATCTTGGTTGAAACTGTTTCTCTTTTATCACTTTCAGTATGTCTTTCCATTCTTTCCTTGCTTGCATTGTTTCTGTTGAAAGGTCCAGTGTTAACCTATTAGGAATACCTTTGTTAGTTACTTGATATTTCTCTCTTGCCAGTTTTAGTATCTTGTCATTATCTGTGGTTTTGGTTAGTCTGGCCGTGGAGAGGATCTTCTTGGGTTGATTCTATTTGGGGTCCTTTGTATTTCTTGGATCTGGATGTGCTTCTTTAAACTTGAAAAGTTTTCTTCCAGAATTTCATGAAATAGATTTTCAATGCCCTTATTAGTTTCTTCACCTTCCAGGATATGAATTATTCAGATGTTTGGACATTTAATAGAATCTAGAATTTCTCATATAGTATCCTCATTTTGTTGTTGTTGTTATTTTCTCTATCATTTTGGTGTTTTTTTCCTAGGTCAGAGGTTTTGTCTCCTATGTCTGAGATTCAATTTTCAGCATGATCTAATCAGTTTTAATACTTTCAAGAGAGATTTTGATTTCCTGTATTACAGTCTTCACCTCTAACAGTTCCATTTGATTCTTTCTTTTTTTTAATGTATTTTTAATTTCAATTTCTTTTATACATTCAATCACATGTCACTTAGCTTGCAAAGTGAATATTCCAACATGTATTCATTTCTTACCAGTCAAGTTGAGAATACTATACACGTTATCTTCAACAGATAATAACATATTTGATTCTTTCTTATGGTGTCCATTTCATATCGTGCAAGGACTTCCTCAACTCCTGGAACTCCTCCCTCAACTCCTCTTGTTGTCTTTTCTGTTCCTATTAATAAAATTTTGTCACCATGAATGTTCAAAACTTTCTCTGACATTTTGGTAACTTCTGTTTTTTCAAGAGATGGAGGAGAGTTATTGTGTTTTCTTGATGGAGACATATTTCCTGTTTGTTTGTTTGTTTCCTTCAAACTTGAGGCTCTTCTCTGACATGTAGCCATTTGGTGACATATTTACTTTTGGATAACTCTTGGAGAATGTTTCTGCAACTGGGAACCTATTTGCTTCCTTTTGCTGTGGATTGCTTCTGTGCCAATGTCTCTCTTCTGATTTGGTTAGCTATGTGGCCACCACAGGAGAAGTTTTCTGAAGAGCAGTTTCTCTTTATTTGCTGGTGGTTCAGTGCTGAGCGAGGATCCCTAATAGCCTCATGGGACTTAGATGTTTTAAAACTAAAATTCTAGACCTGTCTAGTCCCTCTTGGGAGGGTTGAGAATGAGTAGAAAGTGGCAAAGTAAGAGGGAAGAAAACAGAATATGAAAGAGGAAAAAAAGAAAAATATTTTGGCAGGGAGCTGCAGATGGAGGTGGACTCTGTCTGAGAGCGATGGGGGAAAGAGAAGTAAAGAATTAGCAAAAGAAAGAAGGGGGAAAAAAAAGGCCTATCTTTAGGCTGAGAGGAGAGGAGCTCTGAGCTTAGGGGCTGTGGTTGGGGCTGATGGTCAGCCCTGCCTCAATTTCTCCAACTGGGCAGGGGGCTGTGGATGAAGGTGGACTCTGCTTGTGAGCTGAGAGCTTCCCTGACCTTTTCACTGAGAGTATGGGGAGCTTGGGGATGGGGGCTGGGGCTGGGGCTGGGGCTGATGGTCAGCCCTGCCTCATTTTCTCTGACTGGGCCGGAGGCTGCAGATGGATGTGGACTCTGCTTGAGGGCCTATTCCAGACAAATTCTATGATTGTTTTTCCTAAATCTGTGAAGAATATCTATGGCAACTTTATTAGGATTGCATTAAATATGTAGATTAATTTGGGTAGAATAGACATTTTGATTATATTAATTCTTCCAATCCAGAAGCCTTGGATATCTTTCCACTTTGGAGTGACATTTTCAATTTATTTTCTTAGTTTTTCACACCTGGTGGGTACTGAAGAGGAAAAGCCAAGGTATAGTCTGGGAGGAAGGAGGGACCAGGAATTCACCAATCATAAGGCAGGTCTCTGCCCCCTGTCTGGGGACACAACAAGACTCTTTGGCTAGCACAGGCCAATCACACCCTCCTGGGTGTCCAAGGATACATGTTTGGGTGCTTGGGAATCTGGACACAACTGCTCTCAGTTCTCTCCTGTTGGAAACTGCAGCCATGCTGGAAGTTAGAGTGCTGAGTCACTGAGAGGAAACTAGCCTCAGGCAAGAGGCATTATTAGCCCACAGGCCTGTGAGCAGCAAGCGGGAGGGGGCAGCACCTTGGGGAGCTGGCTACCTGCCATGGTCAAGTACTGGGTTCCTTGCTTCCTCTTGATCTTCATTTCTAACACTGCAGTGTCTTCCTCAGCTTCTCTCTATATTTTAATGTGTACACCTCTCCTCCCTTCTACTTAACACAGAACTAGAACTACTAGCATGAGAAATCCACATAAGAAAAAGAAACCAAAGGATCCAAATTGTAAAGGAAGAAGTAAAACTATCCCTGTTTGCAGATGGCATCATCCTATAACATAGAAACACTAAAGACTCCACAAAACAAACAAACAAACAAACAAAAAGAGTTAATAAATGAATTCAGAAAAGTTGCAGGATATGAAATCAACATTGAAAAATCAATTGCATTTTTTTATACCAAGAACAAACTACCTGAAAAAGAAATAAAATAATCCCATTTACAATAGTATCAAAAAGAATAAAATATTTAAGAATAAATTTAATCAAGGACGCAAACGTCCTGAACAGTGAAAATTGTAAAATACCAATGGAAGGAATTGAAGACACAAATAAATGGAGAAATCCATGTTTGTGAATTAAAAGAATTAAAATTGTTAAACTGTCCATACTACCGAATGTGGTATACAAATCTGACATAGTCACTATCAAAATTCCAGTGGCATTTTAAATAGGAAGACAAATTCTAAAATGTATATGAAACCACAAAAGACCCTGAGTAGCCAAGACGATCTTAAGAAAGAAAAGCAAAGTTGGAGGTATCATACTTACCGACTTCAAATTATATTGTAAAGTGATAGTAATCAGGACAGCATAGTAGTGACATAAAAATGGACACACACCAATGGAACAGAACAGAAACTCCAGAAATAAATATAAACAGGGATAATTTTACTTCATCTTTTTCCAGCATCATTTGCCAAAGAGGTTTTCCTTTTCCCACTGGATTGACTAGTATCCTTTGTCAAAAATCAGTTGACTCTAAGTTTTGGGGTTTATTTCTGGGATCTCCCTTCTATTCCATTGACCTGCCTGTTTGTTTGTTTTGTTTGTTTGTTTTGCCAATAACATGCTGTTTTCTTTTCTTTTTTTTTGGAGAGGTTTTTGCTATAGGGTGCGTGTACTCGCCAGAAAGAGAAAGACAGAGAGACAGAAAGCGAGAAATCACCCTCCCCCCCAGGGGAGGATGGCCACACGGCAATCCCTTCTCCTCCATTCTCCTCTTGGGATCCTGGGCACGCATGCACACATACCTGGTTTGAGTCTAAGCCACCGGGTTCGGGACTCGAACCGCAGTCAACTACATGGGAGTCCAGCGACATAGCCATTGCGCTAACTGCTGGTCCCACCATGCTGTTTTAATTATCACAGCTTTATAGTATATTTTGGGGTTAGGGAGTGAGATGCTATGAATTCTACTCTTCTCATGCAGGATTGCATTGGGAATATGAGATCTTTTGATTCCAGCAAATTCTATGATTGTCTTTTCTAGATCTGTGAAGAATGTCTCTGATATTTTGACTGGAATTGCATTAAATATGTAGATTAACTTGGATAGAATTGCCATTTTGATTGTATTAATTCTTCCAATCTAGGAATGTGGGATGTCCTTCTACTTTTTTTGTGTGTCATTTTCAATATCTTTTTAAAAGATTTTTATAGTTTTCTTTGTAAAGGTCTGACTTCCTTAGTTAGGTTTATCTCTAGGTATTGCATACATTTTTGTAGCTTTGGTAAATGGGATTCCTTTCTTCAGATCTACCTCATTCAACTTGTTAATATATAGAAATGCTAAAGACATTTATTTGGATGTTGATTTTGTATCCTGAGATTTTACTGTATTCATTTATTACTCTAAGTTTTTTTCATGGAAACCTTTGTGTCTTCTAATACATGTCATCTGCAAATAAAGATATTTTCGATTCTTCTTTGCCTATTTTAATGCCTTTTATATCATTCTCTTTTCTGATTGCATTGGCTAAGACTTCTAGCAGTATATTGAAAAGAAGTAGAGAAAGCGGGCAGCCTTGTCTAGTACTGGTTTTCAGTGGAAAAGCTTTTAGCTTTTCCCCATTCGGTATAGTGTTAGCTGTATGTAGGTTTTTCATATATGGCTTTTATTGTGTTGAGAAATGACCCTTCTATACCAATCTTGCTGAGAGTCTTAATTATGAAGAGTTGTTGTATTTTATCAAATGCCTTCTCTGCATCAATTTAAATGATCATATGAATATCCTTTTTTTTTTTGAGAGGTTTTCACTATAGGGCGCATGCGCTCGCCAGACAGAGAGAGACACAGAGACAGAAAGCGAGAAATCACCCCCCAGAGGGGATGGTCACGTCACAATCCCTTCTCCTCCATTCTCCTCTCGGGATCTTGGGCATGCACGCACACGTGCCCAGCATGAGTTTTAAGCCACCAGGTCCGGGACGCAAACCGTGGTCGACTATGTGAGAGTCCAGCGACATAGCCATCACGCTAACTGCTGGTTCCCAATCTTTCATACATTTTGAGTTAATTGGTCCAGTTTCATTTTCTTGCAGGTGGTTATTCAGTTCTCCCAGCACCATTGCAGAAAACTTTCTTTTCTCTACTATGTCATCTTCTATTCTTGGCCAAAGATAAGTTGGTTGTATGGTTTGGGGTTTACTTCTGGATCCTTTATTCTGTATCATTGGTGTATGTGTCTTTTCGTGGCAGTACCTTGCTGTTTTGATTATAACAGCTTTGTAATACATTTTGAGGTCAGGTACTAAGATGTCTCCTAATTTATTCTTTTTGAACAGTATTGTTTTGACAAAACAGGGTCTTTCATGATTTCCAATAAATTTTATGATTTTTTTCTAGTTCTGTGAAGAATATTACCAGTAATTTTATCAGAATTGCATTGAATTTGCAAAATAATTTAGGTAGAGATGTCATAATTACATTGATTCTTCCAATCCAAGAAAATGGGTGTTATTCTTTTTTAATTTGTATACTTTTTTTTTACACTTTATTCATAATTTTTTCTTGTAGAGATCTTTCACCTCTTTGTAGGCTAGTTCCTAGGTATTTTAATTTTTGTTGCAATTGTAAATGGAATTGCTTTCTTCAATTCTGCCTCAGTCTGTTTATTGTTGGTGTACAAACATGCTATAGATTTTTGTATATTGATTTTATATTCTGTATTGAATTAATTTATCCTTCCAGTAGTATTTGTTTTTTGTAGATTATTTTGTATTTTCCATGTATGTAATCATACCCTCTGCCAATAGGGACAATTTAGCTACTCCTTTTCTGATTTGAATACCTTTTATTTTACTCTCCTGTCTGGGTTGGCTAGGACTTCTAGCACTGTTTAAAAGGAATGGGAAAGGTGGGCAACCTTGTCTTGTTCCATGTTTTTAAGAAGGCTTTCAGGGGAACCAGCAGTTAGCGTAATGGCTATGTCGCTGGACTCCCACATAGTCGACCACGGTTCGCATCCCAGACCCGGTGGCTTAAAACTCACGCCGGGCGCGTGTGCATGCGTGCCCAAGATCCCAAGAGGAGAATGGAGGAGAAGGGATTGTGGCGTGACCATCCCCCCTGGGGGGTGATTTCTCGCTTTCTGTCTTTCTGTCTCTGTCTGTCTGGCGAGCGCACGCGCCCTGTAGTGAAAATCTCTCCAAAAAAAAAAGACGGCTTTCAGCTTTCCCCCATTCAGTTTGATGTTAGCACTGTATTTGAAATACATGACTTTTATTGTGCTGAGAAATGTCCCTTTTATACTTTTATTTCTGAGTCTTAAAGGATTTTCTATTTTATCACATGCTTTTTCTGTATCAATTGATATAGCCATATGGTTTTTATTTTTTTCTTCCATTAGGGTGATAAATTATATTTATGGTTTTTGCATATGCTGAATCATCCTTGGGATAAAGCCTACCTGGTCACGGTGCATAATCCTTTAAATATATTGCTTGATTCAATTTCTTAGTATTTTTAATAGTATTTTTCTTCTTCTTATTCATTCATTCAATCGCTATACTTCATTTAGACTGGGAGAAAATTTTTGTTAACTATGCGTCACATAAGGTACTGATAACTAGAAGACATAGGAAACCCAAGTGGTTTACCCAGAAGAAAATGATGAACCCAATTAAGAGATGGAAAAATGAGCTGAATAGACAATTCTCTAAGGAAGATATACGAACAGCCAAAAAGCATATGAAAAAATGCTCAACATCCCTCATCATAAGGGAGATGCAGATCAAAATCACGAGATACCACCTAACCCCAGTCAAAATGGTGGAGATTTAAAAAAAAAAAATGGTTAAGTGTTGAAGGGGATGTGGTGAAAGGGGAACTCTCCTATATTGTTGGTGGGAATGTAAACTGGTTCAGCCACTGTGGAGAATATGGAGGTTCCTCAAAGATCTTCAAATAGCACTACCATATGATCCAGTAATTCCATTCCTGGGTATCTACCCAAAGGATAGGAGAATGCTTAATTGGAAAAGTGTTTGCACAGCTATATTTATTGTGGCATTATTCATGATTGCTAAGAATCAACCCAAATGTCCATAAACAGATGCATGGATTGCAAAAGTGTGGCATATATAGTCCATGGAATACTATTCAGCCATAAAAAAGAAGACCCTGGCATTTGGTAAAGAGATTTTTGCTATAGTTGTGTGCACTCACCAGAGAGAAAGAATGTGAGAAATCCCCCCCCCCCCCCCCCGGAGGGTGGGCAAAATCCCCCCCCCCCCCACCCAGGAGGATGGCCATGCCATAATCCCTTGTTTTCCACTCTCCTCTTGGGATTTTGGGCATGCAAACACGCACACATGCCCAGCATGAGTTTTAAGCCTCTGGGTCTGTTACTCGAAATGCGGTCAGCCTTGTGGTAGTCCAGTGCCTTAGCCACTACACCACCTGCTGGCCCCAAATGGACTTTAAAATTTAAACTGGTATATCCCACACAATGAAATATTACTCAGTCATAAAAAGAAAGTACTGATGCATGCTATAACATGGATAAACCTTAAAACATTATGCTAAGTGAAGGAAATCAGTTACAAAAAGAAAACTTCACATACTGTAAGGTAAAACTTATATAAAATCAAGTAGGAAAATCTATAGAGAAAGTAAGTAAATTAGTAGAGTCTAGTTAAGGTTGAGGTGGGAAATAAAGAAATAGGATGTAAGTGCCATGCCGGACAATGTTAAACAATGTAACATACATGTAATTGAAATCTCAAAGACAGACAAGAAAGATGGACAGAAGTAATAATTAAAGAGATAACTGCCAAGAATAACCCAAACAAATGGAAGTGTATTCACCAACAAATAACCCTGAAGACCCCCATGGGGGGGGGAGGGGAGAAAACCACATTTAGGTACATTAAAGTAGAACTTCTGAAAACCAAGCAAAATAATCTAAAAAATAGCTAAAAAAGGAAGTAATATCAAATTAAAGGGAAAAAAAGCAAGAATCACTAACTTTGCATAGAAAATATAAGCTAGGAATAAACAAAATTACACACTCTTAAGTGTTAAAAGAAAAAAACTGTCAATGTTGAAGTCTATGCTCAAGCAAAATATTTTTTTTCTTTGAGAGATTTTCGCTATAGGGCATGTGCACTCGCCAGACAGAGAGAGAGAGACATAGAGACAGAAAGCGAGAAATCACCCCCCAGGGGGGATGGTCACGCTGCAATCCCTTCTCCTCCATTCTCCTCTCGGGATCTTGGGCACGCACGCACACGCACCCGGTGTGAGTTTTAAGCCACTGGGTTCGGGAAGCGAACCGTGGTCGACTACGTGGGAGTCCAGCGACATAGCCATTACGCTAACTGCTGGTTCCCAAGCAAAATATTCTTTAAAAATCATGACGAATTACAGAATTTATCAAACACAATTTTAAAAAATGTTAGGAAGCTCACATCATAAGAAATAGCTTTCAGACTTTAAAAATTTATCTGGCACGCTAGTGACGGTGCTGGATCCCACATAACCGACTATGTGACTGGAGTCTCAGACTGGGCAGCTTGAAAAACACACCAGGTGTGTCTGTGCATGCCCAAAATCCCAAGAGGAGAATGGAGAAGGGATTTTGGGTTGGCCATCCCCTCCAGGATGATTTCTCACTTTCTCTGTTTCCGGTGAGTACACTCACTCTATGGGAAAAAGAAAAAGAAAAAAGAAAAAGATCAGGACCAGCAGCCGATGCAATTGTTATGTTGTTGGACTCTCATGTAGTCAGCTGCAGTTTGGACCTGGACCCCGGAGCTTAAAACTCACACCAGACACATGTAAGTGTGTTTCCAAAATCCCAAGAGGAGAATGGAGAAGGGATTGAGGTGTGGCCATGCCCTTTGGTGGTGATTTCTCACTTTCTATCTGTCTCTCTGGTGAGTGCATGCAAGCACCCTATAGCAAAAATCTCTCTCTATATATATATATAAAAACTTAGATGAAAGCATAAAAATGCAGAAAGAAATCTGTGGAGCAAAAATAAAAATGTAATTGTTTAAAAGAAGGAAATAATAGCACCTTCGGTGATTCCCAATTCATTTTATGAAGAGTATTACACTTAACCAAACCAGACAATAGTAGTACAAAACAAACCTCCAAAGTGCAGACTAATATTCATCATGAATATAAATCTAATATTTTAAACAAAAAATGGGGAATATTATAAATAAAATATTTATATTTTATATATAAAATCAGTCAAAATATTTCATTCCAAGTAGGAATTATTCTGTTAATGCCAAATTGGTTCTGTATTCAACAATGTAAACCACCATATAAATTGGCTAAAAATTGCACGATCACATCAGCTGATGCAGAAAAAGCATGTGATAATACAATATGAACTCTGTAATTTAGGAATAGATTTGTATATCTTCAACCTGACAAAGAGTATAAAGTCCACAACTAAAATCATACTTACTGGTGAAAGTCCGAATGCTGTCTCCCTGGCATCATGAAAAAGGCAAAAGGGCAAAATGATGACTTTGCCAATTCTTACACAATGTAATACTGGATAATGTAAGAGATAAATCATGGAGATTAGAAATAAAGACATAAATTGTCTCTATCTGCAGATGGCATAATTGTTTAAATAAAAAGAAATCCCAGAAAATCTATTTTTTTTTTGAGAGGTTTTTTGCTATAGGGCACGTGCGCTCGCCAGACAGACAGAGACAGACAGAGAGACACAAAGCGAGAAATCACCCCCCAGGGGGGATGGCCACGCCACAATCTCTTCTCTCCCGTTCTCCTCTCGGGATCTTCGGCACATACGCACACGTGCCTGGCATGAGTTTTTAAGCCACCGTGTCCGGGACGGGAACCGCGGTTGACTACATGGGAGTCCAGCAACATAGCCATTACGCTAACTGCTGGTCCCCCCAGAAAATCTATTTTCTAAAAAATATCTAGGATGTGGTAGCACCTGTCCTATGATAAAGAAAATCTAGAACTATTGCTATAGAAATGAGGTCAGACAGATCAAAGGACACAAAATCAGCATTCAAATATCAATTACATATATTTTTTTACTAGTAATAAACACACAGGATCTGAAACTAAAAACACAATACCATTTATAATCAAATAAGTAATTCCTACATGTAAACTTAAAATACATATACACATACACAGGATTTGGATAATAAAGCCTACAAAATGCTGATGAATCAAAAGGCACTATGTACAGTGAGAAAAAAGTCAATCTCAGAAGATTACATACTGTATAATTCCATTTACATTAAATTCTTGAAATGACAAAACTACGGATATGGAGAAAAGACTACTGTTTTCAAGGGGCAGAGATGAGCAGTACAAAGGGTTAGCATGATGAAATCCTTTTATGATTATAGAACAGTTCTGTTAGTTGTGATGATTATACAATCTTATACATAGGATAAAATGGCACAAAATTTTACCCTCAAATGCACAATACATGTAAAATGGCAAAAATATTAATAAAGTGTGCAGTCTAGATAACAATATTGTACTGGGGCAATTTCTAATTCTGATATTTAACCAGTTATATATCACATTGGGAAAAACAGGGTGAAGAGTAAATGGGATTCTGTACTAATTTTGCAATTTCTTGCAATGTACAAATATTTTAAATAAAAGGTTAAAAATAAATAAAGAATAAGTACACACAAAGGCTCTTGATCATTTCAATTATTCATTTGATGGTCTTTATTTCACTTTTACTCTCATCTATCTTTATGAGGACAAGTCAAATATAACTTGGAATCTTAGATTGGATCTTGGAATATAAAAAGGGCATAAGTAAAAAAAAGATTAGTGAAATTAGAATATATTCTGAAGCTTAATATTATAGTAACAAGATGAATTTTGTAAATTGATCACCTTCCTTTGATTATGTAAAATTTACATGTAAACTTAAAATACATATACACATACACAGGATTTGGATAATAAAGCCTACAAAATGCTGATGAATCAAAAGGCACTATGTACAGTGAGAAAAAAGTCAATCTCAGAAGATTACATACTGTATAATTCCATTTACATTAAATTCTTGAAATGACAAAACTACGGATATGGAGAAAAGACTACTGTTTTCAAGGGGCAGAGATGAGCAGTACAAAGGGTTAGCATGATGAAATCCTTTTATGATTATAGAACAGTTCTGTTAGTTGTGATGATTATACAATCTTATACATAGGATAAAATGGCACAAAATTTTACCCTCAAATGCACAATACATGTAAAATGGCAAAAATATTAATAAAGTGTGCAGTCTAGATAACAATATTGTACTGGGGCAATTTCTAATTCTGATATTTAACCAGTTATATATCACATTGGGAAAAACAGGGTGAAGAGTAAATGGGATTCTGTACTAATTTTGCAATTTCTTGCAATGTACAAATATTTTAAATAAAAGGTTAAAAATAAATAAAGAATAAGTACACACAAAGGCTCTTGATCATTTCAATTATTCATTTGATGGTCTTTATTTCACTTTTACTCTCATCTATCTTTATGAGGACAAGTCAAATATAACTTGGAATCTTAGATTGGATCTTGGAATATAAAAAGGGCATAAGTAAAAAAAAGATTAGTGAAATTAGAATATATTCTGAAGCTTAATATTATAGTAACAAGATGAATTTTGTAAATTGATCACCTTCCTTTGATTATGTAAAATTTAATTGTAGATTTTTAATATTCACCAGTTGACCTGGGGAGAAATACCAATGACAGCAAAAGTGTTGAGCAACTCGACCACTCAGACTAGTGAGAGGATAAACTGGTGCAACCAATTTAGGAAATGGTCTCATAATTTAACAAAAAGTCATACATATGTCAGCCTTACAATGAAGCAATTCTACCTGTTTTCCCAGAGAAATCAAAACACATTAACACAAAAATATTTGTACAAGAATGTCTGTAGCAGCTTTGTTTATATGGCTCAAATGTAAACCCAAATTTATATCAAAAGAGGCACCTACAAACAAATTGTGGTATTTTAAAAAAAAAATGAAAATATACTCAGGAGTAAAAGGAAAAAAAAAAAAAGACACAATAGCTTGGATAAATCCTTAAAGCATTATGCTGAGAGAATGAAGTGAAATAGGCAATTGTATCTAATGTACGACTACTTCTGATACTCTAAAACTGGCAGAACTCATCTATGGTTGAAAGTCAACTGACTAAAGGGTAAGGACTGGAAAAGGGCCACAAGGGAACTCACCGAATTGCATATATAAGAACTATATATTTCAATGGAAATAATTTTTCTAAAAAGACAAGAATGATAGAATGTTGTCCTTGACTTTCACTCACTGAGGATGATATATCAATATCTGAGTATTAGTGAGACTCAATTTGATCTCCTGATTTGTGATGACCACCAGTCAAATAGGAAAACACTCACTATGCTTGTATACTACTAGGTGAATGTCTTGTTCCCTGACAACTTTCACAACTAATTACTTTGATCCTGAGTAAATACTTACTAAATATTTCTAAATGTTTCCAATTCCTTTTACATTGGCTGACATTTTTAATAAAAGAGATTTTACCTTTTTAAAAGGGAATTATAGTTCTTTCTTAAAAGATGGGAAATATGTTTGTTTCTTTAATTAAAAAATTGTTCAAGTAAGGTGACTAGCATAGATTGGATGGTTTAAACAACAAACATTTATTTCTCATAGTTCTGGAGTCTGAGAAGTCAAGAGATCAGTGTGTCAACAAAGCTGAATTCTGATAAAAACTCTGACTGCCTTCTTGCTGTGTTCTCACAAAATAGGGAGAGAGGGAGCCAAGGCAGCTACTCTTCTTATAGGGGAGCCAGTCTCATCATGAGAACTCCATCTTTATGACCTCTTATCAACCTAATTATCTCTCCAAGGTACCACCTCCAAATACAATCATATTAGGTTTAGTGCTTCGACATACTAATTTCAAAGGCAAGACACAAGCGTTCAGTCCTTAATACGCCCTTTCACTTATTAGCGGCAAAATGTTCTGGGCCTTTTCTGAACAATTAAAGGAACTTAAAACATTCTTATTCCATTTACCTCTCCCCTGATTTATATGTACTTTTTCATAGGACTTAATTATATACATGCTTTAAAGTCCAATATATACTAATTGTTTTTACTATTATTGCTACTATTGTAACTTTACATAAACTTAGATTTTTTTTTTTTTTTTACCCATTTCTGTTTATTCTTCCATTTCCACTATTGCCTCTGGAATCTTTTCTTTTGTCTAAGAACCTCCTTTAATATTTCCTTATGTGAAGACCTGATGGAAAAAATTCATGGCACTTGCCATTCCTCAAATGCCTTCATTTTGATAGATATTTTCACCTGATGTACAGATTCAGGTTGGTAATTTATTTAGCTCTTCGATTACATCATTTGATGCCTTCTAATTTCCACTATTTGTTAGGAAGTCACTTGTGAGTCTTATGTCCTCCTTTAAAAATAATATGCTGGGGGCTGGCAAGCGGTGTGGTAGTTAAGGTACTGGACTCCCACAGGCCAGTCGCGGTTCAAGTCCTAGACCTGGTGGCTTGCTTTTTCACCCCCCCCCCCCACCCCTCTCTATGTCATAAGCTATAGCTCATTTTATTCTAATTCCTGTTTCACGAGTCCACCAGTCTTCAGAAATGTTATTTACTGATTTCTATGTCTAGCAACTTACTTATAATCAAGGTTTCTAGTTGTATCATATAAGCATTTTCCTTTACGTTGCTCCTTCTTACATTTTAAAAGTTTTTCTCACCTCTTTTTCTTCTGACCATGGAACCATCACTTCTATAAAGATAAACCTTGCTAAGCTTATTCAAAGGTTTTACTGCAAACCAGATTGCCATTTAGCCCTGTTCAGGTCAGCATTTTGTTTTTTCTTTTTATCAGAAATCTCTAAACCAATTTTTATCTTCATAGATAGGAACCCAAGAAGAAACTATCCAGTCACTTTCATAGCCAGAGAAAAAGAGAAAAATGATTTGATAGATGCATATATTATGATTATCCTGTATCTAGTTACTTTTTGTTCTTAATTGCTGATTTTATTCTTTAGGATTTATATTCTTCAAGATCACATAACGTTAAAAAGGCTCAATGTTTACCTGTTGAATACTACTCTTATAAGTAATTTTAATTTGTTCTAAGAAATATCTAAGAAGCTTTGACTATAGTGTGGGGTGACTTATTTGATACAAATTATATCTGCTGATATTCAGAAACTTATCATCATTATATATGAATACTAATTACAGTATGTAAAACATGATTAATTTTATCAAAAGGTACATCTCTCCTTTATTGGTGATTAAAATTTCAAACTAGAAGGGCCAGCAGGTGGACTGGTGGTTGAGATGCTATACTCCCACAAGGCTGACCACCGTTTTAAGTCTCAGATCTGGCTATTGCTTTCTCACTTTCTCTCTCTCTTTAGTGAGCACAGGTGCCCTATAGCAAATTAAAATAATAATAAATAAAATTAAATAAGTAATTTTTTCACAAATTTCATACTAGAAACTTAGTTTTATGAATCTATTGCAAGTGGGTATGACAGACCAGTTACCATAACAACTGGTGTTGTGGCCAGAATCAAAGCAATATCTACAAAATCTCTTAAGCAAAGCTTAAGCCATGAAAGAACTCAAATGAATTCAGACCTGCCTCCCTTTATAGATACATTCCAGAACAACAACAAAAAAATTTTAATCTCTAAGAAAGGCATTAACACAGTAAAAACTACTTCAAGACCCAATTCAAAAAATGTACTGAACAATGCTAATTATTTAAAACAATTATGTCTCTCATAAACATGCACCCAATAAAATATGCTTTACGATGATTTATAAAATGTAAAAAGGCTAGGTTGTACAGACTACTTGGTGAACTTCAGGATGTTTCTCTCATATAAAAGTACAAAAAACTATTATGCAATGTTGTATTCCTTTGGTTTTATTTTCTAGGATAAAAAAAGTATAGGCATATTTTTAAGTAGTCCTCTTGATGATATCCTTTAAAATACTGAGTCATTGGAACAGTCATGACAAATGTTTTGCACAGAAAAACACATGACAACTTTTCCAATGACCTGATAATTTATTAATGGCTTATTTCATCTTTCCCAATGATCAGTATTAATCAATGTCACTGTCAGCCTTGATTAACTGGTAGAAATTTTCAGAGCAGAGTAAGTAACTTATGTGAACTTTTCCCCAATCCCTGAGAATCCTAATCATCACAAAAATGTTTTATCTTTTCATCAAAAATCTCTGGAAAGAAGTTGTGTTCGTTCATTGTTAATAGGGCAAGGAGCAGTATCATAGAGGGTTAATCCGTGTAAATTGGCTTCCACCCGTAAAGAAATTTTCTGAAACAGAAAAGAAAATTATGTACAGAAGTTTGCCACTCCTTCAATATGTTCTGTAGACTCTTTTTTGTGATTATGAATGTAAACCTATTCTAACGGATAGCAAGAGTGAGACAACTGTTGTACTGCCAAAGGTATCATCTTTAGTATCAAATGATCTCGGAAAATGAATCTTCTATATTCAGAAAATTCCCTTTTTTTTTTTAATTTTCTACTAAGAATCAGTAAAACTAAACAATGAGAATGACCTATGTAAACTTGCACAGAGTTGATGGAAATTTTAGGAATTTCTTCCAGTTTGTCATACAACCCTATTTCCAAGGCTGAGCCCTGCTAACAATATATTGCTTCTCCAAAAACAAAGCAATTGATCTGAGAGTTTACTCTTCCTGCATCACTGCTTATGGTGTCAAATTAAAAGTTAATTTTCAAAAAGGCTGGAGACTTGCTTTTGAAAATTCTCTTATTTCACCTCAAGGGAAGTTTGACTGCATAAATCTAATATTATGTTTTCTTACCTGAAAATCACGGATGTAAGTCAGGAAAAAGCCAAAGAAGGAAAATGACATAGACCACTCTGCACCAGTGGTGACCACATGAAGCACATAACCCTTGAGTGGCAAGGGAAAATAAGAGCAGTTTTATAAAATTTCATTCAAATGATCAATTGTAGTTTTCAAACAAAAAGCCCACAATTTTTATGAACCAATCTGTCTTCTAAAAATTAACTCTTGATTTATTGGACATTTCTCAGGAAATAAAAAGACATTAGAAGTCTTCTTAAATGTAGAGCAAATGAAATTTCCATTTAAATAATATAGACAGAATAAGAAAATTTCTACTCTACAATCAAGGGGTCTCCCCTAAAATCTTAAGATTCATAAAAAGTCACTATGAAATGCTTAACAATGCTCATGATAAACTCAGAACATGCTAGTCTTAAGAGTATGAAACAATATACAGGTTATAGTTAAGAGAATCTAGTAAACTCATTTATTCTCACAAACATTCCTAAAAATTTTAAAAAATAATAATAAATTAAAATAAAACACAACTAAGTGGTTTGTGAAAACAGGTGAATTCATTTGCTACTTATTCTATGACTGTCCTCTTTCATTCTCAGGATTAACATGCTGTCTCCATTCAGATATCTAATATAGTGAAATCCAAATATAGAGTCCATAAAAATTTTTCAGGAATAAAAACTGGGAGAAGACATCTTTTCAATTCAGAAATTAAGTGTTCTAATAATAAAAGATTTCAGTTGTGTATCTTCTTTACCCACGTTTAGGAAGGCAATTTATGAGAAAACTCTTTTGTCATCAACATTCTTTTCATGCCTGAAAATATCCACCAATGACAGAGGACAGGATAATAGGGATGGTTCTACATAAATGCTATCATATCTCAAAATAATCCCAACACGTACACTATTCTATCAAAAAGTTTCATTTTTAGTGATGAGATGAAAATCAAAATCAACCAAAACAGTCGTCATTAATATGAAACTAAGTTTTATAGAGTCTTAAGTTCTTACTTTCTCCTCAGGGTTCCAGTGGAGTTTCTCTACTAAATCAACACTAAAATGGGTATACAAAATTGATGAGCAAATCAGCACTGTAAAAAAATAAGTCAAGGAAGAATCTCAGAAGACTGCCCTGCCTGTAAGTTTAAATTAGATTCAAGGCAAAAATTGCTATGAAGACCAAAAGGATTATCCCTGCATTTGTTGCCAACGTCCAATCCATTTTCTTAAGTCTATTTTCTTTGTTACAAAGCAATGAAAAAATATAAAACATGCCCAGATCACTACAAAATTCCGCTCATAGTCAATTCCCTCTTCTGCTCAAAAAATTACCAGTTCTATCCTAAACTTCTACTAGATATTATTCTTAGGGATGAGTATGACCATGCTCTATATTACATCTGTTACTGGGTCAGTTACCTAAGTCCCATGTACAATCTGAATTTTATGTTTCAAATCCTTAGAGTTACTAGAATCTCTACCATTAAAAAAAAAGCTGCATATAACATGCCCATCGTGATCACTTAGATTTTGTTACTCAATTCTCTCCCAAGTTCAGCCACATTTTATAGCAAAGGATACTGGTTAATGCACTTACTACACACCAGATAACCAACAGCAGTCTGATCCAGAAGATTTGCTTGCCATGAATTTTGGGCTGCATTTGGTAGGAAAGGATGGTCTGAACAAACATATATAATGAGCCCATGCCAAAGGTGAGCACACCTCCACTTACGTGTGCTACTAAAAGGGTTGTTTTCTGAGGGGTAGAAAAAAGAAGTCAACAAAAAACACTCAAAACATACTGGCCACACAATATTTAAAAGTACAAGTCATGATTTCAATAGAACATTCAGTAAGTGGAGAAGATCTATAGATTCTACAAATTACTTCCTGAAGTAATTTTCTCTCAATACTCAAGATAAAACCAGGGGATTAAAGTAAAATAAAACTATTTCATATGCAACCACTGAAAATATGACAGAAATTATTCATTTACTCTATTACTCATTTAATAAAATGTTTATTTGGTGCCTATTAGATGCCAAGCACTGTTTTACGTCCAGAGATGTATTAGTAAACAATAAAGACAAAATCCAAGCCTTACAGAATTTACATTCTAAGTGACCATGCACAAATAATAAGTAAATTCCACAGCAGAGTAGAGGCTGATAAAGGTGACAGAAAGAGTAGTGGCAAGGTAAATTAGATTGGGATGGCTAGGATGGCTGAAAGTGCTGGGAGCAGAGAGTTTCAATTTAAATCCAATTTAAAGACGCCACAAATTAAATACAATTTAAAGAATCCAAAAATTAAAGCATTCTCCTTGACTCTAGTTTTTATCGTTTTGATTATGTGCAACAATGAATTATGACAAATTGTAACTTTTTTCCTTTATCTCACTCTTACAGTTACCCATTTACATTTTACTTTTTAATATTATACATGCCCTCTGCTTAGAAGTGACATTAGCTCTTCAAAAAGTCTACAATTGAAGACTTTTGGTTGAATTCCTCTATTTTTCTAAACTGGTGTCATATGTATCTTACTTGATTGAGAAGCTACTGCACAACACTTGGTACACAAGATACTTAATAACTAAGACGACCAAAGATAATAGATCATTCCTTTTATAACCAACTGGGCTCATTAAACATAGAATCTATTTTTCCTAGTTGAAGGTTATGAGATCCCTAAAAATAAAGCAACAGACTACAGTTTTTTTTTTGTTGTTGTTTTGGAGAGGTTTTTTGCTATAGGGCATGTGTGCTTGCTAGAAAGGCAGAGAGTGACAGAGAAACAGAAAGCGAGAAATCACTCCCCAGGGAGGATGGCCACGCCGCAATCCCTTCTCCTCCATTCTCTTGGGATCCGGGGCATGCACGTACATACACACGCTGTGAGTTTAAGCCACCAGGTCCAGGACTCGAACCGCAGTCGACTACATGGGAGTCCAGCGACAGCCATTACGCTAACTGCTGGTCCCAGACTAGTTTTTTGTTGTCTTTTTTTGTTTGTTTGTTTGTTTTGCTAAAAGTATCAGCTTCATTTTGGAAAAACAAAGAGATTTCTATATATGATTCAGAGTATTATATGATTCAGAGTATTATAATTTGTAATAAAATATGACTATGGGGAGAGGAAATAAAACATTGTTACTGCCACTTTGGGTAACAAAGAAAAAAATTAACATTCAGCACCCATTAGCTATAGTAAGTAATAGCAATATTTTCCTGGTTTACATTTTTTTTTTAAGAGAGATTTTTGCTACAGGGTACGTGTGCTCACCAGAGATAGAGAGAGACAGAGACACAAAAAGTGAGAAATCACCCTCCAGGGGGATGGCCATACCACAACCTCTTCTTCTCCATTCTCCTGTTGGGATCTTAGGCACGCATGCATGCATGCCCGGCGTGAGATTTAAGCCACCGGGTAAGGACTCGAACTGCTGTCAACTATATGGGAGTCCAGCAACATAACCATTATGCCATCTGTTGGTCCCAGGTTTACAATTATTTTAAGGATAAGAACAGGAATATGGTGGTTATGGTGGCTGGATCCCAGAGAGAGGAGGAGGAGAGTATACCTTTGGTTACGATGTGGGCCGATACCAAAAGAAAAAAGAACAGGAACATGGGTAAACTTTCTCATTTAAAAATATTTTCACAGGGCTGGCCCATGGCCCAGTGGCTAGAGGAGCTGGATTACACATGGCCAACCATCACATGGCTTCAGTTCTGGACCCTGCTGCTGAAAAAGCATGTCAGGTGCATGTGCATGGGTCCAAAATCACAAAAAGAGGGAGCAATGAAGAAAGGACTGCAGCATGACAATTCTCTATGGAGGGTGCTTTCACTGTCTCCTCTCTTTCTGCAAGCACACACATTATCTGTTAAACTAAAAAACAGAACATAAGGGAAAATTAACATGTACTGGCTCCATGCTGCAGCAGTAATGTGCTACTCAAAAGAAGCTAGATTCTGGGACTAGCAGTTAGTGTAACAGCTATGTCGCTAAACTCCCATGTAGCAGACCGCAGTCCGAGTCCCGGACCCGGTGGCTTAAACTCACACCGGGCACATGTGCGGCACGGCCATCCCCCCTGGGGGTGATTTCTCGCTTTCTGGCTCTCTGTCTTTCTGGCAAGTGCAGGCATCCTATAGCAAAAACCTCTCCAAAAAAAAGAAGCTAGATTCCACACAGCAACAGCAGTTTGAATCCCCAGCCTGGTCAGTCTGAAATATGCAAGGCACACAAAAGTGTCCAAGATCCAATGGGCTGGAGGACTGAGGGAAGGGGATGGTAACATAACATTCTGTGGAGGGTGCCCTCTCTCTCTTACATCCTCACATGCACGCACACATGCTTTATCATGAATAAGGGAAAAAATTTTAATATTTTCATATGCACTGATGAAGATAAATACAGGGAACCAGCAGTTAGCATAATGGCTATGTTGCTGGACTCCCACGTAGTCGACCGCGGTTCGTGTCCTGGACCCGGTGGCTTAAAACTCACGCTGGGCACGTGTGCATGCGTGCCCAAGAACCCGGGAGGAGAATGGAGAAGAGATTGCGGCGTGACCATCCCCCCTGGGGGGTGATTTCTCGCTTTCTGTCTCTATGTCTCTCTCTGTCTGGCGAGCGCATGTGCCCTATAGTGAAAAAAAATCCTCTCAAAAAAAAAAAAAAAGATAAATACAGACACAGTCTGTTCGATGTCCACCTGTGTTGGTAACCAGTTACATTAACACAATCCCATGAACTGGAAATAAGAACAGGCCCAGCTGTCATTGTACAGACAGTAAAGGTGCTGCTATTGGATGCTGAAAGCTCCATGGAAAGGCTCCAGGTTGGTGTCCAGCGTTTACCTGAACACACTTAGCATGCCTGTGGACACACCTGTAGTCTTGACTGGCTAAGGGCTAGGAAGAAGACTGTGGTATGAAACCCCATCCTGGGGATACATCCCCCTCCCATTTGCTCTCACATGAAGAAAACAAATAAATACATCTAAAAAATAAAGGGGGAATATTTGCTATATTTTTATATTTTAAATAGAGGTATATAAAATGGGTTTCAAATGGTAATATTTTGCTTAGAATATTTAATTTTGTCATGATAGAGAGCAAAGAAACATCTTGAAGGATCTTGAAATGAACAAAAGAGATAGATGAATATCCTTTTAAAAGAATACTAAAGTTTCTGGTGATTTTCTGGCCCTATAGGAATGAGCTTTTTATTTCGTTTTAACTAGGCTTTGTTAAAGAGAACACTTCTGTACTTACAGTAGTTATATGTATAGACAGATGTTAACTTAAAGAAAATTAACAGTAATATAAATAACCCTCTCCATGGAAATGTAAATTATGGAATGCAATCTATTACCACCATGTGATTTATGATTAGCTTTCCTAGTCTGTATGCATTCTTATAATAAATTTATTTCAACATTCCTTGACTATAAATGCATGGTACTCTGACTATTCTTTTGAACTAGTTTGTAATGTCTACTGTTTCCCTTATTACAAAATAAATAAAATATTATAATTCATAATTTTATCCTTGTTAAAAATTTATCTTTTGATGGCCAGCAGATGGCATAGCGGTTACATCAGTGGACTTTCTCATGGCCGACTGTGGTCCGAGTCCCATACCTGATGGCTTGAAATTCATGCCAGGTGCATGCACATGCATGCCTAAGATCCCTAGAGAAGAGTGGAGATGGGATTGCAGCGTGGCCATCCTCCCAAGGGGGTGATTTCTCACTTTCCCTCTCACTGTCTGCCTCTCTCTCCAACAAACTCACACACCCTAAGGTAAAAATCTCTGAAAAAAAAAATTATGCTTTGACAAAACAAAGATAAACAAAAATTACAGAGGTGCATGCAGCTAGGAACAAATCTTTGATACAGAACTTATATATTACATATTGAGTGATCTGTAGTCTTTATTTAAAAGCAGTTCATGAAATTTAGGAACTAATCTTCTGTTTACTAATCCTTTTCTCTTCTGAATCTCCTTGAGGATAAATCTAGGAAAGGAGAATGCTATCTGATGACAGAGGCATTATACAGTTATGCACCCATAAGCCAAAAAATACCAAGGATTACTGGCAACTACTAGCAGATAGAAACAACTAGAAGCTAGAAACATATTCTCCCTCTGAGTCTCTAAGAAAGAACCAATTAATACTTTGATTTCAGACTTTTGGCCTCCTGAAATTCTGAGAGAATATACTGCTGTTTAATCCATACTGTTTGTGGTATTTTGTTACAGCAGCCCTAAGAAATTAACATACGTTTCTGCTTACCAGTCTCTTCCTCCAAGTCTCAAGCATGAATTTCCTAGGAAGGGAAAATTCCTCTAAGTGGACACTAAGGACACTTACTATGTATCTGTACTGCTATATACCAGATACACACTTGTTCTAAAAAAAAATCTATTTATATTTTTAAGTTAGATCTTTCAGGTACCATAAGATGGCATTTGCTAAACATCTCTTTAAATGTAGGCAACTACAGTAATAGAAGTGTTTTCTGTTCAGTTTGTTCCCTGTGGCCTCTCTCAGTGAGTTCCTGAATAATTAATGAGAGCATGTTTGTGCTAGGTACTATCTAAAGTATTGGCTATGCAATGGTAAACAAAACCACTGTACTCATAAATACTGGAGAAACACATCAATTAAAAATTTTTAAATGAACAATGAATTATATAAAATTAGACCATAGTAAGTGCCAGGTGCTTGTAGAACTCATACACAAAAGAAAACCTGATATATATTGCAGTAGCAGCTGACAGAAAAGTACAATCTGCACTGAGATCACAAAGATACCTGTCTATTTACGTTTAGGGACTATGGCATACCCAACAGAGGAAAACTGCATATGAGAAAGAGTTAAATAAGCTTGTGTTATTTAAGGAACAAAAAAAAAGTCAGTGATAGCAGGGTCTTCAAAAAGTTCATGGACAATGTATGTTATAAAAAAACTATGCACAGATTTCAAAATATTTTTGCACCAAAATAAACTCATACTTTAATTCCATTTTCCAATAAACTTTGTGAAGCCCCCTTGGGTACAATGGATATTAAGAAGGGGAATGATACAGAATCAGGCTGGTGAGCCAGATCATTCAAGATCTCTGAGTTAATTAAGCAACTTATCAAATGTCTTTCTCTTGATTCTATTTTCATGCAATTATGGAACTTATGCAGCTTTAAGCAAGGGTATAGTGGAGCAGAGTGAGATATACAGACATTTCCAAAAGATCGCTTTGGCTGCAATATGAACTGATTAAAGAAAAATGTAAGAGTAAATGGAGAGGAGCCTCTGAGGGGGTTATGGCAGTAGTCCGGATGAGAGAGGATGAAATCTACGTTGACTGAGATGATGGTAGAGAGGGAAACACAGACAGAAGTGTGAAAGAAGTAAATGCATTTAAGAGGTAAAAACTAGTAAGTCCCTACTGTATTTAAAACATAGGGCTGACTTCTCTTCCAAGCCAGCATCTATAAACTATTTACGGATCTCTGTAAAATGGTTTTCTACATAAATCAACTGGTGTTTATCTCTGCAAAAGAAAAGGAGGAAGAGGCAATGCTCTCATCATTTTAACTTATTCTATTTTTGTTCACCAGAGTGTGTGTGCACTTGCTAGAAAGAGACAAAGAGGGAGAGGGAGTGTTCCTCCCCTCAATGGGGCGTGGTCATGCCAGAATCCATTCTTCATTTCTCTGCCCTGTTGGGGTTTGGGGCATACAGGCACATACACCTGTTTTTGCCATAGGGCAGGTGCCACCACGCCCCCCGTTTTTGAAGATTCTAGAGCCAGGATATGGACTGCTCAGTAATGTGGGACCCAGTCTCCTTAATCCAAAAGAGTTGGCCCTTATCACTTTAAATAAGTAGCAAAAGTTTATATTTAGAACAGATAGCTGTTTCATATTTGGATAATGCTACAGGGTTTGCTTATAAACAAGGTCCAGCAATAAAGTCATTAGTGAAAATTGAAGACATCCAAGGTTGTAAGAAGAGATACAATTATGAGAGAAAAAGTAATTCAATTCAAAATTATTACAAGGCCAAGGGGACTCCTTGTGGGGGTAAATTAGAATGGAAGCTGAAGACTGGCCCCATAATTTAGTGGCTAAGGGAGCAGATCCCAGATGGTCAACCACGGTTAGAATTCCAGCCCCAGAGACTTGATAAGTATATATGCTTTAAATCCCAACAGAAGGGGAAAATGGAGAAAGGATTACAACATGAACACTCCTCAGTTTGGGGTGGGGTGAGTAGGTGTTTTCTTCCCTCTGGCAATTAAAAAAAAAAAAAAAAGGAATGGAAGCTGAAACAAAATAACAAAGAAAGGATATAATCTATTTAGGTAGATAAGATAAAGGAGGAATGACAGCTTGTGTGGGTGCTATCAAGAATTGACACTGACCTGGGACCAGCAGTTAGTGTAATGGCTATGTCGCTGGACTCCCATGTAGTCGACTGCGGTTCAAGTCCTGGACTCAGTGGCTTAAACTCATGCATGCCCATGTGCGTGCGTGCCCAAGCTCCCAAGAAGAGAATGGAGGAGAAGGGACTGCGGCGTGGCTATCGCCCCCAGGGGGGTGATTTCTCGCTTTCTGTCTCTGTCTCTCTCCATCTTTCTGGCAAGTGCACGTGCCCTATAGCAAAAACCTCTCCAAAAAAGAAAAAAAAGAATTGACACTGACCTTGACCAAGTTCTGTAGATAAATATATGGGATTCATTTTTACCACACAGGCAACAACTGGAACAAACATTCACTACCGGTTTGCTAACAATTCCCCCAGAAAACTTTTAACACTGAGCTACAGAAACTAATTAGGAGAGGAAGAATTTTATTTATGGCAAAGATAGCTAGCTACTTGTCCAACAAAAATTTTGTTCCCCTTCCATAGTATAAGGTTATTCCTGGGAAATGCCTAGCAAAACTGCATTTCCCAGCCTTCCTTCCCCTGCCACAGCCCCACTGCACCTAGCAAATAATGTTAGTGGACTGATGTGAGTCACTGACATGTTCCAAAAATTCCCTCCTTGATTAAACTCTACTCAGTTTCCTCTGAACTCTCCTCACAATGAGGCCCTAACTTCTGGGCTGTGTTCAACTCTGCATTGTTTAAGTTTAGCAAGAATTTTGCTAAATCAGTATGCCAGAATCCCCCATACTCAATAGCAATCACTGTCAACATCTGATCAGGTTCTTCAACCTTCACCACTCCCCCAAGTGATGTCTAATCACCTGGCCTGACTCTACCCAGGTCAGTTTACCCAGAATCCCTCCTTACCTACCTTTGTTATTTTTTCTTCAGTAATTTCCCATCCACTGACCCTGCCCCTACTCCCATCCCAAATTATAAATTCCCACTTTTTCCTGTATTCACAGTTGGACCCAATGTCTCTTCCCTGTTGCTCTGTCTGTGGAGAGTTTACAAACATCTAGTGAAGTCTGACTCCAACCTTAACGTTAAGTATTCCTTCAGAAAAAGCTGGCAGAGCTACAGATCTTCCCTTTATTTCTACACGTATACAGCTAAACACCTAAGAATACAGGTGATCAATAGAGACATCTGAAGTATACAAAATAAGTAAATGATCATTACTTATAACATTCAAAACAAAACAACTATTTAAATCTATAATTGTGTCACTTATAATCTCCAAGTAAACAGTAAAAAGAAAATAATGATTATCCTTTAGATCCTAAAAAAAGGGCAATTCATTTATTCAGATTTCTGAAGGTTAGTTTTTAAAATTGTGACTGTAATTATTGCAAAGGGGGTCAAGTAATTCAAAGGCAGTGAATACTAATTTAAGGTGAAGAAACAAGAATTGAATGTCCCTGGTTTCCTTTTTAACATGTATATTTATAAATTTCAGGAAGACACCTATACTCCGATTAAAACACAAACCTGAAAGTTTGCCACAATAGTAAGTCCTAAACAACCCAGTATTCCAAGCACAAGGCCAGCCTTGTTTAATTTGATGATACAGTTCTCTTCAGGATTCAGAGCATGAACTTGCTTATAACGAACATAAATGGTAGCCACACCTGCAAAGAGATCATTTGAAAAACAACAAAGTAATAAATAGCCAAGGAATAAAGATGCCAATGAAGAGTTCACAAAGGTCTCTGCTACCCAGAAGCACAAATTTTCATTTTAAAGTTAACCTGGGGGTGGGAAGAACATTTGTTGATTTTTAAAGAACTTTTTAAAGATTGCACACAGAATTATTGCTATCTCTGGTGACTGAAGTACTATACTAGCCCGTCACGGGTCTAATATTTACAAAGGTTTAGGACAAAATCTAAGAGATAAATTTGATGTCTTCTGAAAATCTCTAATAGTCAGCATTACATAAAACACAATTTTCTTTGATTAGCATCGAAGTCAAAAGTAATTAAGTTCTAGAATATAGATAAAATAGGTATAGGCAAAAAAAAAAAAAGCTTAATTGATTTACTCACATATCATTTCATTTCAAAGTACTATAACTTGGATCAAACAGATACAGTAGCCAAGTTTTATTTATATATTTATATACACACACACACATATATATATATACACATACACAAACATATATATAAAAGCTCACTTTACTATACATGTTAGTCAAGTAAAAGACAAACTGAACTTTCTACTGCAGAAATATTACTGAAGAACTCAGCAGTGTGGAAACAAGAGATATGTGTTATAGACATGTTTCTAAAGTTTAGACATAAAATAAATTTCTGTAAATTGAATCATTTCCTGACTTAATTATAAATATCATATAGAAGTATGCTAAAATATTTAAAATTTCATGGGAAAAATATCTCAGTGAACCATTAATAAAAATTTGTCAAAAAAACTGAATAGAAACTTAAATACTATAGTAGGAAATCCATTTCTCTGACATTAGAATGTTATTGAAAAATCAAAACGTGGTTCCATCTCCATTTCTAAACATCTTAACTATTCATCATAAAGAAACTTAGTTGGAGTTAGTCATGGTCAGTTCTGTCTATAGCTCTTCGTATTCTATTGGCTGCCTAAGAAGTCCACTTAAGGGACCAGCAGTTAGAGTAATGGCTATGTCGCTGGACTCCCATGTAGTCGACCGCTGGACCCGGTGGCTTAAACTCATGCCAGACACATGTGTGTGCCCAAGATCCTGAGAAGAGAATGGAGGAGAAGGGATTGCGGCGTGGCCATACTCCCTGGGGGGTGATTTCTTGCTATCTGTCTCTTTCTGTCTTTGCAGCAAACGCATATGCACCATATAGCAAAAACCTCTCAAAAAAAAAAAAAATCTACTTAAGACATCAAGGAAGATTGGGTTGTATTTAACAATCTCTATTTGGACAAGTAGTCAGCCATATAGAAAAATTCTAAAGGTTTATTTCAAAAATTTAACATTTTTAGAAATGTTTAAAAAGAGCATAATCATCATCAATAATTTAGTGGTAACAATCCTATATACAGCTAGAAAGTAAAACAAGTAACACGACAGAGTTTAAAGAAGAAAACAGCAATCTGGCTATTAATTTCAGTTGTTAAAACCACTCTTATTACTTACATAAAACTGCAGCGATATTTAGCATTGCCCCAAACAAGCATTTTTCTGGAGCTACTGTACCAGTGTCACTGAAAGAAAAGAGAAGGTATGTGGATTTCTTAAATAGAAATGCATAAATATTTCTTCTGTGGGATAAAAAGTTAATGGAAGTTACTTCAAACCCTTTATCTTTTAGAAGTCTATGAGTTTGTGGCCATCAAATGGTGTAGCAGTTACATCACTCCCACATGGCCGACCATGGTCCACATACTGGACCTGGTAGCTTAAAAATACGCTGGGCATGCATGCATGTGTGCCCAAGATCTCAGATCTCAGGAGGAGAATGGAGGAGAAGGGACTGCAGCATGGCCATCCTCCCTGGGGATGATATATCACTCTCTCCATCACTGTTTCTCTGTCTCTCTCTCTCTCTCTCCCTGGCGAGTGCACACACCCTATGGCAAAAACCTCTATTAAAAAAAAAAAAGTCTATGAGTTTAACTTGTTTTAGAAAGAACACAAGACGCTGAGCTCACAAATATTTGCCTACTTCTTTTTACTCACATCATTTAGAATTTCACCTAATAAAAATCAACATAAATTGATTTTTTTGTTGTTTAAATTGTGACATGATGGTTAAGGTGCTAGATCCCACATGATCAACTGTGCGGTTCAGGTCCTGGATCTGGCAGCTTGGAAAGCATGCCAGGCGCATGTGTGTTCTCAAAAACACAAAAGGAGAAATAGAGAAGAGACTGAGGTGTGACCATAACCTATGGGGGATGCTTTTGCACTTTCTTTCCTTCTCTCTCTCTCTCCAGCAAGCACACATGACCTCTATGGGGGTGGGGGAGACTGTATTCCAAATGCTGCTTTTGTTTTAGATTATCCTTTAAGTAAGCAAAAGCATGCATCTCCAAGATGGTTGGCCAAGGGTTGGCCAATTATTAAAAACTCTTTAAAAGGAAACCAGAACCTTTGGTTCTGAAGTGGTATGGTATTAACTGGTCTCCAAGTAAAAACAGCCATACCCTTCACTGCACCAGTACAGTACTTCAATCCTGTGGTCACCATCACAAAAAAATGTGTCAGACCACTTGATGGTACACCATTACAAAAAAAGTGAGACCACATAATTTTTCAAGTTATATGTTTATTATATCATTATTCCACATATTCATTATTAGAATATTTTGTATGTTGTAATGATATACAGTGAATGGATGTAAAATACATAAATAAATATACATAGATGGTCTAATATTTTCTTCTCATACCCCATGACTAGTCTCATGTACTCCCACAGCATCTAATACTTGAACCAACTAAAAGAACACGAGAGATGTATTGGAGCAAACTGCCTTTGAAGTGAAATTTACATTGGCTATGGCTCTGTAGCTATTAAACCTTTTGGATGGGGTCTGTGAACTAAAAGGAACTTTGCAAAGGATATAAGTTAACCTAACAAATGTTCTGTAGGTGAACATGAAACTGAATACCCACACTTAAAATGAGCCTAAGGGAAGTAAAAATAAGCATTAAGAGTTTAAATACAATGGACTGCTGGAGAAAGATTTGAGGGCAATACACAGTTTATTAGCCAAAAAATATAAAAACAGAAGAGGGACAGAAAAGGAAGTGATTATGGTATTGTGAGAAAATCACATGTAGTACCATTAGAAAACTGAAACTCTGAAAAAGAACTCAATGACCTCTTCAATTATTAGAAACTCTTTAAAAGGAAACCAGACAAGTTTTCAGAAGAATACTGAAGGGCTCCCATAAATCTCAAATACATATTCTCTTGGAGTTATTAAATAATGGGTTGGCTCCTTAACCTACATGCTCCTCTAACAGACTGGTGATTATCTATCAAATTATTCCTAAAATTGGGGACCAGCAGTTAGTGTAATGGCTATGTCGCTGAACTCCCATGTAGTCATGGTTCGAGTCCTGGACCTGGTGGCTTAAACTCACGCCAGGTGCATGTGTGTGCGTGCCCAGAATCCCGAGAGGAGAATGGAAAAGTAATTGCGGCATGGCCATCCCCCCCAGGGAGTGATTTCTTGCTTTTTGTCTCTCTGTTTCTGTCTTTCTGGTGAGCACACGCACCCTATAGTAAAAACCTCTCAAAAAGGAAAACTTACATGTAAAAATATTTTTGGATTTTATAAATCTTCCCAAGTGCAGCCAATTGGTTTATATCCTTTAGCCTGTACCATACCACTGAGAAACAACAAATGGAGATATCAATTCCCAGGATCTTTTCTCAAAAGTTTAAAAAGATAGACTTAACTTCTTAATTTATCATGTTTTAAAAGTTGACTACTTTCTGTGCTGGAAAGGTTATTTTTCAAAAGATAAACAAATGAATAAAGGAAATATCACAGTGAAAACAAAATAAAAAATATTATGTAACAAACAAAATTCATTTGGCATCTCCATGGAGAGATGATGTTCCAAAGGCATTGATTAGAAGCTGAATACTTTCTTGTAAGTGGAAGGAATCTTAACTGTATATACCAGGTGGACTCATTTAAATACTTGGAGTTAATCAAATCCAGTGGTATTGTACTAAGTTATGTTTTCTTCACTTCCCCACTTTATAGAATCCATTTAACTTTTATATAAAAGTTTAAACCTTAATAGCTAGGAAACAATTCATGATGATTATGGTTTTCACATATCATCTCTGGGAATCTGTAAATTGATACGGTGCTTTTGGAGGGATATGTGGCGGTATCAGACTTAAAATGTTGATGCCTTACTACCTAAACCAACAATCTTACATCTAGGAGTTTATGTCACTTAACTATTAGCACAAGTATGTAGTTACACTTTATAGAGTCTTCATTACATAGTTTTGAACAGCCAAAAAAAGGGAAAGAATAAACAAGAAACTGGCATATCAACATGCTATACCTTTTATAAGTAAATAAAATGAAAAATAAAAACAACAACAAACATTAACAGTGAGAAGAAAGGAAGGAGAGAAAGAGTAAGAAAGAGTTTTGTATAAATATAGATGACACTATGGTGGAAACTGAAAGATTAGAGAACATAGAAGCATTGAAAATGGTTCTAGATACCGGAGACAATGTGAGAGGGTGGGAGAGAAGGGGGAGAGTGTAAGGAGAGAAATTCAGGAAGAAAATAGAGGCAAGACATTTATAGGAAACAGAAATGGATTATTGTCTGTTGATGATAATGTGTTTTGTATCCTCAACTCAACTGGTATGAAGTTATTCATGTTGAGTAAATTCAACTTATAAACTAAGTGATGTATAGTGATTAAATGTATACAATAAATTAAAATAATAAATGAAAATATAGATGACAAAACAAACCAAACTCTGGAAGGAAGTCTACTACACCCCAAACTATGAATTACCTCTGGAGGGACAGAGGAAGGACAGAGGAAGTCTGGATGGGGTTAGAAAGGGGCTTTCACTTTTTATTTTTATAATCATTCTCGTATTATTTAAAATTTGTTTTAATGATTACTGCATTTGGGAACCAGCAGTTGGCGTAATGGCTATGTCTCTGGACTCCCACATTGTCGACTGCGGTTCGCGTCCTGGACCTGGTGGCTTCAAACTCGCGCCGGGCGCGTGTGCGTGCGTGCCCACGATCCCGAGAGGAGAATGGAGGAGAAGGGATTGCAGCGTGACCATCCCCCCTGGGGGGGGATTTCTCACTTTCTGTCTCTATGTCTCTCTCTGTCTGTCTGGTGAGTGCACGCGCCCTATAGTGAAAAAACTCTCCCCCGCCCCCCAAAAAAATGATTACTGCATTTGTAGTGGAAAAAAATTGTTATAGACAAAGCACGTGAAACTGAATACCCACACTTATATCATTACTAGTATTAAGATTTCAGAAATATTACCTATCAATTTTGATAATGTGTCAGAAATATATAAGCAGCATGTTATAAAGAGTTAAAAGCTCAGCTTCTAGAATCAAATTGCCCAAGTTTGAATCTTTGTTCACACATACTGAATTACATGCTCAAGCAAGTAACTTAACCTTCCCAGACCTCATTCCCTCCTCTAATAAAACTAACAGTTCCTACCTCATACAATTCTTAGAAAACTTCAATTATTTAAGACATGAAGAATGCTTAGGATATTACTTTGTACACAGTAAGTAAAGATTTTTGCCATAAGGCATGTATACTCACCAGAGAGAGAGAGAGGGGAAAAGTGAGAAATCACTCCCCTGGGGGGAAGGCCACACTGCAATCTCTTCTCCGCTATTCTCCTCTCAGGACTTCGGGCATGCACAAACATGCACTTAGTGTGATTTTCAAGCTGCCGGGTTTGGGACTCAAACTGCGATTAACCATGTGGGAGTCTAGTGCCTTAACCACCATGCTAGTCTCATCATTTCTTAATTTTAAGGGGAGAATAATTCTATCTTCTGAGATATCTCAAATACTTATTTGGAAGACAAGGCACTAAGGGATCACAATTCACTAACTGAATCTTAATCCTGCATTAAATCCTCACATTTCTGTCACATACATATCATGTTACTTTTATTGTTGCAATGTCAATGTAAAAATCTAAATTTTAAAATGTTGACATTAAATGTTGGTTTCAACATTAAATTATGAATGAGATAATGAAAATGTTTCACCAACCTGATATATGGCAGAATAGGGTCGACATGGTGGAGAACTATTGCAGTAATGTAAGAAAATATGAAAGCAGAATACGACCAGATCACAAGGACTGAAGGAAGGAAACTGAGGCCTTGCTGAAACCACCACATTTCAAATGAATCTTCTGAAGTAGAAAAAACAATTAGAAAAGATAATTCACAAGTTTCCTATATTTCACTTCAGCCATCCATTCCCACAGACTTGAACTTACCTCCCTAGGCTCTTATCAGAAATCATCCCCCACACTATCCTAACACCTGCCCTTCTTTGCCTTCTCAGTAAATGGAACCAAGATTCACCTACTTGCCATAGCCACGAACTTAACTTTCTGCCCCATCTTTCCACACATAAACAAGTGCCAAGTAGAATTTATTCTACTTCATCAGCTTTTTGAAACCTATCCCTTTTCTCCATCTTCATTGTCACTACTATTCCTAAACTGCTATCATCTCTTGGCCAGACTATTATAATTTCCTAAATGATCCTTGTGATATTGTGAAATACATCATCCTGCTTCCTACAAAAAGCTCCTAAAAACGCTTCGATCTCTGAAGTTATGAGTGACTTTTATATACTAACAAGATGACTGGAGGTTGGCAGCCCCTGGGTGGCTTCATTATGGGGACTGGTCACAGAAAAGACCAAGGCAGGATTAAAGGGTTTAGACCTTCAGCCTCATCCCCACCCTCAACCTCTGGGAGATAAGTTAAGTTGATCACTAATGGTCACTGACTTAATCAACCATGCCTGCATAATGAAGCTTCCTTAGAAACACAAAAAGAAGGGGTTTTAAAACTTCTAAATAGCTGAAGTGGAAGTTCCTGGAGGGTGGTACACCTCAAGTAGACATGGAAGCATGAGACCTCTTTCCACATGCTCTGCCCTATGTATCCTTCACGTATATTCTAATATCTTTTTGTTGTTGTTGTTAGAGTGCTCGTGCTCATGGATACAGAGACAGAGAGACAAAGAGAGAAAGTGAGAAACCACCCCCCCAGGGGGATGACCATGCAGCAATCCCTTCTCCATTCTGTTCTCAAGATTTTGTTCATGCATGCACACATGTATGGTTTGTTTCTCAAGCCACGGGGTCCAGAAAAACTGCTCAGTGGGCCATGTGGCAATTCAGCCATCTTAACCTCCACTCCAAGTGCTGGCCCTGTAATACCCTTTAAAATTAACCAGTAAACATGTTTCCCTGAGTTCTGTGAGCCACTCTAGCAAATTAATCTAACTCAAGGAGAGAACGATAGGAACCCAAATTTACAGCCCTCAGTAAGAAACACAGGTGTTAATAAAAACCATTTGGGACTATGACTGGCAGAAGAAGGGGGACAGGCAGTCTTGTGGGATTAAGCCCTCAACCTATGGAACCTGATGCCATCCCTAGGTAAATACTGTCAGAACTGAACTGAGTGAGACCTTTTAATGAGTCTGAAGCAAACTGATTGCTTGATTGCTAATGGAGAGAAATCTCCCCACATTTCTTGGTGACCAGGGGAGAAATATTCACGTTGATTACTGAGCAAGAGAATAGGAAAAAACACTTTGGTTTCTCCTTCATTACTCAATTCTCTCCAGTCTTGATCACAACCAATCTAGACTAGCCTAAAACTAGAGTTATCCTTCTAATTCTAAAATACCAATCTGGTCACCTTAAGAGAATAACGTGAATTCTTCAGAGGTTTGAATGAATTCCTCAAAGGTTTCCCTCTAGGCTTATCTAGTGTCTTTCCTAACTGGTCCAAATGGTCTTCCCATTATCTGATCTTTACTATCTTTGTATAGTAATCTCTGGTCACTCTTTGCTCCCAATTCCTTGCTCTAGCCATCATCACCTTTATCATCATTACAAAAGCAAGCATTTAGTGTTTACTACATGCTAGAAATGTTACTAAGCTCTTTAAATACATGATCTCATTTACTGTCCTCAGTGGAATTACACAGATTAAGGAGAACTGTTCAAGGTCATGGAGCTGGAAAGTGGTAGAAATAGGATCCAAACTCAAGTACTTTGATTTTGACACCAAATCACTCTGCTATACTGCAATAGCAAATTTCTTGTAGATCTTCAAATGTGTCATGCTCCCTTGTGTACTGTCAGATCTTCACATACACTGCACTCTGTCCAGATGACTAGACTACAATGCTGTCACTCCCACACCCACAGCCTAACCAGGAACCTTCTGTATGTTTTTCAAGTCCCATCCTTTATAGTAATAGCTTCAGCTGAGTGCCCTGATGTGTTTCCATCAGCACTCTACTTCCTAACCAGAGCACTCATTTCACTTAACTGTTAGTTGCTTGTTTGCTTGTATCTTCCTCAGTAAACTTTAAATTCTTCGAGAGCAGGAAACAACTATTTTGTTCACCATTATATTTCCAACTCCTACAGGAGGGGTAGACAAAGAGGGTGCTTAAATATATACACGCCCACATCACCACTTTCTCCCTAAATTCTAGACTGAGGATGTTATTAAGTAACAACAGTGAATAATGTGAATTAGAAAACATTACTGTATCTTCACATATTTAATTTTTAAAACTTAGTTTCTATAAATATAGAAGTACTTATAAGAAATTACTCCTATGCATGTGAGAATAATTTCATGTTTGCAGGAGCATCTTCTCATAGCTTAATAACCTAAAGAAAATTTAGCATTTCCCATGAACTTTGTAAATAATTACACCTCCTCTCCAGAATCCTGCAATGTGCTCAGCTTCCTCCTCTTGGGCTGACTTCCGAAATGACATGGCAGCCACTTTTGGCCTTTAGTTGTCATTTCCTCTAATCATCTGACTTTCTGCTAAATATAGGCTATTTTGCTAAATAATTTCTTTTCCTTTGTTCTTAACATCTCATTATTTTCCTCCCATCCATTTAATCATGGTAATCCCTTACTAAGATTCAAATGATTTCCATAAACAGCTTTCTAGGACTATTCTCAATTTGTATAAATTTTGAAAATCTTATAAAATATCTCTTTTTTTAAGGAATTATTTTATTTATTGTTATTATTATTATTATTATATTTGACCAGAGAGAGAGAGAGCGAGAAAGCAAGCCGCCGGGTTTGGGACTCTAACCACGGTCAGCCATGTGAGAATCCAGCACCTTAACCACCACACCACCTCCTGGCCAGATCTTTCATGTCTTTAAATGTTATTTCAATTCATGTTTCTAATCATTCCTACCTAAAGTTCTTGAGAGTTCTAGATCCATTATTTGATGGTTTGGCTGGTCCTTGAACATGTGTTTAGAGTTCCTGACTATGATCTCCTATCTGGATGCCTTAATCTGGGAGTATTCTAAAAGGCTTAAATTAAGGGTGAATCATTCCAGGGAAAATCTGTATTTATTTTTGCCAAGCATTCAGGGACATCATCAACTTGGGCTAACTTTAGGTTAATTTCTTGCCTTCCAGTTTTTGAGACCATGTTGATATGTAAATTTAAACTCTGAATCTGAGTGATAGCAGAACCTATACTGTAAAGTTCTCAGGTGATATCTCTTCCCTCACCAGGAGCTGTGGTGGAAATAAACAGATTTCTTTGTGATGTGCCTTTTTTCTTCCTTCACATATTCTATCTGCATTGCCAAATTAATATTCCTGAAGTATTCCTCTGCTCAAAACTGTTTCTCATAAATTTACATAAACTTGTGCAAGCTTCGTAACTTCTCCTATCCAGTTTCTTCTTCGAAAAATAGGAGTATTATTGGCACAGGCTGCACTATACAATATAGAAGCCACTAGCTATACGTAGCTGGTTAAGTAAAAAAATTTTTTTCTTTTTTTGGAGAGGTTTTGGCTATAGGGCGCAGGCACTCACCAGACAGAGAGATAGCAAGCAAGAAATCACCCCCCAGAGGGGATGGCCACACCGCAATCCCTTCTCCTCCATTTTCTTCTCGGCATCTTGGGCATGCATGCACACACACGTGCCCAGCGTGAGTTTAAGCCACCGGGTCTGGGACTCAAACCGCGGTCGACTACGTGGGAGTCCAGCCATTATGCTAACTGCTGGTCCCTGGTTAAGTTAAAATGGATTAAAATGAAATAAAACTGGGACCAGCAGATGGCATAATGGTTAAGGTGCTGGACTCCCATATGGTCAACTGCAGTCCCAGACCCTGCAGCTTAAAACTCATGTCGGGCATGTGTGCATGTGTGCCCAAAATCCTGGGAGAAGAGTGGGGCTGAAGGGGTGGATTGTGGTGTGGCCTTATCCCCAGGGGGTGATCTCTCACTTTCTGTCTGTCTCTCCAGCAATTATATGTACCCTAATAGCAAAAATCTCTCTCTCAAAAAAAAAGTTAAATTAGGGACCAGCAGTTAGTGTAATGGCTATGTCGCTGGACTCCCACGTAGTAGACCATGGTTCATGTCCCGGACCCGGTGGCTTAGAACTCATGCCGGGTGCGTGTGCTTGCCCAAGATCCCGAGAGGAGAATGGAGGAGAAGGGATTGCGGCGTGGCCATCCCCCCTAGGGGGTGATTTCTCGCTTTCTGTCTCTCTGTGTCTCTCTTGTCTGTCTGGCGAGCGCACACGCCCTATAGCAAAAACCTCTCAAATAAATAAATAAATAAATAAAAAGTTAAATTAAATTTTTTAGTTCCCCAATCACAGCAGCCATAATTTAAATGTTCAAAAGCTACTTGTGTCTAGTGGCTGCCATACAACACAATAAAAATTTAAACATTTCCATTACCATGAAAAGTTCTATTGGATTGCTACATAGCTACATTGTCGATGCATAATAAATGATGGCTTTTAGTATTATCTACTAAATTGTCCAATATAATACCTGATTCATAGAAGTTTATTCAATGACTAAATGAGGCAATATACATAAGGTACTATCACAGGTGCTCAATTAATCTTTATTCCTCTTTTAGAATGTGAAAGATGAATTACCTGTTTTATGAGTTCAAAATATAATCAGTCTTCAATTATGCTCAAATCTGTGCCTTTTGTAAATTCCTGGAATCCACTAAAAAGAAAATAAGTTGTTTCAAGTCACATGATTTTAAATATGTACAATTTCAAGTCAACATACCAATTTTGTTAATGGGTGAATACCAGTTACAGAATTACCAGCAGGTTGTTTTTCTTTAAAGGGCTAATACAGGTTGAGCATTAGATAGTGATCAAAAATCCAAAACTTTCTGAGTAATACCATGGAAAACATACCTGACTGTTCATAGTCAAAAGTTACAATGTAAAGATTGTATGAAATTGCCTTCAAGCTATGTGTACAAAATGAATTTCATGTTTAGACTTGGGACTCATCCCCAAGATATTTCATTATGTATGTGCAAATACTCTAAAAATCAGAAGATGTATAAAATACAATACTCTTTTGATCCCAAGCATTTTTGATGATAATCAACTGCATTTGAGTTTTTAAATAAATGATGTTCTACCATCTGGAATTAAATATTTTAATTCTAGGATATCAATTTTATTATCCTTTCTCACACTAAACACCTTTGACTGGCCTCAAAAAAAAAAAAGTTTTTCCCTATAAGGAAACAAAGTGAGAAAATAATGATAGCTTATTATTAAGCAAAATAAAGCATCAACTAGTATGTATGATGCAATAACACAGCTGTAAGATCAGATTATCTAAGCACAAATCCTACATTTGCCACTTCTCAGATGTATGACTTCCACCAAGCTACTGAGCTTACAAAAGAATTAAAGTTGTTCAATCCTTCTATTTATAAAGTAGCCACATCCTCTGAGTGGAACAAGTTAACATTCAATATAATAATGATAGCTGATTTATCAATGCTGTACTAGCCACAGGTATGAGGAACGACTGCCAAGGATGACATCTTTCTATGTATGAATCATCCTGGATAGTATCTTCTTTGGCTTTGACGGCTCTAATTGTTGAAACTGACAATTCAGAGAAGCAGGACTTGAAATGGCTTATCGGTTTAACAATGACAACTGAGAAACGTAAGTTCACGGACAAGATGAGAAAGCTATTAACTGTCCACATATTTTAATCTTGGAAAGTTGAATGCATAAGATAGGTAATTGCCAACCAAGCAAAGTTAGAATTTCAGTGGTTAACAATTCAAGAAACCTTTCACAATACTTGAAAATATGCTGGAATAAATGTCATATAGCTGTAAGAGCTCTTAAAATTTGTTTCATATCTCTCATCTATCTTATTTTTTCAAATTTCATGAACCAGAACTGCAGTTACAAATCCTCCCCACCTACCACCACAAATACTTAAATGCCTCTGCTATTTACAGGAATTCCTTAAGCTGCCTCCTTTAAATGACAACTGCTAAGAAATAGTAAGAAAGTAAATTCTAGATGTTCCTAATGAACACATGGCCAACCCTAAGGTGCTTTTGGAGTTACACTGAACCATTAGGATAGCCCGAAGCAAAGCATAATAGAAAGTGGTTATTTTTCTAAACTCTAACTTGGCCTCCCAACAAATAGAATTGTTAAATTCCTAATTGTTAAATTCTAAAGAGTCTAAAAATGTAATGTTTTTAGAAGCTGGTTCAATGTTACATGGGGAGAAATAAGGAGAATTTGGTGACGCAAAGCAAAATTGAGTTGCATTTGGATAATGGTTTATACACTTAAACTTCAGAAAACTGGAAAAATTATTTGTTTTTAAAATGTATCCTACCGTAAAGGTAGTGAAGTTACCCAGGTCCCGCAATTTCCTTTCCGTCTGGACCCACCCCCTTCGAAGGAACTGCGCACAGTATACTGAGCTCCCTGTACACACAAGGTCACTACGGATCTCACTTTCAGATCTCCCTCTGCCTTTACCACCACCACGAAGGCATCTGAGCCCATGAGTGACAATGAGAACTCGTGCTCAACGAGAGTTTTTGTGGAACTAGGGGTAAGGTGCTTGGTCCCCGCTTAGATAAATCCAGAAAAATTAGACCTCTGCTTTCTCCGGGAGGGCGAAGAGCTAGGGTCTTAAAAGATCCCGGATCTACTTTGCCCGACGCCAGGAAAAGATGAAAAAGGAGGATCTTGGCACTAGGCACCGCACAGGGCAGGCAGGAAGAGGCTAGGGTGCAAGGAAGAAGACAGAAAGGGGACGCCGAGACCCGATCCCAGCCCACACCCGACCGCGCCCTCTGGGTCCCCGGGAGGCGGCCCGCAGTTCCTAGGATCGTCCGCCTCCTCCGGCGCCTGGCACAGCGTAGCCCCTGGAGAAAGGGTGAGCCAGCACCGGACTCACGTGCCCGCCTCGGTGATGCGGGGCTCCAAGCCGTACCCACCGTCCTGATCGCCCGAACCCGCCCTCTGACGCACCCCGCTAGAGCTGGCTGCCACCGGCGCCGAGGTCGTCCTCTTCTTCGCCTTTTCTGTTACCAACCTGACTGTACCTCCTAGGCTGGACTCGGGCTCCGAAGCCTACCCACTACCCCCTGGAGTTAAGCTAGGTCCCGGAGCGCGCTCCCGAGCCGCCTGGCCAGCCCCCGGGCGCGCTGTAGCGCGCCCACGCTGTCTCCCGTTCCGACCGCCTTTCTTTACGGCAATCGCAAAAGTGTCGTGCACGCGCTGCCTACGATCAGAGTCACCTAGTCCGCTGGAGTCGGCGGTGTTATTTCTAGTGGTGTGCTTGTAGGGGTAAGGCTGCGGGGCTCGGTTTTGGTAAAACGGCCGGGGTGTGATGGACGCGGTAGGCGCACTTCTTCACATAGGAGTGGAGACAGGGCTGGATGCTCTGGGGTGGAGCATGACGATAGAGCTGTGTGTATGGACTCGCGCGAGGCTGATGCGGTCTTCCTCCCTCGCGGAGGATGGCCTCGCGCGCGGGGTTGTGGGAGGGAGAGGGGCGTCTGTCCCTCTGGCCCCGGGAGGCCACTGAGGTGGTGGAGCGCCGGCGCGGGAGCGGGAGGACTGTTGCGTGGGGACTGAGGATCGGGGTGCGGAGAACCGCGGC
>NW_006159751.1:937471-952722 GCF_000334495.1 Tupaia belangeri chinensis
GGATCGGGGTGGGGAGCACCGCGGCGGGCCAGCCCTGGGCGGGCGGAGGGGTGGGGGCGGGGGGTGCCCGCGCGGAACCGACCTTTCCTGTAAGGTCCACACCCTCCTGCCCGGGTGCTGCCAAGTCCACAAACCGTGTGGCATGCTATGTCGGCTTTGCCTTCCCTTCCTTGTGTGGTGCTGGTGTTTCGTGGCTGGGCCTCACTTTTTGGTCAGCAACTTTTCTAGAAATTGTAGCCTGTGTTGACAAGCTCTCGGATTGTCAGCTAGGGTATATTTCTGTAGTATTCTAGGAAGAAGAGAGGGTGCAGAAGCGTTTGCCTGTGTTCCCAGAACACTGGATGAATGGGATCTTTATATTTATCCGCGTTTAACTTGTTCTTTACAATTCTGTACTAAGCATTTTTGTGTCATTTTTGCCATTTTGCATCATTGCTATTGAGTATATAATTTTGCTTGAAGTCTTATAGCTCATCAATGAATCTATATGACTGTAGTAAGCAAATTTATAGTTTTTCAATAAATATTAGTGTCTTGTATGTGAACAAAGAATAAAGTTTCAGTTCTTACGGTTGAACTAATAGGAATGGATTCAATATGTGTATACTAAATTAACTGATTGAAAAAGACTGATAAATGCATTTAGAGCATTACTAATTTAAAACTATTAGCATTCACATATAATCCAAAGCTTGAAGTTCTGAAAGTATTTTACTGCGTGTTTGTTCTGTGCTAAAAAAAAAAAAAACTAGTTATAACCTTCTTTATAACTTGTCTTTATAACCCATTTGAGTAGATAAATCTCCCTCTTGTATTAACCAATCAATTTTGTTGTATAGTCGATTTCTTTCTTTTCTAGGGTGCCTATTTGTTCTTTAAGCAGGCTAAAGGTGCTGGAGATGTTCTTTCTGAGGGTTATATGGAGCTTGTTTTTAAAGGGAATAGAAATAGAATCAATAAAATACCATGCTTGCTCCCCTCCCCCCAGAAAGTTACTCCTTTTTTTTAAGGGATGCATGATTTTATTACAACAAATCACCAGATCTAAGTTGTAGTACAGTGTTATTTTGCTCCCAAGTCTGCTGAAAGGTTTGTTTTTGTAAACTTCCTCTTTGTATCTATCACTTGTTAAATAATGCTGACCTTAAATATTGTGATCCTATTTGTTTTCTTTACTTTCATTCTTTCTTTCCTTATTTGCAATTTGCCTTCCCTCCTTAATAGTCAGTCTACTAGTATTTTCCTTTATCAGTGCCATAAAGGTGGGAAAGCTGTGTTGTAACTAATTCTCTATTGAAAGGACTGTAAACATACTGCTGAATCAGTGCAGTTCAAAACTTGGCACCTTTAAACGTGGGGAGGATGGGAATTCTGGAATTTCACACAACAGGTTGGATATTGTGTAAGCTTACCTTATGCTCTGCTCAGCAGTTGGAGTTTTATTTATTTATTTTTTTATTGTGATACTTGTCAAACGTTCTCCATGCTGAAGTCTACACAGGAATGACACAAGCAGTATGCCAGTACTCTCAGCTGCTGTAAGCACAGATGTTCTACATGGTAGGCTTCTTAAAGCCTACAAATTGTGTGATTTTAGTAAAGATAGTAGTTAAATATGTTTTATATTTTGAATCCTTGTTGGACTTTTTACACAGATAGTCATGACTGCACGAAGAAAATCCTTTTTCAGACCATATATATTCTCCTTTTAGACTCCCCCATTGTTGACTGCATGTTAAACACCGCCCCCCCCCACACACACACACCACCACCACCATTCTTTGAGTTTCTTGAGGGTATGGAATGGCATAAACCAATCTTTCTGTTTCTTCAGGACTCGATTAGTCATATTTGTTCATTGTTGAATAAGTACTGATTGCCTACTTAGTGCTAAGTATTGCCTACTTAGTGCTAAATATGGTATAAAGTTACAGGAAAAAGATAACAAGATAGGCATGGCCCTTGTAGTCATAGAACTTACAGAGCAGTGAGGTCCCCCCTCCAAAAAAAAAAAAGAGTCAACAAACAAAAGTTGAATATGGTAAGTGATATGAAGGGAATAGAGCAGTATAATCAAGTATAACCGGGAAGGAGAGTTAACTGTTCCAAGCAGAAAGATTACAAAGCTATAAAATTGTAATCAATATTACCAAACTAGCTTCCAGTTGATAGAATTTTTACAGTTTAAAAGAATTCACTTTTACTATTATAATTTATGAGAACATATCCTCAGTAAACAAATAGATTGTGCTTTAAAATTATAGATTTTTATTTCTTTTTTGTGAGAGAGATTTTTGCTATAGGGTGCATGTACTTGCTGGAGAGATAAGGAGACAGTGAGAAATCATGATCCCGGGTGGGAATGACCATGCCACAATCCCTTCTCCTTCGTTTGACTCTCGGGATTTTGGGTTTACACACACACGCCTCTGGCATGAGTTTTAAGCCTCCAGATCTGAGACTCTAACCCCGGTCAACCACATGGGAGTCCAGCACGTCAAACAGCATGCCACCTGCTGGCCCACAAATTATAGATTCTTTATCAATTCATTGGCAGCTTTGTATTACACCAGAATAAAATCTTAGCTCTGCCATCATCTATATCCCTGAGCAGTGTTTGACTCTTCAGACTTCATTTTATCCCACTTTTCCTCTGATTTACTCTTGTCCAGCCATAATGATTTCTTGAGTATGTGAACAAGAGGAGCTCCTTAGGGCTTATTCCATTTTCTTGGACTGTGCCTCCTGCTCTTAGAATGTGTCTGGCTCCTTTTCCTCTGAGTTTGGTATAAATGCTACTTCCTCAGAGACTTAAACCACATTTTTTTTTAAAATGTATGTCTCCAACTATTTTCTGCCTCAGCACTTTGTTTTCCTTATAGTGCCCATCAGAGTGAAGCACAGATGTTCCACATGATTACAGTGTATATTATTTGCTTGTTTAACTGTTTCAAGTAATTTTCACACTGGGCGTGGGCACTAGGACCATGTCTATCTTGTTCACTTCCTCCATGTATTAACTGAGTGTTTTTGGAATGTGGGATCTATTTTCTCATAAAAATGTTATGACTAGTGGCTAGGTTTCTAGGCTAACCAGTGATAATTTAATTTCTTACATTTCTTGTTCTTTGTACTGTGGACTCTCTATGTCCTTTTGGGGGTATAGACGTAAGTCCATACAGAAATTTAAAATGGCTAAGATAATTTTTATAATATTTATGTCTCATATTTCCATTCTACATTCTTTTTCCCTTTTCCCATGTACTCCTCATCTTCCCATTGTAGCCATCTACCCCGTACTGCACCCTTGAGCTATGCTTGCTTTTTATTTGCTAAAATTCAGAAGCTCTTGTTTTTATTTTTGTTTTGTTTTGCTTTGTTTTCTGAAGTGGTTTTCATGCCAGTAGCCACCCTGTTCTCAGGTGTGTGTGACAGGCGGAATAGTGAAGACCCCTGGAAGTGACAGCAATCTCTGTGGCTATTTGTGTGTGTCGAAAGTATAATAGCCATCTTGGAATCAGCAGATAGCATAATGGTTATGTCACTGGACTCCCACGTAGTCAGCTACGGTTTAAGTCCCAGACTTAGTGGCTTAAAACTTATGCTGGGCGCCTGTGCATGTGTGCCCAAGATCCCAAGAGGAGAATGGAGGAGAAGGGATTGTGACATGGCCATCCCCCCTGGGGTTATTTCTTGCTTTCTGTCTGTCTCTCTGGCAAGCGCACAGGTCCCATGGCAAAACTCTCTCATTTAAAAAAAAAAAAAAGTGAGTATAGTAGCCATCTGTATGTAAGGAACTACATATATCACAATTTGTGTTTGCAGCGTTGTAATAGCAGAGACAAAATGTTGCCTAATTGAAATTTTAGTGAAGTTGGCAGAAAACCAAAAACCAAAAAAAACTTCAAAAACTCATTGCCTCTCTTCATGTATTAATTATGTAGTGGCTAGATCTAGAAAGGTTTGTCAAAATGTAGATTTTTCTGAAAGACAAATAGAAGGTTTAAAAAACTAGGTCATATAGGAGAAAAACTCAAAAGGAAAGTATCAGTTTATCAGCTAGCCCTGCCAAATGCTCAAACTTAAAACCATTAGCATCAGTTGCTTGTAGCTGTTTATTGCCAAAACAACTTCAGTATATCACCTTTTTTATTTTTAAACATAGGAAAATGCTGCAGTAATGAAATGTAAATGTAGTTGACTAGACATTTTACTCCCATGTCAAGTGGAATTCCATGAGATCTGGTTATAGCTTACCAAATATGAAAATGAGCCATCTAAAAAAAAAAAAAAAAGAAAATGAACCTTCTAACAGTCTCACCATGGTGCATTCCAGAGACTGCCTGCTTCATAGCTCCTCCCACTCCCATTCCCCCCCATCAGCTTCTTTGCCAGTGCCCCTACCGAGGGCAGGGGGGCACCTGATTTTTGTTTTGTTTTGCTTTGTTTTCTGAAGTGGTTTTCATGCCAGTAGCCACCCTGTTCTCAGGTGTGTGTGACAGGCGGAATAGTGAAGACCCCTGGAAGTGACAGCAATCTCTGTGGCTATTTGTGTGTGTCGAAAGTATAATAGCCATCTTGGAATCAGCAGATAGCATAATGGTTATGTCACTGGACTCCCACGTAGTCAGCTACGGTTTAAGTCCCAGACTTAGTGGCTTAAAACTTATGCTGGGCGCCTGTGCATGTGTGCCCAAGATCCCAAGAGGAGAATGGAGGAGAAGGGATTGTGACATGGCCATCCCCCCTGGGGTTATTTCTTGCTTTCTGTCTGTCTCTCTGGCAAGCGCACAGGTCCCATGGCAAAACTCTCTCATTTAAAAAAAAAAAAAAGTGAGTATAGTAGCCATCTGTATGTAAGGAACTACATATATCACAATTTGTGTTTGCAGCGTTGTAATAGCAGAGACAAAATGTTGCCTAATTGAAATTTTAGTGAAGTTGGCAGAAAACCAAAAACCAAAAAAAACTTCAAAAACTCATTGCCTCTCTTCATGTATTAATTATGTAGTGGCTAGATCTAGAAAGGTTTGTCAAAATGTAGATTTTTCTGAAAGACAAATAGAAGGTTTAAAAAACTAGGTCATATAGGAGAAAAACTCAAAAGGAAAGTATCAGTTTATCAGCTAGCCCTGCCAAATGCTCAAACTTAAAACCATTAGCATCAGTTGCTTGTAGCTGTTTATTGCCAAAACAACTTCAGTATATCACCTTTTTTATTTTTAAACATAGGAAAATGCTGCAGTAATGAAATGTAAATGTAGTTGACTAGACATTTTACTCCCATGTCAAGTGGAATTCCATGAGATCTGGTTATAGCTTACCAAATATGAAAATGAGCCATCTAAAAAAAAAAAAAGAAAGAAAATGAACCTTCTAACAGTCTCACCATGGTGCATTCCAGAGACTGCCTGCTTCATAGCTCCTCCCACTCCCATTCCCCCCCATCAGCTTCTTTGCCAGTGCCCCTACCGAGGGCAGGGTGGCACCTGCCATTTCAGGATCATCCTGCCAAGGCGGGGTAAACTAGATCCTGTCACAGAAAGAAAAGAAAACACTGGGCGTGTCTTGATACCAGATCTGTGGTTGAGAATGTCTTAGACCCTGTATCGTTTTCTGTAATTCCATAGTGTACCATTTGTGGGAGGGAATTTCATTTTGCTTTTAGGAGAGTTTTCAACTAGAAGACCAAAATATACCTCTCTTGGTCCAATGCCACTATCCTTTTAGTTCTATTAAGATTATTCTTCTTTTTCTTTTTTTGAAAATCTTATGGCCTTTCTTCTTCTTGCTTACTAATTATAAGTTTCCCACAAGGTTCTTTATTCTGTTCCTTTTCTCTCTGCATTTAATCCCTTCGAGAACTTTTCTATATTCTAGTGTGTCTAACTAAACTTTTTTTTTTTTTTTGAGAGGTTTTTGCTATAAGGGCGCATGCTCTTGACAGAAAGTGAGAAATCACCCCCGGGGGGATGGCCACACCACAGTCCCTTCTCCTCCATTCTCCTCTTGGGATCTTGGGCACGCACGCACACATGCCTGGCATGAGTTTAAGCCACCAGGTCCGGGTCTCGAACCATGGTGCACTACATGGGAGTCCAGCAACATAGCCATTACGCTAACTGCTGGTCCCTGTCTAACTAAACCTTAACTTCTAGGTTGATAAAGTGAAATTTTCTCTTCATACCCAAAATTCAGTTCTTTGATATAGTCTCTAACTTAACAAAAGTTGCCTGTATTTCTCCTCTCCCGGCCCTCATCTCAGTTCCCTTATCATTCACCCCATTGTAGAAGCCAAAAAATACCAAATTGATTTGTCCTCCCAACTTCCCCTTTTGACTACAGTACCACTAGTCTCTAGCTGTTGACTGTTTTCTTCTGCCCCTTTATCTCTCATATTTAATCCCTAAGCACTTTGCTGGTTCTTTCTGCTAAATTGAAATGAGATACAGACTTGAGTGGCTTTCTTAATCATTTTTATCACGCTATTATTGGTGCTCCCTACTTCAAACCATTAAGATCACCTTGTTAATTGTTAATGTTCTCACTACTTTCTCTATTCTGATGAACATATGTAGCTACCCTGTTAATCTTGAAAATACTCTTGTAATTTCTTATGCTGCTTAATTACTTACAATAATTATGTTATTTCTGTTCTTTTCTAAATCAAGTACAAACACTGCAGGGACTAATTTCAGTGTTCTTTCTTTACTAACAGTCATCGCTTAACCCATTTATACTTTTTCTTACTATTTCCTCAGTTTATCTGGTCACTCTGCCAATAGATATAGGAACGGGTCTTTAAAAAGTCCATGAAAGATGTCTATTATGAAGAAACTGCATGGATTTCACTTTTTTTACACAAAAATAAACTCATACTTCATTAAATTTATAAATTTCATATTTCATGAACTTTTTGAAGTCACCTCATACACTATCTTCTAAATTTTTTGTTGCTGTTTATCTCCACCTAGAATATAATTTATATTCTTTTATATTTTGATTTAGCTTAAACAGAAACCCTGTGTTTGAATACCCATTTGCCAGCTTCGTGATTTGGCCTCATGGTAACTTGGTTTCTTTTTCTGTGAAAATGGGGATGCTTAATTGGTTCCTTCTAGGTTTGTTGTGAGAATTAAATGAGTTAAGATATAAAAATTGCTTAAAGTTCCTGGTATAAATAAGTACTCAGTAAATGTTTTTAAATCTAGTTTAAGACACACTTCATTTAAATCACTCTTTTGATATTGATACTAATTTGCTAGGCTTCAGACCTTAATTTCCATATTTATGAATTGATAAGATCATTTTTTTTTTTTTTTTTTTTTTGGAGAGGTTTTTGCTATAGGGCGTGTGCACTCGCCAGACAGAGAGAAACAGAGAGACAGAAAGCGAGAAATCACCTCCCAGGGAGGATGGCCACGCCACAATCCCTTCTCCTCCATTCTCCTCTCGGGATCTTGGGCACGCACGCACACACGCCCGGCGTGAGTTTTAAACCACCGGATCCGGGACTCGAACCGTGGTCGACTACATGGGAGTTCAGCGACATAGCCATTACGCTAACTGCTGGTCCCCTGATAAGATAATTTCTAACATTTGTTCCATTATACTACTGAAAGCAGTAAGAAGTAGGGGAAAAGTATGAACTTGCACGTCAGACAAACTGTAAGGTAACAAGCCCCTCAATATTTTTTCGTGTTTGTGGAGAATTTTTCTGTTTTAGAATTATTTTATTTTAACCTTATTTAATTATGTATTTTAATTTGACCAGAATGGGACAGAATGACAGAGAGGGAAAGGGAGAAAGCAAGCTGCCAGGTCCAGGACTCGAACTGCAGTCAGCATTGTCCAGTGCCCTTAACCACCACGCCACCTGCCAGCCCTGCCTCAGTTTTTTTTTAATCAGGAAGTGAGATTATACTTCTTCAGTAAGAACTAGAACAAAATAAACTCTTTAGTTTTTTTTTTTTTTAATCATTGTTTGATATTTACTCTATTAGCAGTTTAAAAAAATTTATTTACTTGGGACCAGCAGTTAGCGTAATGGCTATGTCGCTGAACTCCCATGTAGTCGACCACGGTTCGAGTCCCGGACGTGGTAGCTTAAACTCACACCGGACGTGTGTGCATGTGTGTGAAGGGATTGCGGCGTGGCCATACCCCCTGGGGGGTGATTTCTGGCTTTCTATCTCTCTGTCTCTCTCTGTCTTTCTGGCAAGCACAGGTGCCCGATAGCAAAAAAAAAAAAAGTTATTTACTAATATTGATATAAAGTATAAATAATGGCTGACAAATGTATCTTTTTTTCTAGGTAAACACCAAACACAAGCTACAAAATAAGATAAATTACTGTCTCCAAATAAAGAAAACCCAAGATCCATGAGCGGCCATCGATCAACAAGAAAACGATGTGGAGATTCTCACCCGGAGTCCCCTGTGGGCTTCGGGCATATGAGTACTACAGGGTGTGTATTAAATAAATTGTTTCAGTTACCTACACCACCATTGTCAAGAAATCAACTAAAGCGACTAGAAGAACACAGATATCAGAGTGCTGGACGGTCCCTGCTTGAGCCCTTAATGCAGGGATACTGGGAATGGCTAGTTGGAAGAGTTCCCTCCTGGATTGCCCCAAATCTTATCACCATCATTGGACTGTCAATAAACATCTGTACAACTATTTTATTAGTCTTCTACTGCCCTACAGCTACAGAGCAGGTAAGAAGAAATTATTTTTTTAAGAATTATTTATTTAATTTTATTTGTTCATTCATTTACTTCAGTTTGACCAGAGAGACACAGAGAGAGAGTGAGAAAGTGAGAAAGCAAGCCACCAGGTCCAGGACTAGAACTGTGGTCAGCTGTGTGGGAGTGTCCAGCGCCTTAACCACCATGCCACCTGCTGGTTCCAATAAGAGGAAATTCTTAACAACAGATAGCCACATTTGATATGTACGAGAAATATAATCCACATCTTGGGGTCATTTTAATTGAAAATTAGATAATCTGACAAGTATTGTTCAGCTATTTTAAAATAACCAGTTATGTACTGTGATAAAGGTCATAAGAACAACCTGTTTTATATATTCTTACTTATTAGAAACCAGAAGCAAAGGGTAGCTGCTGATCCTAATAGATAAATTAATGTTAAACATTAATTTGTAGCATGTTCCTTTTAAAATGATAAGTCTTGGGGCCACCATTGTGGTTAAGGCAGCTGGATCCTACATGGTCGACTGTGTGGTTTTATTCCTGGACCCAGTGGCTTCAAAACACTCCAGGTGCATGTGCATGTGTGCCTAAAATCCCCAGAGGAAAATGGAGAAGGGACTGTGGCATGGCCAGTCTCCCCTGGGGGATATTTTCTCACTTTCTCTCTCTCTCTCTCTCTCTCTCTCTCTCTCTCTCTATCTGGCGAGCATACCCACCCTGAAGCAAATTTTCAAAAACAACAGCAACAACAAATCCCACTAAATTTCAGTTCTTTACAGAGGACTTGTCTTCTGTTATTTTGTTGTTTCTAATAGCTGAATAAAACTGTTAGCAAAGTTTTAAATGATCAGAGAGGAAAGTCTCTGGTATTCAAGATGGCATGACTAAACCAGTCTTATTAAAGATGCCTTCTCCATTCCAATCCCATTTCTCTTGTAAACATAGACTTCTGATATGTCACTGTAATTCTAACCATGCAAAGGCATAACAAAAAGTCTATATAATGTGGTTCCTGTTCCATATCTGATCTGGCTGCCATTAAGAAAGGAAGCAGAGTATTAGAAAGTAACAGACCTGCCTACATCTAAGCATCTCTTCTGCTGTTCCCATTATACACACACACACATATATTAAGTTTTGCTTTTGAGCACATGCACTCACCAGAGAGACAGAGAGAGAGACAGTGAGAAGTCTCCCCCACCTAGAGGGTGCTACATTGCTGCAATCCCTCACCTCAAGGAATTTTAGGGTCACACACATGCGGCATGTTTTTCAAGCCACTGGTTCCAGAACTCAGACCACACAATCGGCTACCTTAAGGACAACGCCACTTCCCTGTTCTGCCTGTATTAATCAGAAAGATCAGTCTCAGATAACTCAAGGTAGAAGGTGATCCTCAACCAAAGATGTCAGTGTGACTCTGAACCACAATATATGAAATCAAAGTGGCCACATTTCTTATTCCAAACTAAAATTAATTTTTTTAAAAAAACCAGTCTTTTCAGATAATTTGTCTCTTGAGGTAAAATTGGTTTTTGTTGAAAAAGGCAAACTTTTTAGTAGATAAGAAAAGAAAGTGAATTAGTCCTTATTTGTCAATTTTCTAAGGTAGAAATGTAGACTCCTTTTTTTATATGGGATGATAATATATCCTCTTTTCTAAAAAATTAATTTAATTTTATTTATTATTATTATGGAGGGAGAGAGAGAGACGGAAAATGAGAAAGCAAACCTCCAGGTCTAGCTGGCTATGTGGGAGTCCAGTGCCTTAACCACCACGCCACCCACTGGCCCCAATAATATATCCTTTTAATCTGTTTATTACTTAGTATTTAATCTTCAGATGCTAGTAGCTTTGGTTTTAGTATTATAAGTTAATTTGGAATTTGTTTTGCAGCTTATGTTGATATACTTGTTACTCTTGCCACATGAAACAGATAAAGGAAGTTGGAATGATCTGTTTTATAAATGAAAACCAGAACTGAGTTATGCCACTATAAGGAAGTTCTGTCAAATTTAAATATAGCTTAAACTCACTAAGAATTGTGTATATTTTTTAGCATAGAAAATGGAAAAAAATATTTTTAAATGATGCATTGCCCCGTAATCTCCCTGCCTAGTTAACTACTATTGACATTAAAAAGAGTAGGGGAAAAAATTACAGTTAGAAAAAATCAAACAAAAAAATAGTGTGAAAGAGTAAAATCTTCCCTTTTAGCCTTCCTTTCCATCTCAACCATCTCCCCCACCCATCTCCTCGAAGGTAACATAGAACAGTTCTTTGATATATGTCTTCCTGGAATGGAAGGGGGCATTACTTTTGGACTAGCATCTGTATATATTTGTGTATATATATTCTTCAGCTCTGTTTCTAATGTTTAGTAAGACCATATTTTACTTAGAATTTTTACCTGAATTGACTCACCAAATTTGTAAGATTTTGGGAATTGGTGAATTGCGACATGTACATCAAGATTATTTGCTTATGCCAATCTTTTGCACCCACCTATCGGGGTCTGATTTTCTGAATAATAAATGAGTTCCTTCATTCATTCAGTGTCTCTCTGTATTTATTCTTGAATTAGAAGGCTTTCTGTTTATAATACCTCTAAGAGATACAAAGTAAAGGAACAAGGATGAAATCTGTAAATATTAATTTATTGTTCTACAGATTCACAGGAAGAAAGGAATCTAAACGCTAGAAAGCTTTTCTCTTTTTTATGTATGTAATTGTTATTTTGCCATTTTTCTAAGATTGTATATATACTATTAGTATATACACTGGTATATACACTGGAAATAGACACTAGTAGTTGCTGAAATTGTCTCTGTTTCAGAGTAACATTTTACCTAATTAAGTGCCTGAAGTTTAGAGCCCCAGGTGGTGTAAAGAATAAAGTACTGGATTCAACATGGCTAATTCACGGTTAGAGATCTGGACCAGCGGCTTAAAAATCATGCAAAGCATGTGTGCATGTGTGCCCAAAATTCCCAGAGGAGACTGGACAGGAAGGGATTGTAACTTAGCCATCTTTCTGGGGCAAAGGGTGATTTCTCTCGCTCCCTCTCCCTCTCTCTCTCGTGAGTACACATGCCCTGTGGCAAAAACTAATAAAAAAAAAAAGAAATATTTGACCTTTTTTTTTTTTTTTTTTTAAAAAAAAGATTAAGTTTAGACCCTAGCTCTAAGAAGTCCCTAGCTCTCTAGTCCCCTAAAGCAGAGCTATCCAATAGAACTTTCGGTGATAATGGGACATTTGTGTTTCTATGTCTTTGCAGTTCAGTATAGCAACCATCAACACATGTGATTGATGAGCATTCGAAATGAACCTGGTGCTACTTAGTAACTGAATTTTTAATTTCAATTAGTTTCAGTTAACGAATTAAAGTCACATTGGCTCGTGGCTATGATATCGAACAGCAAAGCTGTAGAAAGTTACTAGATTCCTTTAAGAGCAGGAAATATTAGACTCAGTACAAAATACAAGGTTCTTAGTCACACAGGATTAATTATTCACTTCATTGAGCCTGTGTGTATAGTATAGTTACATAACCAGTTATTGCTTTCAGGGTTTGTAACTCTAGTTTAGGGGAAATGTATGCTATCTGTGCTCCTTTTAATAAATACAGTGCCCTAAAATATGGAATCCCCAAGTAAATGTTTATGAGATGATCTGTGTCTTTTACTAAATAGATCTCTATCAAGGAGAAACCTCTTTGCAGTACAGAATATACGGCATATGGGAACCAGCAGTTAGCGTAATGGCTATGTCGCTGGACTCCCACGTAGTCAACCGCCGTTCGTGTCCCGGACCCGGTGGCTTAAAACTCACGCCAGGCGCGTGTGTGTGCGTGCCCAAGATCCCGAGAGGAGAATGGAGGAGAAGGGATTGTGGCGTGACCATCCCCCCTGGGTGTGATTTCTCGCTTTCTGTCTCAATGTCTCTGTCTGTCTGGCGAATGCACGCGCCCTATAGCAAAAACCTCTCCCCCCCCAAAAAAAGAATATACTGCACATCATTTTCAATTCTGAGTGTTCATTAATAGTGTATCGTGATAACCAATATCTGAGAAAATACCATATTATTATAAAATATTTTTCATAGTCCAAACATGGGAAAATGATAAAAAAATCACAGAACAATCTTCTGTATTCTTTTTTTTTTTTTTTTTTTTTTCAAGGATGTCATTTGGGTTATGTATTGATAAGGCTACTTTTGTGTGCGTGTAAATTTATTTCTTTTATGCAAGAGAGAATGTGTATGAGAGAAAGACAGAGTGCCTCAGTCTCATCAAGCCACAATCCCTCCTCTTAGCCTTCTAGGATCGTGGGCGTGTGTACATGCCCAGCACGTTTTAGGTTTTCATGAGATATGAACCCCGGTCAGCCATGTGGTTCCAGTATTGCAGAGCAGCACACTGCCACCTGCACCACGACAGCTAGGTGGTTTTCTCCCTTCTTAAGGATAGCAAACCCAATAGAAGCATTCTTTTAAAATAACCAACATTTAAATTTAGTACTAATGGTTTAGTTTCTGTGTGAGAAAAGAGAAACAGTTCCTTGAAAGATGTGACTCTAAATAATATTTTGAGCATTCTGTATACTAGATCATTTCCCCAGTGCTAGTCCATGGACTGTGAAAAGGTACATTTAAAAATAACGGCCAGTCCTATGATCTACTAGTTAAGGAAGCTGGGTTCCAAGTGGCCAACTATGTCATTTGAATTCCAGCTTCAATGGCTTGAAAAATAAACTGCACATGTTTACTCCAAATTCCAATAGGACGCAGAAATGAAGGAGGAAGGATTATGGCATGACCACGATCCATTGGAGGGTATTTTTTCTCTCTTTCTCTCTGGCAAGTGCACGTGCCCTCTGCCCCCCCCCCAAAAAAAAAAAGAACAAAAACAAAACACGAAACGCTCAAATAAACTTGGGAACTGTCAGCCTGTTGTGTCCTCCTAGTATTAAGAACTGGAAGAAATCCTGCAGTAGAGAAATTGTTTAACCTAGTGTTGTCCACATGTGGTTAATATGACTCTTTTCCTTTTTATGCAGTATCTGTAAACATCTTAAAATTGACAATTTGGGATAGTTATAGTAGCTATTCATTAATTAGCTCTTAGAAAATGTTGGGAGGAGTCTTATAGAAGATACCTAGTCTAATCTCTTGTGGGGTAGAAATATAATAATATCTCTCTGAAATAGGTATGCAGCATCTGCTTGAGGTCCCCTAAAAACAGGGAATTTAATTCTTTCACAATTTTGATTACGTTCTTCATTATGTAGCACTCTAATCTTCTCTTTCATAGATAATCATCAACATTTCTTGAGAGAATAAACATACTGTAGGTAAAAAAATTTACTAGCCAAATATAGTGGTTCTATGTCTGATTATTCTTGCCTTATTTCATTTTACAGGCACCTCTGTGGGCATATATTGCTTGTGCATGTGGCCTTTTCATTTACCAGTCTTTGGATGCTATAGATGGGAAACAGGCAAGAAGAACCAACAGTAGTTCTCCTTTGGGAGAACTTTTTGATCATGGTTGTGATTCACTGTCAACAGGTATTATTGATTTTTTTTTAATGTTAATGATTTTTAGCAGTGTTAAAAGCAGTGTAATAAACAATGTTAGAATAAAGTAGGTTTATTTAGTTATCGGAATAAATTATTTTTATATTAAATGTTATATTTATCAGAAGATATTGACTCGTTAATATTTGTTCATTATCAGCAGTAGTGAAAATTTAGAAATTAAGTTCATTTCTACTTAAATGTAGCTTTAGATATTTTAGGGATCTTCTAAAAATTTTCACGCTTAATTGTCGTAAAAAACTCTCATAAACTATAGATGAGAATATAATCGTAGACTAGTTAATTTGTCACCTCTATAAATTGAGTATTACATAGACATTTAAAATCAAGGCATAGAACCTGGATTATAAATATGTAATAAAGTCTTGGTTAAAAAGGCTAGGACAAATAAATCTGGAACTCTAACGTCTAGCACAAGAACTGTAGTTAACAAGACTTTATTGTAGGGCCAGAATGTGACACAGCAATACTGTCTAAGGCAGTCCCACTTGAGACCTTCCCTGTCCAAGTCTGCAGACCTCTGGGGTATGCTGGGCAAGGGCGTGCCTGTTATCTAGGGCTCAGTCCGGACTAAGGGTAGATTGTGGCATCAAGACCTTGTCGAGGGTGCTGTCTCTCTCCCCTTCTCTTTCTTGCTCTGTACCTTTCTGTCTCTCTTGCCCATGGAAGAAAAAAAGAAACTTAAATATCATAATTGGAAAATTTGCTGAGAGAGTAAACTTTTAAGTGTTTTTATACAGAAGATATAAACAGCATATTGTTGACCTTAAGTACATACAGAAACTTAAATATCATAATTGGAAAATTTGCTGAGAGAGTAAACTTTTAAGTGTTCTTATACAGAAGATATAAACAGCATATTGTACACCTTCATACAGCAAAAAAAAAAAAAATATATATATATATATATATATATATATACACACACATAACATA
>NW_006159751.1:955983-967819 GCF_000334495.1 Tupaia belangeri chinensis
CCTTAAGTACATACAGCAAAAAAAAAAAAAATATATATATATATATATATATATATATACACACACATATATATATATATATATATATACACACATACACACACTATTGATACAATGCTATCAATAGATAGGTCATTATAGTTAGATTATTAGCACTAGTTTGCAAGTTTTTAGATAACACTATGTTTTTAGAGGGGAAAAATAGAGATTTAGAAATAAAAAGACAATTTCTTTCAAGAGGCCCTCCTGACAGAAACTTCCTCCCTTATTCTTATTTAGTTCCTCAATTGTTTCCTTGTCATTTGGCTTGGTATTTAGAATACTTAAAAAGAAACAAACTAAAACCCTTGGTAGTTTGACCTGAATCCAGATTTGCAGATGTAGATTCATGTCAAAATCATTGCTTCATTGCACTTGGACAATAGCTTGCTTAATAGAAGAGGAGGGATAACCAGACTCTTACTTGATTTAAGAGTCAAGAAAAACAAAACCTCCGCTGAATAAAGGCTAGTTGGTGATCTATCTTGAAAGTAGCAAGATATCTTTTTTTTTTATTTTAAATGACAGTCATTTTTACATTATACTTGGAGTTCAAACTTTTTTTTTAAGTTTATTTATTCTATGAGACAGAGAAAGGGAAAGATAAGCACTCTCTATAGGGTCTCACACCATGCCCTCCTCCCCAACCCTTCCCAGCCAGCTAGGATCATGGCATATACAGGTTGACTTAAGAACCATTCCCTGATCTTCCATGTGACTTCTAGCTTTGCCCTGCTGCTGGGCCAAGTTTCAGAATTTTATAGGAAATCTTTTTTCTCTGTGTGTCTCTGTGTGTCACCTATAATGATATATGCAAGAAAAGCCAGATATCAATGTGAACCGAGTACAGGTCCCCTTGTGTATTACCTAGATCCTTAGTTTTTCTTTTTTTTCCCCTTGGTTCTTTGCCTTGTAACATTTCATTGCTTTTTTAGTTACCATTCTTTCAGAGTTTGGACAGTATTCCAAAACACACTAAAGTATGTTAGTTGCTTTGAAGAATTTTTATTCTACCCAGGGGTGTTAAAAAAAAGAGAGATTGAAATTGTGATTTAAAAGATAATGCTGTAAAAGATTATAAGCTACTTTCCTATTACTATAGATAACTAAGAGTAGATTCACAGCATTTCCTTTTTTGTCTCATCTAAAAGCATTTCCAGCCCAGTTAATGTTTGTTGTTCATGTTGTTCAGATTTCATTATGGTCTTTCTCCTGCAGTTTTTGTGGTTCTTGGAACTTGTATTGCAGTGCAACTGGGGACAAACCCTGACTGGATGTTTTTTTGTTGTTTTGCTGGAACATTCATGTTCTATTGTGCACACTGGCAAACGTATGTTTCTGGAACATTGCGATTTGGAATGTAAGTAATATTTAATAACGATTTTATTTCTCTTTTATGTAGAGAATGTTGTTTATGGATATTTGAGTATTAGTAATTGATCAGATCATTCAATTAGTTTAATAAATAAAAAATTCAAAACATTATAGCTATTTTCTAATAGTTTGTCATATGTTTATTACACTTTTTTTTTTTTTTTTTTTTTTTTAGATTTTTTCTTTTAGGGACTTTGACCACTCACCAGAAAGACAAGAAGAAGGCTAGAAATCACCCCAGGGGATGGCCATGCCACAATGCTTTCTCCATTCTTTTCTCGGGATTTTGGGCACATACTCAACAGGCCCAGCATGAGTATTTTAACAGCAGAACCTTTCAACCAATCTCTTTAAAGCAGTAGCCCCTTCTCACTCATTTCCATTTGTTTTTCCTACCGGCAAACTCACTTTTCCCCTTACCATTAATTCACCTTAACTCCATGCTTTACTTTGACATGTAATAATGCATTTTCAGGAAAGATAAGAGAGTTTCTAAGAGCAAAAGACAACTCTTATCTCTAAATATTCTAGCCTAATTAGGGTTTTTTTTTCCCCACATTGTTTTATTTATTTATAATTTTGAGAGGGTACAAGCACTCACAGAGAGAAATGGGGAAGGAAGAGAAAGCACCTTCTAATGGGGCGTGAGCATACCACAATTCTATCTCTGCCATTTCTCTATCCTTTGGGAATTTGGGGCACACACGTACATGAGCCTGATGTGTTTTGAAGCCTCTCAGGCTGGGATTCAGACCACAGTCAGCCATGTGGGGTTTGGCACGCTCAACTACAGGCCGCAGTGCCAGCCCTCACGTTGTTTTCTTTATGAATTTATAAAAGCTCAGCTGCTGGCAGTTCAGTTTACATGAGTAAGTATAAGTATCACAAATCTTATTTACGTACCTAAGTTATTTTTTTCCTCCATAGAGTAGGATTTAAAGAGAAAAATCCTGAGAAAAGACTGTATAGTTCATGAAATGTCAAAATAAAAATCTCTGATATCAGATGACAACATGTATCAATGAATTTTTTTAAAAAATATAGATCCTTAGTAAATTTTATTTTCTGGTAGGCCTCAAGCCAATCTAGAAGTTAAGCTGTTCACAACAAATTCAGCTCAGATAATTTTCCTAATTTTATCTAAATAGACCTTGAGATGTTCTTATTGCCGTAACTGAACAGTTACAACTTTAGATATGAACTATTTAACAAACATGTCTTGGAATAATTTCAAAATAGAGGTTTAGAGAATATGTTTGAAACCCATCTTTTTTTCTTAAAGAATTATTTTATTTAACTTTATTTATTTATTTATTTTTTAATTTGACCAGTAGGGGACAGAGTGAGACAGAGAGAGGAATTGAGAAAACAATCTGCCAGGGGTCCAGGACTTGAACTGAGGTCAGCCATGTGGTAGTTCAGCATCCTTACCATGCTACCTGCCTGTCCTCCATCTTTTTTTTTTTTAACTTGTTTTTATCTTTTTTAAGAATTATTTATTTTATTTTATTTGTTGTTGTTATTAGTTTGACCAGAGAGAGAGAGAGAGAAAGGGAGAGTGAGAAAGCAAACCTTTACGTCCAGGACTCAAACCACAGTCGCCCATGTGAGAGTCCAACACCTTAATCACTACACCACCTGCCGGTCCCTTAAAGCCCATTTTATGGTAGTAGTATCCTTATTGTTAGAGACACAGTCAGGAGTGTCCATGTAATTGTGTAGCTATGCATTCATCAGCACTCTATAAAATGATCAGGGCTCAGAAAGTATTGAAGAATTCTGATAGAAACTGAAACAGTGATTGAGAACATGTGTAGTTTTTTTCTCAATATTTTTATAGTTTTTATTTCAATAAGATATTCATAATCTTGGTATAGAAAAATAGAATAAAAATATATAAGTTTATCATGGTGAAAAATATATTCATAGTCTTTCTCTGTATTAGGTAAAATCACAAAGTGTGATAGACTTCTAAGGTTATTTAGTTGCCCTAAGTCATTTTTCATTTTTAGTGATGTTGCTGATTTTTAAAATGGCAGAACCGTCTAGATTACACATAGCTTATATTATGCTTCATTGGTTATTTTCTTGCAATTAACTGTCCAGTTGTTATTTTGAAAGTGTGTTTACCAACCAGACATACTGTATTCTTGTGCCCTGTCAAGTAATACAGCACCAACCATATGACAAGGGAATTGAAGGAAAGAGAGAATTAACCATGGAAGTATGGAAAAAGTAAATAGTGGTTTTAGGAGTGATTTGATACCACAGCTTTCTATCTTCTAGTCTTAAAATTCCCCTCATGGTGTTTTTCTGTAATGAAGTATATATTTGGAGAACTGCAAGTGGGTCCATATGGTTGGACCATAAGATGCCTGCAGAGGAATAGCAAGGGATAAGACTGGAGAAGATCCAGAAAATCAAGGGCCTTCTGGACTCTGCTAGGAAATATGGGCTTTTATACTGTATCTACAGGGAGCTTTCGCAGGACCTAAAGCAGGGAAATGACAAAAGTGCCTTTTGGAAAGATCAGTCTGGCAACCTGGGGTATGGATTGGGCTGTGGCAGAAGCATGAGACACATTAGGAAGCATCGGCCTAATTAACATGAGGAATGAGGAAGCCTAAACCACCTAAATGGTGGTGCTGTTGCAGAGAAGGGGATACACAGGGATTTAAGATGTAAGATGTATAAGTCTGTGTAGATGTAGGGAATGAATGAGAAGGCAGGTAGTAGAATGACTCCCAGTTCCCTTTCTTGGGGAATTGGGTGGGAAGTGGAGAAAGTACTACAGGAAGAGAAATCATTTTAAAGGGAAAGTTCTACCCAGAAAAATGTATGTGAGTCATTTTAGACATTGGAATATAATAAAATGAGCATAGTTTAGAAAGAAGCTCATGAAAATTAATTGAATAGCCAAACTAGGAAATGGAAAGCTGGATGAGGGATCAGTTTATAAAAAAGAACAATGTTAGATGCTGTCAGGACTCAACATGATGACAGAAAAGTGCACATTGAATTTGGCAGTATGAACCATCCATAGATCCTATATAATGATAGGGTAGGAGTCGGATTGTAGAGGTGAAAAGTAAAAGGAGTTATAAGTAGACCACTATTTATTATACATTATATAAGGATATGTATAAAATATGTGGCCGAAATGTAAGGCGAGAGGAATTGGTCAGAAGAGAGAATATGGATTTAAAGGAAGGTTGGTTTTGTATTTTTTTTTTTTTTTGGAAGGGATTCCTTTCTTCAGTTCTACTTCATTCAACTTGTTCATATATAGAAATACTATAGATTTTTGGATGTTGATTTTGTATCCTGACACTTTATTGTATTTGTTTATTACTTCAAGAAGTTTTTATCATGGCAAGCTATGGGTCTTCTAAGTATACCATTATGTCATCTGCAAATAAAGATATTTTCAATTCTTCTTTGCCTATTTGAATGTCTTTTGTATTAGTCTCTTTTCTGATTGCATTGGCTAAGATTTCCAGCACTATATTAAAAAGCAGTGGAGAAAGTGGCAGCCTTGTCGAGTACCAGGTTTTAGTGAAAAAGCTTTTAAGTATTTACCATTCAATATAATGTTAGCTATAGGTTTTTCATAAATGGCTTTTATTATGCTGAGAAATGACCTTCTATAGGATGATTTCTAACTTTCTCTCTCATCATCTTTCTCTGTCTCTCTCTGGCAAGCACACGTGCCCTATGGCAAACCTTTAAAAAACAAAAAGTAATTTTAATCAAAGCTTAATTTATGTTTTGGGGCCCTTCATATTTATTTATTTACTTAGAGGGTTTTTTTTTTTCCCTTAGAGTGAGTGCATTCACCGAAGAGAAAAAGAGACAGAGACAGTGAGAGGGAAAGTGAAAAATCGCCCCTTTCCCCAAGAGAAGACTGTGCTGCAATTCATTTTCTTCCATTCCCTTCCTGGGATCTTAGGCATGCACACATATGGGCCCAATGTGAGTTTTAAGCCACCGGGTCCCGGACTTGAACTGCAGTCGGCCGTGTGGGAGTCCAGCAATGTAATCACTGTGAAATCTGCTAGCCCCTTTGGGCCCTTATTTTGTATAAGGAAATACTGTAAGAGACCAACATGGTGGTGTGTGCCTATTACCCCAGCGATGAGGAGGTTGAGGCAGGAAGATAATGAGCTCAAGACTGGCATAGACAGCAAAGTGAAGCCCTGTCTAAAAAGAGCTGAGCAAGGCAGCCCCTACTAATCATGCTGGGATGGTCATGCCTCAGCCCCTTTTCCTCCATTCTCCTCTCGGGATCTTGGGCACGCACGCACACACACCCGGCGTGAGTTTAAGCCACCAAGTCTGGGACTTGAACTGTGGTCGACTATGTGGGAGTCCAGCAACATAGCCATTACACTAACTGCTGGTCCCAGTTTTGTATTTTTAATGAGACATTCTCAAGCAAATGGAAGAAATCCACTAGAATAGAGATTGAAGATGCTAGAAAACATTAGATGGAAAGAAAGGAAGGATGATTCATATACGGAGCAAGATAGCTGAGGATAAAGAACCAGAGGAGTTCCAGGGTAGTAGGTAGAGGGGCTAGGTGAGAGGAAACTGCCACTGAAGCGCGTCCTTTTAGTGCTGGAAAAGAAAAATATCTAGAAATAAGACGAGTTTGAATTTAGCGTCTAAGTTTACATGAAATATTAATATAATAAGAGAAAATTATATCTGATTTTCAAAAATCCAGGCTACAGCATTCACAGAGAAATGCTGTGAGTACTTTACATTTTAGGGAGAGTTACAAAATGCCAATGCAATGGAGGTGTATAGAACCCATATAGATACAGCTAAAGTAATCTTAAAAATACCATTTTAGATTATTATTATTATTATTATTTTTGGAGAGGTTTTTGCTATAGGGCGCATGCACTCGCCAGAAAGACAGAGAGAGACATAGAGTCAGAAAGCAAGAAATCACCCCTTAGAGGGGATGGCCATGCCGCAATCACTTCTCCTCCAGTCTCCTCTTGGAATCTTGGGCACGCACGTACGCACACGCGCCCGGCGTGAGTTTAAGCCACTGGGTCTGGGACTTGAACCATGGTCGACTACATGGGAGTTCAGTGGCATAGCCATTATGCTAACTGCTGGTCCCAATTTTATATATTTGAAAAGCATATAGAATAGGCAGATGTATAGTAGATTAAATATCAAAGCAAAGTTTGTATACATCGAGAAGAAATTCAAAATTTTATTTTGCTTATTAAGGAAAGAATAAGATCAACTCTCAAATACAGTTTGAGTAAAGAAATTTTAAAAATCACTTGCTTCTCTTACTCCTTAGAGGAAAGTGAAAGTCTTAAGGACATAGGAATCTTATGTTTAAATACTCTTGTTTTATTTTTATGTTTATACACATGAATGAAAAGAATGATGAGAATTTCTTTTTATATCTGTAACAAATTCTGGTGGTTATACTTTTAATAACCTTATAAAATAGAACGTTTTTCAAATAAGAAATTTTTGTTCTCTTTAGTCTCTTTAATGTTACTGTTTTTAATTGTTAATGAGTTTTTTCAGTATTTTGGGCAAAAGATTGCACAGGATTTTAATTCACCTGTAACTAAATCATTTTCACTCCAAGTCGAACATTGTGAGAAAACCTTAGTAACTACCTAATCCATTGCTTTCCTGAAATTATGAATTATATCTTCTGGCACGTTGCTCTGATCATGGTTAAAAGCTGCCTTGCTCAGAAAATATTAGTCCCTATTACATCTAGGTAGCCTGTATCCTCTCGATACTCCTGGACTGAAAAAGTAAAGATCTGATAGAGATGAGTACTATTCACTGGGATCCTTCCAGACCCAGCTTAGCTATTTAGCATTTTTATCAGCCTGGGTCTGAAAGATGGGAGAGTTAGAGGCTAGAATTTCTTGGAAGGATTGGGGTAGTTGAAGAAGGTCATTATTAGAAGTTGAAGCCCATTTGTAATATTTTGTAAAAATGTTCTTTAAAATGTTTGTGGGTTATACTAAATGGGAGAAATTACATTTCCTCTCTGGAGGTGTAAACACTTTATATTTTGATATTTTTCAATATGTAACTTACAGATGTGTATGTAGAATCATTCTTATAAATTAAATGGTTAGAATCCCTATATAATCTTTAATCAAGCTATATTTATGCAAAAGATGGATCTTTAGAAATCTTCCATACTATCTTTATTTGAATGATAGTATCAGAAAAAATTTTAATGGTCTTTTCAAGAGGAAAAAAGTTGGAAATTATAATAAATTGAACTCAGGTCAGTGTATCTTTATATATGTAATTGGACAAGATCCATAACCTTCAGCGGGCCTCATTTCCTATGTAAAATAAGTGTTGGGGCCAGCTAGTGGCATGTCTATCGGGGCAACTGGAACCCACATGATCACTGTGTGGTTCAAGTCCTAGCTCCAGCACCTTGAGAAACACTGCAGACACATGCATGCATGTCCAGGATCGCAAAAGGAGAATGGAGGAGAGGGGATTGCAACACAGCCATTCCTTCCCTCTTTCTTTCTCTGATGGGGACATGCAGCCCATAATTACAGTATTAATCTTTTATTACGTTTTATTGCATTTATTACATTTTTCAGTTCACCCTTCTGAGGTTTGTGTTTACATTAGCTAAAAATTCTGCCACAAACCTTTTATTTTAACCAGCTTCTCACTTTTATAGTTAAATGCAAAATGTTAATGGATTATGTATTCCACCTATAGTCTGACAAATCCAGTTCACCTTCTTATCCAAGTAATTTTTTATGTTTTATATATATATATATATATATATACACACGGACACACATATATACATATTTTATTTATTTATTTATTTTTTGCTATAAGCTATGTGCACTTGCCAGAGACAGAAAGTGAGAAATCACCCCCCAGAGGGGATGGATACACCACAGTCCCTTCTCTTCCATTACCCTTTCATCTTTTGGGGCACAAATGCCCATGTGCCCAGCGAGAATTTTAAGCACTGGATCCAGGACTCAAACCATGGTTGACTACGTAGGAGTCCAGCGATAAAACTATTACACCATCTGTTGGTCTCATCAAAGTAACTTCTTAAAAAGTAATTTGAAGACTTCCTATAAAAAAACTATTGCATTTCATTGTATAATCCACTTTTTGGGGGTTAAGAATTAGTAAACTTATATCAAATATCTGTATAGGATCTGCATATATTTAAATATTAAAGACTTATTACATGAATTATTAAATACCAGAGATTTTCCTTTTAGTTTTTGTTTTCCCTGTGTAGTTTTATTTTCTCAGCAATGATTCATTCACTTGAATTTCAGCTATGTATGGCTTTTTTTTTTTTTTTTTTTTAAGGTTTTTGCCATAGGAGAGGGAAAGTGAGAAATTATCCCTCTCCCCCCAGGGGGGGGGGCATGGCTAAATGGGAGGGAAAGTGAGAAATTATCCCTCTCCCCCCAGGGGGCATGGCTAAATGGGAGGAAAAGTGAGAAATTATTTCTCTCCCCCCAGGGGGGATGGCTATGCTGCTATCACTTTTCCTCCATTCTCCTCTTGGGATATTGGGCACATAACAGGCATCCAGCATGATTTTCAGGCTGCCAGGTCCAGGACTCAAACCATGGTTGGCCATATCAGAAGTCCAACACCTTAACCACTGAGCTACCTGCTGGTCTCATATCTATTTAATCTTATCAGTTTTTATAGGTAATATCATAAAACAACCATTTGTATCCATATAATATCTAGATTATCATTTGGACTCCCAGATCATCAGGTAAAATCAGAATATCTTTTTTCATTAGCATTCCTTAGTTCTTAATTTTAATTAACTTATTTAATGGTTGAATTCAATGTTTTACTTATTTTTTTCCCCACTAATAAACTAATCCAAAATAGAAGAGTTATAATGTTGCTGTGAAATTAGGGAAGAGAAGGGGAAAAGGAAAAGGTTCTGCAGTATAGATCATCAGGAAATAGGAAGAAGAAATGGCCAATTTTATTTTTGCTCTGATCACATCTAAAAAGATACAGTTCTTGACTAAAGTCTTTCCCACTTATCTTTCCACATACATATGTTAATTTTTGAGATAGCAGAGATAGAATTATGATTAGTAAAGGAATACTAGGTGATTAGATGATTAATAATAGATTGGTTTTTCAAAATGTTTATTGAGTCTTCTGGGAGGGATTCTTGTCTACAGAAAGTCTGGATGGTTCAGAACTGAAAGGACCTTTGTCATAAACAGTGTGATTATTTGGCAAGTAGTACAGTCACTACTTCCTAGAAATTGTGTTGACTCTATGTTTTTAGTACTAGTCTTTAGGGAAAAAAAAAAAAGAATTGTTTAATTTTTTAAAATTAATTTATTTATTTTTCATTTGTCCAGAGAGGGACAGAGTAGAAAGCAAGCCACCAGGTCTAGGACTCAAACCACATTTGACCATGTGGGAGTTCAGTGCCCTTAAACACCACGCCACCTACTAGCCCCTTAGTACTGGTCTTTTTAAATGCTACTTACAAGTCATTTTTTTTTCCAGTGTGTTACAGTTTTACTGAAGTTTCTGTTTTGATTCAAATAAGTATATATGAATAAGGACAGTATAGTACTATATACATTGTTATTGACTCTTTAGATGTCTCTATGAAGATAGTATGGTACCGTATAAATTGTATCATTGACTCTTTAGGTGTCTTTATTAAGGCAAGATAGTACTGTGTAAATTTTATCATTGACTCTAGAATGCTACCTTTTAGATCTGTCTTGATACCTATTTTAGTAGGACTCTTTAGTAAAAGCTCTGAGTAAAGTTCTTTTGAAATGTTTGTTTCCTTATGCATAGATTCGATGTTACAGAGTCCCAGATCTTAATTATTATAATCCAGCTTCTCACAGGAACCTTGGGGCCTTGTATCTGGAACTTCACGGTAACTGCTGGAATATTCATGCTATCTGATGAACAATGGTGTGAACTCAATAAAGACAGTACCTTTGTCATGCACAGAATAATTTTTAAAAAATGAAAAATCAAAAGTCTTCCTGGTGGTATTTCACAGACAACAGGTTATTAAAAAAAATAATTTTAACATATAATAGGGCAATAAAAATCCACCCTGTTAGTTTTTTAAGAAGTAATAATTCTGGTGATTTGAACTAAAGCCAGTTGTCCCTTCCATTTACTTATTGTACCTAGTATTTTTTTACTCTACGAAATTTAAAAAATAAAAAATAAATACCTTTCCACCATTAAATGGATTTTTTTTTTTTTTTGGTATTTATGTTTTGAGAACAATTTAGCAAGCAGAGTGTTTCTTAGATAAATAAGTTGAGAGGACTCTTTATTAATGTAGAAAAAAATCTGCTTATTCTCTTTAGCCTATCTTTTAAGCTTTCTAGTACTAATTTTTCTGCTTGGACTTAAACTGATCTTGCTTTTGTGAAAAAAAAAATGCTCGAAACTATTCAAACTTTTGATTGTTTAATATTTTCCTTTCTAAGTTCTATTAAAACTAAATGTTCTTAGCTTTTCATGTCACTGTAGTCATCTTTTAAATATCTTCCTTTTTCAAGTTTTTTTGAGTACTTTTCTTTATTTGTAAATACATATTTCCCTGATGTAGTACTGAGTGTAATATATCATTTTCCTTTCATATTTGAATTATAATTTTGATGTTATGACTTCTAAAAGTTCAGTAATCTTTATTAGGAAATATATATATTCCCAGCAAGATAGTCCAGAATCCTTCACATTTTATATGAAAGGTTTTGGGTTTTTTTTTTTTTTTTTACAAAAAAATTAAAGCTTAGATTCAATTTATTTTGTAGTTCAGGGACTGTTGGTGAATTATTCATGTGAAAACCTGTCAGATCATTCTAGCAGTACAAGACTGCACTAAGTGTCTTACATTAAGTTCCTTTGTGCACCTCCCTCCCACATTTTTCTAAACCTTTTTATATTGCTCCAGTAATATAATAGAAGTAGGGAATGCCTTATTAGCAGAAGTCTTCTGTAAGTTAGATTGCAGCATTATAAATTCAGTTATTCAATGGAATTGATGGTTTGGGAGACAAAGTAACAGTGGGGAATAGTCTGAATCTTTTTTTTTTTTTTTTTTTTTTCAAAATAACCTTGGAATGTGGAGGATACTGAGAAGTACTGTAGACATATTCTAGGAGCAAAACTAAAGCCATTTGTTATTGAATTTGTAGTATATTTGTGTAATATTTGTGTGAGTAATTCCTAGGAGAGAGTAAAGTGCATAGTACAGAATAGTTTAGTATGTGCCTTTAGCATGCCTTTATTCTTACCCTGTCTTCTGGTACTTTCTCCAAAGACCTCTAGCTTTCTGCTCATTGCACATATCTAGATTTGTAATTTTTGATAGTTTTTTTTTTTTTTTTTTTTTTTTTTT
>NW_006159751.1:967901-993195 GCF_000334495.1 Tupaia belangeri chinensis
AGTTTTGTATTTTTTTATATTTTTTTTTTTTTTTTTTTTTTTTTTTTTAATTACCAGAGAGAGAGGAGAAAGCACCGAGTAAGGGATGTGATCACATGGCAGTCCTTTCTCCTCCACTTCGATATCCTTTCAGGACTTGGGGCACACATGCACACAAACCTGGCATGTTTTTTCAAGCCATTGGGGCCGGCATTCACACCATAGCCCAGCCATGTGGTATCTGGCCCCGTTAACGACTATGCCAAGGGGCTGTCCCAATAACTAATTTTTAATGTTCATTGTACTCACCAAAGGCCTTATCCAATAGTATTTTTAATGACATGAATGGTCAGAATATTGACTATATTATTTACTTTCACCTGGTTTTAGTCTGTTAAAACAAAGTGCCCTATATTTATATAGCACTTTCTATTAAAATGTTTCTATTAAAAAAAAAGTGTCAGAATATGTTGTTTTCCCTAAATACACTGTCTTCCCTTTTACCAGTTGCCGACTTGCAGAAATTTTATGTTATTTTTAATATGTGTTACTTTAACTGGTTTGATCATTGACATGAAGTTATCAGATGTATCCCTCCCCTTTTTTGGTAAAGTTCAGGGGAAAAGGCTCAGGAAGAATTGTTCTAATTTGTTTCTAAATGAGTTTATTAGCAGCTAAACTTCCTATCAGCTATTGCTTATTGTAATCAATTTTGATAAATTTGTGTTAGACTACAGACACATCACCCAGAAGTGTACAGCCATCTTAGTATATCGATTTAAAAACTGAGGACAAATGTTTGCCCTAACTTATTTGTAAACTAAAAGAGATGTAGCAATGTGTAGGAACAATAGTCACAATATCTTAAAGGTTCTGCCTTTTATTTTCTCTGTAACTTGAAAAAGTTACTTAAACTTCCTAACTAAATTTCATCCATAAAATATTTCCTATCCCAGAGTATTTGTGAAGATTAAAGGTTAAAAATGTAATGCATTACTACAGTGCTTGGCATATAGTAAATCTTCATCATCTTTATATTAAATACCTGTGTTAATAATTCTCAGTAGTTTCAGAGTTTTTCTGGATTTGATCACGTTAGTTAGAGTCAAAGAATACCACAGTTTAACTTCATGATGGTACTGAATGAAGGAAGAGGACTCTCCTTTCACTTACTCTGTTTCCAAAGATGGTGAAGATAGCCTGCTCCTTAGGAGAACAGTCTCTTCACTTAGAGTGAGGATTTCAGGGGGCCTGAAACCTCACCGTGAGACCCTGTGTTGGAGGACTTGTTCTCTGGCTGTGTTTTTCTCCACTTACTCAAAATTATTCAGTGCTCTTTTCTCTTTGGTCTTCTCAGAGAATTTGAAGACTCTATAGTCATTTGTGTCATAGGTAATACTGTTTTTACTAATTTAGCTTATTTCACAAATAGACTTGTCTTTATAACACTTGAATTAAAAATACTTGAAGTTATCAATTAGCTATGTGGTTAATGTTACTTAAAGTGAGTCTAAGCTTACCATGCCCCATTTGTCTCTTATAAGGTAGAAAGTATATTGGAAGTCAGTGTGCAATTTCTAGGTTAACATCTTCATTTCAGTCCACAACACTTTATTTTACTCATGGTATTTCTGATAAAGAATATAATGAATGCTATGCTCTGATTCTTAGAATTCTTAGAATTTCAGGTCCATTTATAATTGATTACATATCTGAAGTAAGTAGCAATGGAATCCTTGAGTAGGATTCCAGACACCTTTAAATGGGTGACTTTTTAAACAGAATGTTTCTTTTTAACAATAGAAATTTCAAAGTCAAATGTACAAATCTGAGTTTCTTTGACATTGTGAATTTATCCATAGGGCATAGTCTCTTTTAACAAACTAATAATGCAATTATGACACTATACTTACTGTTTGTATTTTAACAAAAATACTTAAGTGTCCAAATTACAAGAATATCTTTGAAATGCATGTGTCACATGTAGAGGAAAGGTAGATTATTTTAGAGAGGAAAGACACAGAAAATTCTGGGAAAAGATGATTAATGTACTTAAAGAATGTCATTTAAATGCCTTTACATCCTTACTTAATTAGTTAATTAATCATTGAGAGAGATTTTTGCTGTAAGGCGTGTGCACTCACTGGAGAGAGAGACAGGCAGACAGTGAGGAATCACCCTTCAGGGAAATGGCCACACCACAGTTCACAAAAATGTACATACTAGGTATCTCTCTGAACATTGAGAAGTGAAATTGAAACTCTTAAAATAGTGAAAAATTGTCTTCATAGTTAGGTAACTTAGCTTGGAGTCTTTATACCCCCCTTATCACTTTTAAAAGCTATTTTGTGATTCTGACGTCGTAACTGCCCTGTTTAGGGAATTTTCTAAGCTGCCTTTCTGCGGTGATGAAGGCCTCCTGAAATCCTCGCTCTAAGTGAAGAAACTCTGTTCTCTTGTTAAGAGGTTAAAATTTCTCATATTTATTTAAGACATGTTGTTTTCTTTACCTTTTAATCAATATACCACAAGTGTATCAAGGAATTATTGGCCCATGAGGTTATTGAGGATGTCCAAGATTATTTTGACCTTGGACTGCCACACTTACAGCCTTCCCATCAAAAGAATGAATGGGAGAGGTCAGGCTTCACAACTGATTTACTACTTTCTATTTTTCTTTTGTGACAGCTGTCAGATCAAGGTTTGTTTCCAGCTCGTTGTGGTAATTTCATATGCTCTAACCAGAGTATTCATTATGAGTTATCCATAGTAGTTGGGGGATTTTGTCGTCATATTTTTTGACAACCTATGTTAAGATAAAGTAGAAATAGGAAGTTATTTTAAAGCCATAACAGTCAGGGTACTCAAAACCTTCATGATTACCAAAAATGATGTTAGTATCATCTAATTTTGTCTCTCAGAAACTTTAAGCCTATGGAAATCTAATGTAATTTGTTTTTCCACATGATTTCTTTTTTAAGAGAGATATTTGCTATAGAACGGGAGCACTGGCCAGAAACAGGGGCAGAAAGCAAAAAATCACCCCCCAGGGAAGATGGCTACACCACATTTCCTTCTCCCCCCCTGTCTTTTCAGGATCTCCAGCACAACACCTGAAGTGAGTTTCAAGCTGCCAGGCTTGAACCACGGTTAAGTACATGGAAGTCCAGCTGTGTAACCATTGTGCCATCTGCTGGTCCCCTCCCACATTTTGTTTTATAAAAGAATTGTTTTATTCAACTTTATTATTATTTTTTAATTTGACCAGAGAGAATCAGTAAGAGAGAGCAAGCCGCCAGGTTCGGAACTCAAGTCAGTAAGTGAGAGAGCAAGCCGCCAGGTTCGGAACTCAAGCCACAGTCAGCCATGTGGAAGTCCATCACCCTTAACCACCATGCCACCTGCCAGCCCCTCCCACATAATTTTTATAAAAAACCGTCTGTTCTACCATATAGCCCTTCCATTTTGGAGGAATGGGTTATGCTTTTTGCTTTTTTTATTTGTTTTAGGGTAGTTGTGGAGATCAGTTTCTTTGTTTTTGAATAGTAGTTCCAGCACTTGGGCATATTATCACCTGTGTTTCCTCATCTTTAAAATTGTAGTAATAATTCAGCACTTGGGCATATTATCTATCACCTGTTTCCTCATCTTTAAAATTGTAGTAATAATAAAAAGAAAGTGAATATAAAAATGCCTCATTCCTGACTTTACAAAATGTCCTTCCTTCTAAATTATTGGCTTTCCTGCATGACTAAAAAGATTAAAATGAGTCCCCAATCCCAATATGTGTTCTAGTACATATAGCCTATATTCAGACTTCTTAGTGAAAAATAGAATAATGGACTGTCATGTAACTAGCTGTCTTCTAAACAGAATTATTAACTCTTGTTTATTGTTAATCTTTTCCACCATGTGTCTCTTCTTAGCTTGCCTTTAGTTCCCATCTTTGGGGATGTCTTTAAGCTCTACCCTTTTCCACTGACAGTTAAGATCAGAGCCACACTTCCAGGAGTGATGAGAGGAAGTTTTCATAATTCAGTTAAGACAGAGTTCACCCTGGAATTCAGAATAACACTTTAAAATAGATAAGAAAATAGGTTAAAAAGAGTCTTTACTACCTACCAATTGATAAGTAAGAATTCTCTGGCCCTTTCTCCTAACATAAAGTCATTTTCATCTGAATAATAATAACAGTGATAGTATGTGAGTGGTTTAAAAAAATTCTGTCTTTTAAAATTTCAGTCTATTTCATAAAACTTTCCCTAAGAATTCCAATTTGAGACTTTGTAAAGATCTTTCATGTTTTCTATTCTCTTTTATATTTACCCAAGGTACAAAGATTAACTGCATGAGGTTCCCTCCACTTTTATTTGGTAATTCTATACTTCTGGCCCTTCCCCTTTCAAAAGGCTACTTCATATATCCAGCAAAAATGTTGTAAGCTGTCTACTCTCCTCCACCCAAGACAGAGTTGATCATCTTTGACACCTACCTGCTTAGTCTCCTGGGTCTGCTACTGAGTGTAATTCCCCTTATTGGCACCACCATTCGCCAGGTCAGCTCTACAGATTCTTTTTAGCCTAATTCAGTCCATTTTTTTTTTCTATAAGTGTGTATATTGAATAACTACATCATTCTATGTTTGTAGTGAAATAAGCTTTTGTATAATAAACATTCTTGAGCAAACAAAGATCAGTTATTTTAGTTGCAATAGGCAGGTTACAATCCAGTTATTTATCATGAGCATGAGACCTTACAAATCTTAAGCTCATATTATAGATTATCTACTTTAAGTATCAGTTTTAGAAATGAGGGCTCTGTTCTATGAAAATTGAATCCCCTTGCTTTTATCAATATGTACTTTTCTTAGACTGATTATTTTTAATAGATAAATTATTCACTTTGTTGAAGAACTAACATTACCAAAAAGGTATACAGCGAAAGTCTCCTCCACCTTTTCTCTCAGCTGCTGATTTCCTACACGGTCCTCCCCAATAAATAACCACTATGCTTAGTTTGTGATGTATCCTTTCAGAAATTTGTTATACAATTACTGGCAAAAATGAAAGTAGGAAATTATTTTTCTTTTTTATACAGAAAGCAACATATGCACATTTTGCAACTTTTTCTCACTTAATATAGCTTTAATATTTTTTCATATCATTGTAACCATTCTTTTTAAAAATTGCTAAGTATTCCATTACATGAAAGAACTATATAAAAGTTCTCTCATTGTAGGATATTTTTAAGTTGCCATTATAAGTAATTCTGTATTAAAAAAAAAAACTTACACAAACATCAATTTATGTATGCATCTCTGTAAGGTAAATTCTCAAAGAAGCATTTGGATCCAATAATCTAAAATGCTAATCTCAAGATTATATGAAGTACTAGTCTACAGAAATAAATAAATACCAACCTCTTCTTTGCTCCTCAGTCTTTTTGTTCATAATCTTTTTTCTAGACTTTAGACTTTTAATTTCTCCTGCCCCATTTTTGTATCAGGTCTGTCTCTTCCTGACTGTAAGATCATTTTCAGTAAACCCAATGCTAATTTGTGGCTGCTTTAAGTATCTTTTTTCTAGAAATATTGGATTAGTTAACCTAATGAGAATATGAATTTGAGAATTGGATAAGTGTTTTTTCACACTCATCTCATAAATGAATTCTGTTATGCACAGCATAACGATGTCACCCTCAACAGTGAACCGCAAATATGATGATCCTGTAAGGAGCATATAGGCTATACAGTGTATCCTAGATGTGTAGTAGACTTTACCATCTAGGTTGGTGTAATACACACTACGACGTTTTCACAATGACAAAATCCCCTAATGATACAGTTCTCAAAACACTCTGTCGTTAAGTGATGTATGAGTATATCTAAAGGGCCGTGAGTTTTGCAAGATCTCAGTAATTTGTGTTACTTTAATTAAAGCTCACCATTTTTCTCATTTGATACTACAAAGCACTTTATTTCAAGATTTCCTGTTATATAGCAGTGCAAGTATAATCCTTTGCTTGATACTCAAAATTCAACATCTCCCCCAAGGTCTCCCTGACCCCCCTCCCCCTTTTTTATGGTGGGAAAGGTTAAACTATAGTTTCAACCTAACTTTAATGACACAGAATTTCCTTTGAAAAGGAGGGGTTTTTATTGCTCTGTGAAATTCATCAAATTCAATTGAAAGGCTCTGGATTTTCTTTGATTTTGCTCATAACAAATTTTTGACACCTCCTTTTCCCCTTTCCTCAATATTTGAGATTTTTTTCTATTGTGCATGATAGAGGAATGCTGCTAAGCTTGCAAGTGATTAACCTGAAATTGTTTTGAGTAATTCTGCTTTTTTGGCTTTTTGTACCTAATCAGAATTGATGTGACTGAAGTACAAATCTTCATAATAATCATGCATTTGCTGGCAGTGATTGGAGGACCACCTTTTTGGCAATCTATGGTAACTTTATTCACATTGTGTATCCCATTGTAATGCATGTTGTCTTTTGCTTGTGTTTTCTAATACAGGATAATCCAATTAAAGGGTATCGTGTAAAATTATTATGTATTTATTTTATTTTTCCTTCCTGAAAAAACGGTAGACCAACAGTTGAACAACGAATGGTAGGACACAAACCTATTTGTAGTGAATTTTACTAATTGGAGTTGTGTGGTACATTAGATCTATTACAGGGCTGTTATTTTTGACGTCATTAAGAATCTGAGTTATTGTCCTTCCATTTTTATAGATGTAGAAACAACAGCTAGTTTAGCAAGTTAACCAACGAAAGGTTATGTTAGACCTTTTACTCTCTTTCTGAACTATGTGAGTCTACTAGTTTTTTTATCATATTCTTAAACCTGAATTAACACAGTTGAGTTAATTTGTAAATTAACTGTGGCCCCAAAACAGGATCAATGTTTATTGGATGAAATCAGTTCCATGGAATTGTTATAACAAGACAAGATTTTGATTTTCAGCCTGGCCTGAAATATAGTCACTCCTACAAACACAAATTCAAACCTCAGAGAAGTAATATAGTATGGGGATTGGGCTCTGGAGCCAGACTCCCTGCATTTCACTCAGGATTCACTGTCTGTCATGAATGTATCTGTTTTGTAGTTCTCTTAGTTTCTTCCTATGTAAAATGAAGCCCATAATAGTACCTATTTCTTTCTTCCTTTCTTTCTTTCTTTTTTTAGAGGTTTTCACTATAGGGCGCGTGTACTCGCCAGTGAGACAGAGAGACAGAAAGTGAGAAATCACCCCTGCAGGGGGGATGGCCATGCCACAATCCCTTCTCCTCCATTCTCCTCTCAGGATCTTGGACAAGCATGCACACGTACCCGGTGAGAGTTTAAGCTACCGGGTCCAGGATTCGAACCATGGTCGACTACATGAGAGTTCAGTGACATAGCCATTATGCTAACTGCTAGTCCCCTGTAGTACCTATTTCGTAAGTTTATTTTGTAGATTAAATGTGGAAAGCACTTAGGATAGTGTCTGTCAAGTAATGGGCATTTAGTAAAGCTGTTGGAGCTTTTCCAATTTTAATGTATTCTTCCAGATTTGAATCAAAATAGCTTGTGATCCCTAGTCTTCAGTTAACAGATGATCACCACCACGCAGCTTAAGAGGTTTTCACTATAGGGCGCGTGTACTCGCCAGTGAGACAGAGAGACAGAAAGTGAGAAATCACCCCTGCAGGGGGGATGGCCATGCCACAATCCCTTCTCCTCCATTCTCCTCTCAGGATCTTGGACAAGCATGCACACGTACCCGGTGAGAGTTTAAGCTACCGGGTCCAGGATTCGAACCATGGTCGACTACATGAGAGTTCAGTGACATAGCCATTATGCTAACTGCTAGTCCCCTGTAGTACCTATTTCGTAAGTTTATTTTGTAGATTAAATGTGGAAAGCACTTAGGATAGTGTCTGTCAAGTAATGGGCATTTAGTAAAGCTGTTGGAGCTTTTCCAATTTTAATGTATTCTTCCAGATTTGAATCAAAATAGCTTGTGATCCCTAGTCTTCAGTTAACAGATGATCACCACCACGCAGCTTAATTCGTTTGGTGCAGTCTTACCAAACAGATTTAGTAGGCCTAAATGAAGATAATTCTTAAAAATCAGATTAATTTTAAAGTATAAGAGAAATTTACTGAGTAAGAGTCTTACCTTACCTAACTCACTTTATGATGGTAAATTAAGTATTTGAGAAAGTGTAATTGATACATATCCCTCAGTATTTATTGAAAGAAATAATTTAATGCTTTTTTTTTTAGCAATGTAGCCTTATATAAGGGAAAGAATAGATTTTATTCACTTGATATCAAATCATAAAGTGTGCTTCGCCCCATTTAAATTTTTATGTCTTGATTATATTAAGTATTTTATTATTGCTTATATTAAAATGATTTACAGGTGAGTTTTCCCATGTTCTTCATAGACAGGTATTCTCAAGTCTCTCCCACATTTATTCCCACATAATCTCAAAGTGATAATGTATACTACATTATTTTCATAGGCCTAATGTTTTTCAAATTTCTCCCCCAAAGTTGTTTTGAATATCCTGAACATACACAAATTGCCTTTAAAATTTCAGCATACCCACAAAAAAATGGTAGTTTTGGTTTGATCATCTGAAAACAAGTCAAGATTTGTTTTATCTACCTAATTATCTTTATAAAGTTAAAATGCATAAAACATTGTAAATGAAGTTATACATATATGTTATATCCTTAATTTTAAAGTTGGGCCTGGCAGTAAGTTGCTTTACCTTTTTCAGTGAGATTTGTACATGGATATAGCGTACATAATGTTTTAAAATTATCTTAATTGGGGGGGCCAGCAAATGGCGTAATGGTTACATCACTGGACTCCCACATTGTCGACTGCGGTTCGAGTCCCAGATCTGGCAGCTTAAAACTCATACCAAGTGCATGTGTGGGCATGCCCAAGATCCCAAGAGAATGGAGGAGAAGGGATTATAGCATGACCATCCCCTCAGGGGATGACGTCTTGCTTTCTGTCTCTCCCTGTCTCTCTGGTGAGTGCACATGCCTTATAGCAAAAACCTATCCCTCAAAAAAAATGGACTTAATTTTAAAATTTTATTATCTTTTTTTTTTTTTTTTTTTAATTTGCCATAGAGCTCATGTGCTCACAAGAGAGAGAGAGGGAGAGAGAGAGAAGGAAAGTGAGGCAGCAAGCTGCCAGGTCTGGGACTGAAACTCTCATCAGCTATGTGGGAGTCCAGCACCCTAATGACCACAGTGTGTGCTGACTCCAGTTTCCTTTTTTAAAAAAGATCAAGTATTTTAGCTTGTCTCGACTGGTAATTAAGCTAATGTAATCATTTCTTATAATATTTGTTTTAAAAGTTATCTGAGGAACTCTTAAATTCGAAACTGAAATGAAATTCTTAGATCTAGCAATCCAATTCCAGAATTAGTGAGATTAAGTTAAAACAAGAAAGAGATTCCCAGGCCCCTGTCGTATTATTACAGTCATTGGTTCTACTGTTGGCACCATTAAATGGAAAGTTTCTAAATATCACCTGACACCTCTGGTAATATTTAGAGACTTAAGGAAATATTATTTGTTTTTCAAGCCTCTCTTAGCACAGGTTCCCATTATTAACCTCAAGACACCCTATTACATTTTTATTCATCGGCCTTATGGATTTATAGCTAAATAGGCTGTTTTGAATTACATTATAATAGTTCAGAACAGTTACTACATGTAATGCTCCCATTTGTATGCTAAAATGGAGAAAAAAAAATATAGGGCCCAGTTACAAAATTTTCATCTTTAGAGATTGAAGCCATAAAATAGAAGTAGTTTTCAAATTCTCATTAAGATAATTTCTAATTAGAAAGCTAACTTACGGTAAAAACAAACAAGCAAAAGCAGTGTAAGTATTTTCATGTGGCTGATTCCAGAAGATCAGCTATTTTGCAAAGGTAAGTGATGTATACCTACTGTATATGAATTACCCATTTCTTACTGCTTCCCCCCTCCTCACCGAGAGATTGGATTTGTGTTTTGTTTTCCTTTTTAATTTTTTTTTGGAGAGATTTTTTTCTATAGGGCGCGTGCGCTTGCCAGAAAGAAAGAGACAGAGAAAGTAAGAAATCACCCCCCAGGAGGGATGGCCACACCTCAGTCCCTTCTCCTTCATTCTCCTCTCAGGATCTTGGGCATGCACACACGCATGCCTGGTGTGAGTTTAAGCCACCAGGTCCGGGACTCAAACCACAGTTGATACATGGGAGTCCAGTGACATAGCCATTAAGCCAACTGCTGGTCCCGCCTTTTTTTTTTTTTTTAAAGAAATTTTTATGTACAAAAGTCAGTACATGGTTTATACATTCTAAATAGCAAAGGACACATTTTTTGTGTATTGCGTCCTCAAAAAGAATATCCCTTCTACAGTATCTTCCATCATATCACTCCCCCCCCAGGAGGGATGGCCACACCTCAGTCCCTTCTCCTTCATTCTCCTCTCAGGATCTTGGGCATGCACACACGCATGCCTGGTGTGAGTTTAAGCCACCAGGTCCGGGACTCAAACCACAGTTGATACATGGGAGTCCAGTGACATAGCCATTAAGCCAACTGCTGGTCCCGCCTTTTTTTTTTTTTTTAAAGAAATTTTTATGTACAAAAGTCAGTACATGGTTTATACATTCTAAATAGCAAAGGACACATTTTTTGTGTATTGCGTCCTCAAAAAGAATATCCCTTCTACAGTATCTTCCATCATATCACTCTTCATAAAAAATATGAAAGAAAAAAATGGGATATACTCATTTTGAAAGAGAACCACATATAATCCACTCCTGATTACTTTCACTGGTGTTTGATTCTTTTAAATATAGTAGTTGATTAAATATGCATTAAGCCACAAGACACTTTATGGAATCCAGTCGAAGCAAATATGTGAGTGTAAATACAGGTGAAATTTCAGAATTCATTGGTAGGACCGAAAACTTTCTATGTAGTGTAAATTATTTGTTTCTCATTCTTGAACTAAAGATTTTAAAAAGTGTCCTTACACTTAAATAATTCAGACATAGTGATGTTTCTTAAACACTATATGATTAACAGACAAGTATTCTCATATTCTTTGGAGACAAGTATTGCCAGTTCTCTCCCACATAATCTCAAAATGATACTTTATATTTTTACTGAAATTTACAAAGCTTATAAGAACATTTTGTTACGTTCATAAGAAAACTAGTCTAACAATTTAATAACTGATAATAATCTGAAGTAATCCAAACTGTTGAACCAGAACATGTTTGTTGTAATCTGCTAAAAGTACTGAGAATATAAGTTTGTTTGTTTTTTCAATCTCTAACCTTTTTTTAAAATAAATTGCGTTACTTTCATGGCATGAATCCAAAGGGATCTCCCTGGCTTCAAGGCAGACACCATGACCCAAGGATTCTTTTCACTGCAGCCATCCTTTCATTTTGCCTCAGTTTTTGTAGCAAACTTCCTTTTTCACTCTTAATATGGGAGCTAAATGTTTCCTCATACTGTCCCAAAACAGTAGTTTTATGTAGAAGGTAAAAGAAAGAGAGAAGATCTTAATCATTTTTCAATAAATGTGTACTGAACACCATTAATAACCAGGACTCTATAGAGAATACAAGATCAACTCAAACAAAAATCTGTACTTGGAGCATATGTTTCAGTGTGTATAATAACTAAAGTTTATGATAGAATCTGATCCTGGGAATATTTATACTGTGCTCCTAAGTCTATAGCTTGCTTGCTTTCCGTGTGACCTAAGCCATGCTCATTTGCTTTGTTTTTCTGATGTTTTTGTTTATTCTTTATTTTTTCAAAGGGTAGCAATTTCCATGATCCTAAAGCAGATTCACTAGATCGTAAATACAGTTAGGATGTCAGTCCAGCCGTGACACAGATTACTGTTACACAGGGTTGGCATTCATTCAGTATCCTGACCCTAAATATAAGGATGCCCCTGTAATGGAGTAATGCCCTACTTCTTTTGGAATCTGGAGGAGTATCTTATTTCCCCTTTGCCAGAGAGATCCTTTGTCTCCATGGAAGGAAAGGCAGGGGGGCAGAGTGGAGAGGCTGGGAATCAGGAACTGGCCAGAGCATTGAGTTTCAGCCAGGTGCATCAGATTTACATTGTAATGCCTAATTTTCTGAACTGGAGCAGAAAACTGTCTCTTAGAGTTCAGTGTACCCATGGTGTTGATTTCCTCCCTTATGGAAAACAAGTTTCAAATTTGGGCTGTAGGGGCTGGAGATCAGTTTGAGAAGACCATTTAGGATGCCCCCTAGAGCTCTGGCTTTGACCTATTCCGTTTTAGAAAATTAAACAGTACTACAGTACAACTTAAGATTTGTTTTTAATTTTTTAAGAGCTTCAGTTTTGCAAGAGGTCTTAGAGTTATATAAACAAAATGGGTTCTTAAGAATTTTGAAGAAACAAATATCTAAACATTAAAAATTATCTCTGCCAATTTATTCAAGTTTTATCTGTACAAGCAAAATTATAAATGCCACATTTCTGTTTGATTTTAAAAGTGTAGCTAGATGACAGCCCTGAAGAATAAATAGCTCTCCTTAAAGTGTTTTCATTGGGAGAACTCATTGCCTGTTTAAGGGTTCTGGTCTTTTGGAATCTTGTTCCTGTAAGCATTTGTTTCTATTACTATATATTATTTATTTTACTTTTACTTTCTTTTCAACCCATATTGGACATAATTTGAGATTGTAAAGTTGAAGGAGGAAAGTTAAAAAGCAGAAAGCCTGAAATGATTTTAAGTTTTGTATAAGTATGAAGGAATCTTCAAAAAGCTCATGGAAAATGTGCATTGTGATAAAACTGTATAGATTTCAATTTTTTTTGTACCACATAAGTTTGAATTAACTTGTTATAACATCTATAACGTCTCTGAGCCGGGTCTTGTTTGAAGCACTAGTTCATAAAACTGGATGGAGTTATAAAAATACCTCATGAAGCAATTTTAAGGAAGAAAAGAAATAACTTCCATACTGTCTGAATACAATAGGCATTTAATAGATACTTACTCTTACTATTAATATTAGGAGACATCAGTTTGAAAAGCTCCCCTATCAGAACAAGGTGAATTGTGCTAAAATTTAAACAAAAACAAACATGAGATTTATGATGAAGCTAGAGTGGAAGAGTGGTAAAATCATTGATGGTTTAAAAAGTTTATGGGGACAATGCCTCAGAGAAATCAGAGGTTTAGAAATAATTTATCTTAAGAAGAAGCTAGACAGTGTTGAAGATTGCACCTGCAACAGCAGACCATCCCCATCAATTTTGCAAAGAAAAAGTTAATCTTGTTGGTGCCCTGATTGAAGCACCAAAAAATGAATAATAGCAACAATAGCCAACACCATAGACATTCTTAGTTTTCTCCTTACACAATTCTAACTTACAAATAAAAGTTTAGGGGTCAGCAGGTGGCATGGTGGTTAAGGCAGTAGATTCCCACATGGCTGACCACAGTTCATCTTTCTACCCATTGTGCTTGCCCAAAATCCCGAGAGGAGAATGGAGAAGGGATTGTGGCGTGGACATCTCCCCTAGGGGTGATTTCTTACTTTCCCGCTCTCTGTTTCTCTCTGGCGAATGCATGTGTCCTATGGCGAAGACCTAAAAAGGAAAAAAAAAAAAAATCTTTCTGCTTAGTGGGTGCCAAAATGGTTGCACCCAGATCAGCTGTAGACAAAAGCAGAACTTTCAAAGGAAGTTCTAAACAAGTGGGAATAAGATCCTGAAGCATTTTTTCAAAGAATTATAACAGAAGGTGGGTCATGGCTTTACTAATATAATCTGGAAACAAACCACAATAAAAGCAGTGGCCCAGTCAGGTAAAGGTCATGGCAGCAGTGTTTTGGGCAGCTTAAGGCACTTTGCCTGTTGACTTTTCGGAGGACCCAAGGATGATAACATCTGGTTATGAGAGTGTTTTGAAAAAGTTAGCTGAAGCTTTAGTAAGAAAAATCCAAGAAAGATTCACCACTACTACAATGCTCCTTCCCATCAAGGGCGATTTGTGAGTGTTAATGGGAAATCATAAGGAATTCTATCTTATAACCCTGACTTGGTCCCTGCCTTCATTTTGTTTTTTAATTTAACAAAACTAAAGAATGCCCATCTTTCTTCAGTTAATATAAAAAAGATTGCATTGATATGGTTAAATTCCAAGGGACCCTCAGTTCTTTTGGAATGGACTAAATGACTGGTACCATTGTTTATAAAAGTATATTGAATTGAAGCTTAGGTTGAGAAATTTTGTACTTATAGTTCGTTCCATTTTCCATGAACGTTTTGAAGTTCTCTTGTATATTTCATTTTAAATGATGGATGTGGTACTTGCGAGATTAAATGTATGACCTCAGTCCACTCAGTCTTCCTTACTTTAGGTACCTCAGTTCATATTTTCAGTGTACTATAAATATATCTACTTTTCTGAAAAGTAAACTCACCTGTTATAATTTTGGATACACAGTTGAAGAGCTGTACCTGTTTGGATGTACTGGACCTATTTTTTTCCTCATGCCTTCTTAGTTGGCTTCTGCATTCACCAGCTGCCCATATACTAACAATTTGGAGTTAGTCTTTTGAATAAAACTTTTCTCTTTCATTCTCTACTCTTGACAGCTTTTTAAATCTAGCTAAAATATCTCCTCTATTCCTTCATGGCCACTACTTTTTCTCTCTTAACAGTAAGTGAGATCCTACAAATTTAGAGGTAGAATTTAAAAATGCACAAAGAAGAAGACAGGGTGTACTCCTTGTCTGGTTCGCTATTACTAGACCTCTGGAATGTATTAGGTACTCCTTACTTAAGACACAGATTATTAAGTTGGAGTCTTTTTTTTTTTTTTTAAGGTTGATATCAGAGGTGAGATAAGTTCTGTATTGCCTTATCCCTTGAGACATTATTTTGCTTAAAATAAAGAAGAAAACTTTCATTACTTTAAATATAGGTGGGACATTCCTAATCTGCAATCTGAAATGCTTCAAAATTCAAACTTTGAAGCACCAGCATGACACCACAGTGCAAAATTGAACACCTGCCTCAGGCAGTGGATCATGGTCAAAACACTGCAATACAAAAACATACAATTACCTTCACGTTATGTGTTTAAGGTGTATATGAATTTTCTGTTTAGACTTGGGTCCTGTCCTTAGATATCTCATTTTATATATATATATGTATGGTTATATTTCCAAAATTTGGAAATTTCAAAATCTGAAACACTTCTGGTCCCAAGCATTTCAGATAAGGGATATTCAACCTATATTTACTAAACTGGAAGAAATGGAGAGTATTTGGGAATATGAATCAAATATTTGTCTATACTATTTCCTTATTTTAGTTTGTATATATTTTAATTATTCTCTCTCTCTCAACCCATTAAAGATTCCAGTGCTGAATATTCAAATGAAAATTTTTCCTGCGCTTTGTACTGTAGCAGGGACCATATTTTCCTGTACAAATTACTTCCGTGTAATCTTCACAGGCGGTGTTGGCAAAAATGGATCAACAATAGCAGTAAGTATATCTTAAGATTTCTGATGGTATACGCGAGGACTTGGTTATCTGGTCATTCTGTTTTTCACTTGAAATGTATAAAATCCATTTAATTTTTAGTTTCTGCTTAGATTTTAAAAAAAGTAACGCCTAGGGACAGGCAGGTGGAATGGTGGTTAAGGCACCAGACCCCCACATGACCAACTGCAGTTCGAGTCCCAGACCCAGCAGCTTGAAAATCATATTGGTCATGTCAAAATAATATTTAAAACCTCTCAGTTTTATGTACATATCCATACATATTTATGTTTATGTATGTGTATTTTTGTGCATCGACATACACAAACACATAACTTACAGTCTTTTTCATTTTATTCATGATAGCTCATGCATATACATATGAAAGAGAAAGAAAGGGAAGAAGGGAGAAAAGAAAGAAGGAGGGAAGACAGCCAGATAAACAAGTCAGGCAAGCATCCTTGACAGGACCTTATTCTGCCATAATACTCTTCATCTAGTCCTTCAGCTAATTAGGATCTTGGACACACACACATGCATGCACCTGTGTCCTAGGTCCACCAGGGATCTGAACTCTTGTAGTTGGCTGTGTGGCTTCTAGCACTCATTTTAGCACACTGACACTTACACCACGGAGACTGGGCCCACGTCTGTTTTTTAAAAATATGACCTGCTTTGTGAAAAGAAGCCTGGCCTCTTAAGTAAAATCCTCAGTACCTGACCAGTTCATGCTTCTGCTTTTCATTAGCTGTTTTGGTGTACGGTTGGTTGAAATTGCCAGTTGTTGAATACTATGAGAGTCTCAAAAGTTGGAAGTGAACTGATTCACAACAGAACCACGTGTACCTGACGAGTGTTGAATACTGCTAACTCTTCTCTTCATTCTGTACAGGGAACAAGTGTCCTCTCTCCTTTTCTCCATATTGGATCAGTTATTACATTAGCTGCAATGATCTACAAGAAATCAGCAGTTCAGCTTTTTGAAAAGCATCCCTGTCTTTATATACTGACATTTGGTTTTGTGTCTGCTAAAATCACTAATAAGCTTGTGGTAAGCACCTAAATTTTTGTTTTTAACTTTCATCTTACTTTGGTTATTTATGGCCATAGTTTTCATTTTGTAGCTTCCTACGCAGCCCTAGAGTTTGATGTAAAGTCTCTTTATATCAACATGGAAGCTATTTTTACTCTTTTCCTGAAACTATAGTTTGAGATTACCAGAATTCTTTGACCCTCGACCACTTTTCACCCTTCTATCCAGTGTTCAGTTTGGTCATTCACTTTGTCAACATTCTTCCTTCTCAATCTGGACACAAAATTGAGGCTCCTTTTGCAGATCTTCTTTTGTAGACTTAGTTGACATGACCCACTACATCCCTTTCTTCTCACACACAATCTTACTGAGCTTTGGTTGTAGAGCTTCAACAACTGTTGCTAAATAATACTTAGAACATGATGTCTCAGCACAATATGGATTTACTACGTAGCTTAGTATTGCTCTAATATAAAAACTACCTCATTGATTCTGTTTTATTTATAGGTTGCACACATGACAAAAAGTGAAATGCATTTGCATGACACAGCATTCATAGGTCCAGCACTTTTGTTTCTTGACCAGTATTTTAACAGCTTTATTGATGAATATATTGTACTTTGGATTGCCCTGGTAAGTATTATACTATGGTTTGTTTTTTAGTATTTATTTCTTAAGTGAGAGAGAAACAGACAGGTACCCCAACAGTGTCTTCACACTGTGATCCACCCCCAGCCTCAGCCAGCTGGGATCACAGGAATGTGTACCCCTGTGTCCTATACCAGGCAGCCTTGGGATGTGAAGCTGGTACCTTCCCAGGTGGGTCTAATTGTGTTGCCACTGCACCACCATCGGGCTCCTGTACTATGTCTTATTTCATTTTTTGGAAGCTACTTGTTTTCTTATTTTGGTGTCCCAGTCCTGAGACATAGCTTATATAATTATAATGGTTTGGAATGTCAGAAATCTATATACATGTGACTTTGTGAGAGTTCCTTTCTCTGTGGTTTGTACTAGGTGTTTTTTTTTTTTTCGTTGTTGTTTGTTTTGTATAATTATTAGTCCTGCCTGCATTGGGGCTCATAAATTCCAAATTTCTAATGTTAAAAGAGTTGGCAGACTACATCCTATGGGCCACAAAAGTTTTATTGGAACATAGCTGTAGCCATTCATTTATGTTTTGTCTGTTCCTGCTTCGAGCTATAATGGCAGTTGTGACAAAGACAATATGGCCCATAAAGTTTAAAGTATTTACTACCTGTTCCCCTAGGAGTGTTAATCCTTACTTTAAAGCAAAGGCTATGAAGAAATTGAGTTATTAAACTATATAGTTAAAGGTTAAGATGGAGAGAAAAGTAAAGGGGCAACTCTTCTTTATTTCCTGGAAGCTTAGGGAGGTCTTAAGTAGGTCCTGAGAATCTAATGGTCTCTTTTCTTTCCAGGTTTTCTCTTTCTTTGATTTGATCCGCTACTGTGTCAGTGTTTGCAATCAGATTGCGTCTCACCTGCACATACATGTCTTTAGAATCAAGGTGTCTACAGCTCATTCTAATCATCATTAATGATGTAATTGCTGTTATATAGGAACTCATGTTTTCTGCAGGAAAGAATCTGAACATATAAAGGAGAATGGGGGTGGATAAGAAGAAATATAATTTATAATAATCAATGTTGTATAACTTTTGTTTTTGGTAACACTCCCTAACTATCCTGTGTGAAAATGGGAATTTCAAGTCCCATCTTGTAAATTGTACATTTTGTCATACAGGGTTTGGCCCAAGAAAGCATGCAGGGGAGGAAAAAACAAAACAAAAACAGCCATGTGTTTGTAATTAGCCTGGATTCAGAATAATATTGTCATGGAGAACAGATGCCCAGTGGTGGAAATTTCTAATGTAGAATATTTGCAGGGCAAAAGATGGTTGCTTTATAATTTTAACAGATTACCTTCAGTAACATCTTTGTTTAGTGTCTTCTCAAGCTTTCTTTACTAAGGAGCTCTGCGTATGGCACAGATAATATCACACTAGCTCGTGAGGTGGAACTAGCGGTAACAACCTTCCATTTGGATTGAAAGGTTTTCTATCTTTACATTGTTGAAGAAGTAATTTTTTTTTTAATTGCTCAAGAAATGGTATCTCATGGGCTTTGGAAATACTGTTAGCATGCAGAATAATGTGGTAACTTTGTCAATCCATTTTATTTTTCTAAATAAAATATATGATCTGAAAGCCAGATTTTTTTCTTGATTTTATTCAATGGAGAGATAAACTTGGTTTTAATGTCATTTTTAAAAACTTAAGCAATTTATTTCTGTTCTTTAATAAATAAATTCAGTCAGGCTTATTGTTGTGATGTGTCTGTCCTATGACCTTTATATTGTATAAAATGTTTAAGAAAGGAGGACCGTGTTCATTTGCCCTCTCAGTGGGTTCTTTGTGTTACTATCATCACCCTTGTGATAATCAGACATTTTGGAATCTTAAACCTGCTAAATTTTCTGTAATAGCCTGGTGCTCTCATTTTCTGGCACCTTCCTTTCTGGTAAAGTATCTGTACTACAGTTTGAGGTGTCCTCTATGAACCAGGTGTCCTCTGTGAACCAGGTCTGTTCCCATTATGCATAGCCCGTTCACTTGCTTCACAGCAACTGGAAGATAGCAGGAAAGGTTTGGCTCTCTATTCACTAAAACGAGCTTGTTTTACTATTGATTTTTATTTCTGCCATTTAGTCAAGAATAAACAATTGCCAGTGCCAGCAGATGGTGTAGTGGTTACGTTGCTGGACTCCCACATGGCTGACTACAGTTCAAGTCTCCGGTCTAGTGGCTTGAAAATCACACCAGAGGCATGTGCGTGCATGCGTGTATGCATGCCTAAGATCCCAGAAGGATAATGGAGAAGGGATGTGGCCATCACCCCGGGTAGTGATTTCTCACTTTCCCTCTCACTGTCTCTTTCGTTTTTTTCCTCTGGCTAGCGCATGTGCCCTATGGCAAAAACCTCTTAAATAAACAGTTGTTATACTGCCTTGCCAGCAGCCAGACCCTGTTGTTTGAATTTTTAATGGTTCCATCAGTCCCATGTAGATCTGAATTAGCAGTGAGAATTTAACCTTCCACTTCTTTTCTAAGACTATAGCAAGAAATAGAAATCTTTCTAACAACTTCTTCAGCATCTGGGATAGAGAAATGCAAGTAAGAAAATGCTAGGGTGAGTAAAGTTTCAAAAGCTAGGACAAAGCAGGACAGAGAAAGATAATTCTACTTGTTTGGCACAGTGACATCTATTGTCTTATGTGCTTGTCACAGCATACAGACACGGCAGGTATTAGTTACCCACAGTGGAAATCGAGGCCTGGAGAGGCTAATGGCCTATCAGTGTCACACAGTTGCTCCTTTTCAGATCAGAGACTAGACTCCAGATCTTCTGAATCCTGCTTCAGTGTTCTGTACTGCACCCTGCTGGGTTTTAGTGAGCTATAGCTAGAAAGTGAGGTATCAAGGGAAAATTGAAATGAAATCGTCTTCAGTATAAAAGGAATCCAGTATAGAAGCAATCATATTTGTTGTGAGTTATTTGGTGTTATCCCCAGATTCATCTGAGCAGGGGGAATGTACGTAGTAAACCTCAACGAGACCTCATGCTTGTGCTAACATATGCCTGGTTGGGTATCAAAATTACCTGAAGAAGCTTTTCAAAAATACAGATTTCCAGGTCCTAGCTCTAGAGATGATTTGGTAGATTTGGGATGAGACCTCAGAAGATTTTCACAGGACTCCCAGAATTCTAGTTTCTGTTCTGAAACCTTCTGAGGTACAACTGCAGTTAAGAACCACAACTATAAACTGCCTGAACAGATGTAATGATTCCTAGAAGCTGTAAAGAGTAGCAGTTAAGGCTGCTATGTGGATAATGAGACACCTGCCACCTGCCAGAGGTCTTTCTGTTCCCCAAATCAATTTACACTGGCTTTAGTTTCAGTTTAATAGCCCTTGCCCCCCTATTCTCTGTTCCCTAAATCAATTTACATTGGCTTTAGTTTTGGTTTAATAGCCCTTGCCCCCCCTATTCTACTCTCCAAAAATATTTGTGTTATTTGTATAGAATTCAAGGACCCTGGAACCAGTAATTGGTGTAATGGCTATGTTGCTGGACTCCCATGTAGTTGACCACGGTTCAAGTCCTGGACCTGGTGGCTTAAACTCACACTGGGCATGTGTGCATACATGCCCAAGATCCTGAGAGGAGAATGGAGGAGAAGGGATTATGGCGTGACTATCTCTTCTCAGGGGTGATTTCTCACTTTCTGTCTCTTTGTCTCTGTCTTTCTGGCGAGCACACATGCCCTATAGCAAAAGCCTCTCAAAAAAAAAAAAAACAAAAAAAAAACAAACAATTCAAGGACCCCTCAGGGTCATGCTCTCATTTATAAAGAAAATGAAATTTTTGAAAGACAAGATGCTTCTAAAAGTTTCTTGTCTTTTGCAATGTTTACACAAAAACTATCAGAAGCACAGGGAGGAGGGACTGGGTGACCACTAAACTTTGGACTCAAGATTTTCATTCTCTTTTCTCAAAGAGAAGGGCAATGTAAGGGTCACTTCATCTTTAAAGAATTAACTTGCTTTTCAAAATAAGGACCAATTGGAAGAGTATCTAAGACCACAGGTAAAGCTCTTATCCCAACTGGAAGTGATGGACAAACAAATCTATTTATGGAAGCCATGTAGGTTTTTCACTGACTTCTGTTGCCTGGAAATCCTACCCTCCAGTTACCCTCGACTATACTGTTTTCCTCTGTCTAGCAGCCTCTCCCCCTACCTGCTCTAGGCAGGTGTGATTTCCCCAGGATTCTGTTGTCCTGCATCCAAAGCTGTTACTGGTCTTACCAGAATCTGACCTTTCCTATTAGAGGTGAGCAGTGACCCACTGTTCCAAACACAGTCCACTTTATTCTCATTTTTCCTGATTCTCCCCCCATAGTGGAAGACAAAGACACACATATAAACAATAAGATTTTCATCTTTATTCTCATCTTCACGTTTGTGTGGCAGGGCCAAGTCTTTGGGCCACAACTGCTTTCACTGTTGAGGACTTTGTAATAGTGGTTCCCAGAAGTAAGCAATTGCAGCAACTTCTAATCAAGCATCTACAACATCCGTACTACTGTTTCCCACTCTGAGTCACCTCTGCAAGAAACGCAGTTTTTGAGGTCAGTTCTGTGAACATGGCGTCGGAGCCCTCCAAAGTCCTGAGAAAGCTGATACCAGGAGTCCCAGACACCAGTGTGAGGCCTGGAGTCTGCTTCACTGATCTTGCCACACTGGCAGGGGCCAACTCCAGAACTGGCCTATAGGTCTAGTCATTCCTGTTCACCATAGCTCCTATTTCACAGTTTTTTCCCTTGGTTTCTTCTGTTTCTTCTGTTCCTCATATTCAAGTATTTTCTGCTGGAAATAGCCTGAGGGTTCAGATACAGGTGTTAGAAGCATGTAACCTGGTTAGGCTCTATGATGTGCTCAAGAATAAGGGTCAGCAATATCCTCACTGCTCCCCACACTCCTCCCCCAGCAGTCCCCCCAACACACCCACACATAGTCCCATTCCTGCCAGGGTTCTCCTGTCCTCAAAGGCCTTTGGATATCGGAGTAAACAAAAGGAGGAGGAGCCTAGTCTTGATAGCTGATGAATAGAGTAAGGTGTACCGAATGTCAGCCTAGGAGGCATTTTCTTAGGCTTCAGGCTACTTTCTAACCCCACTAGTAAAAGTACAGCTGTTTTGTGGACCTCTAGAGAGAAATACTTTTTCCTCCCCTCTTCTTCATCCTAGAGGCAACCCTCTGGACTTAAGTTGACAGGGGCTGTCTTTTACCTGCAGGAGGAGTTTTGCTCTTTTCGGCTTCCTGGATGAAAAGGGAGAAGAGCTGAGTCTTCACAAACTTCTTCACAAAGCGGCGGTTGGCCTTGGAGGTCAGAGCCTTACAGAAGGGCCGTTCTTGGAAGTGGCCTTGGCCGTTTGCTTCCCGTTTGATATAGGAAGCATAATGGCCCACAGTCTTGACAAAGAATTGCACGAAAGGGCTTGAAACATGCTCGTTGATTTGTTCCAAAGCTGCAGAGGACATATAAAGGCCATCTCAGAGGGTAACAAAAGGATTCTAGTTATCCAAACTCACTTTCAAGGATTGTTCACATTGCAAGCCAAAAGCTCCTGGGGACAGCAGTGGGGTAGGATTCATAATTACTGACTGACTGACATGGGAGACTGGGTATGGGTTCCCTGCCGTTGCTTAGGGGAAATCTCATATTCATACTTGCCCTAGAATCTAAGCCTCAGGCTGGCCTGGGACTGCCAATGAGCATTTTATTTCTGGAAGTGAATGGTTGGGAATCATACCCTTGAGCTCCCTGGAAAAAAACAAAATCAGAGGGGCCTGGGACATACTTTCTAACTTATCGATCCCCTGATCAGAGGGGCATGGGACATACTTTCTAACTTATCGATCCCCTGATCAAGAGATCGTAAGATGTCATCCTGAAGCTTCGGCGGCAGGATGTCTTTTTCATCACCAACCTAGGAAAGGACAGAGTCGGCTCAGAGGTCAAGCATTCCAGGAGGAAGTTGGCAGGAAGGGGTTTGGCAGGAGGCCATGAGGGGGGCATGAATTCCACATCCCCCAACCCACACACCCCCAGTCAGACAAAGGAGACAAAAGTTGTTTCTTCACTTTCAGTTTGACTCTAAACATCAAGGGATCCTCTTAATCCCTGTGATACTTAGTTTCTATCCCTTGTTCAAAACTGCTGTGTGGTGAAGTCACCTGTGTCTTTGTGGGCTTCTGAAGAGAAAAGATTTTATAGCACAAGTTTTCATGTAACACAATCACTTGTGTTTGGTGAAATAAGTGGAATGTGGATAAGACTAGAGTAGTTGAGTCAGTGGGGGGCCAGCAGAAGATCTGACCCTGGATACTTACAGACATCAGGAAGGTTCCTTCACAAAGATTCACCAACAGGACCTGAAATAAACATAGAATGGCTTTATGTTCCTCTTCCATCATAGGCTCAGGAGGACATACTCTCCCTTATCCCGTTGCTGTCCCCAGGAGCTTTTGGCTTGCAATGTGAATAATCCTTGAAAGTGAGTTTGGATAATTTGATCCTTTTGTAGCTATACCTTTTTACCCAGGGAGCAACAAAATCAGCATCTTCAATCCTCCCTCCTGTCTGGCATTCTCCTCCCTCAACAACACCCTCTGAAAATTTCAGTTCTCTTCATGGAGAAAGGTGTGTGTGTGGGAAGTGGGTAGGGGAAAGAGGCTGGGGAGTAGGGGACTACAATATGGGGAAACCATAGCCAGTCACTCCCTCAGTAAAACACTACTCACAGTCATTGCTTCTCTATATGCAGCATTTAGTACCTAGCACACACAGGTGCTTTGTGCATTTTATCTCAGTTGCAACAGATCTCTGAGGCAGGTGCACCCTATTTTGCAAGCAAGGTAATAGACCCAAAGATTGTGCTGCTAATTTATAGTAGAATACAGCCCTAGATTGCACTGTCCTCAGGCTTGCATTCCTCTCTCTGCAGCTCTCCTTCAACTCCCTGCCCTCTGGTCAGCTCTAAAACAGGGACGCGCATCTTTGATCTTTTAATGCTTGCAAACATTTATGTGGGATTGCCTGGAGTTCTACTGAAAACTCCCTCAGAGCTTTGGGCCTTCCAGCAGGAAGGTCACCAAGGGAAGGAAGGAAGCCCAGGGTCAGCAAGGAGAAGGAAAGGAAGTGAGAAGGCTGTGTGTCCACAAGCTGCAGGTGAGACAGGCTGGAACCTGGAGGACCTGAGTTCTCGTGGCAGTCTGAGCTCCATCACTGCCTGAGGGGACTTCAGGGTAGATCAGACATGTCAAATAGGCTGATTTCAACAGGCAGATCAGTTTCCTTGTTCCAGCATTTTTAAACAACTAGACTAGTTTCCAATATTTAAACTGGAATATTTCACATAAAATCTGCATTTCTGACTTCTGAAAAGTTAGGAGCCCTGACACTGGCCCTCATTGCTAAAGGGCAATGTTCAGATGGAACTGAGTCGTACCTGCCCCTTTAGATAGGACCGGTGCTCACCAGTTTGCCATAGTCCCTCAAATCCTGTGCAGGTCATTTGGTTTATTTCTTTGTTTAGAAGATTTTTCTTTGTTTTAAGCCAAAAGGTGAGTGTACATACATGCAAGCAAGTGAAAGAACACCCCACCAACAGGGCCTGGTCACACTACAATCCCTTTTCCTTCAATTCTCCAACCTGTTCAGCCTGGGCACTTGTGAACATGCCTGGAGTGTTTTTCTAGCCACCGGGTCCAGGGCTCAAACCCTGGTTGCCCATGTGGGATCCAGGTTCCTCAGCACAGCACTTAGCTGCTATGCTATGGGGCAGACCCTGCTGGTCCTTTTAAATGCCTACTAGGCCCCTTTACCAGTTTGTGACCCTTAATATTGAAAATGGGGTAAATGGTCTCCCTCTGTTCCTTTCTAGATAGAAGGAAAGTGGAACTAGAAAGTGTGCCAATAAACAGTGTGCACTGCCCTGTAATTATCCACCATCAGGGGAGAAAAGTTAAACTAGTCCAGGCTTGAAACCACTTGTGTACATGGGCTCAGATGCCTTCACACAAGGATGGCTGTGGATCTGGTGGATTGGAAGGAAA
>NW_006159751.1:993226-998502 GCF_000334495.1 Tupaia belangeri chinensis
TGTAGAGAGAAATTTTTTTGGCTTTTTTTTTTTTTTTTTTTTTTTTTTTTTTTTTTTTTTGAGGTTGTTCCCAGGACTCTTTCCAGTATTTGGGCATATTATTGTCTTTGGAGTAACCCCTTCCAGAGAACTTAGATGGGGAGTCAAGAGAACTTCCCTAAACAACCACCCTAGCTGCATGGCCCTTCCCATCCTTACCCCCTGATCACTTCTTAGAGCAGCTACTGAGAAATAAAATAGGCCAATGCTCTGATAGAAGGAGCCAAAGTTGACTGGCTTCTGGTGTCTTCCTGCCTGGCCATCAAGGGAGGAGCCACAGCTTCCAAGGAGCTGGAGTTGCAGAGTCAGGAAGTTTCATAACTTCTGGGGTTGGGACACTTTAAGTTTTATTGCTAAACATGAGATGAATACTCTGTCCCAGTTAGTCACAAGGCTAAGGTTGGTTCAAAGGCCATGTGTGCTCAGCAGTCTCAAGGAGGGCGGAAGAGAAGGGAAATACAGCCTGCCTGCTTCCCAGCAACTCTCTGTAAGAAGTATTTTGAGTTTTGTTGTTACTGTTTTTTAAATCTTTTTCTTTTATTTATTTATTTATTTATTTATTTATTTATTTATTTATTTTTAATTAGACCAGAGAGGGACAGAGAGTGAGAAAGCAAGCCGCCAGGTCCAAGTCTCAAACTGCAGTTGGCCACATGGGAGTCCAGTGCCATTAACCACCACACCACCTGCCAGCCCCCGATTTTTTTGTTTGTGTTTTTGAGAAGTTTTTTGCTATAGGGCACAGGCACTCACCAGAGAGACAAAGAAAGAAAGACAAAAAGCAAGAAATCACCCCCCAAGGGGATGGCCATGCCATAATCCCTTCAGTCCCTTCTCCATTCTCTCGGGATCTTGGGCACACAGGCCTATGTGCCCAGTGTGAGTTTTAAGCCACCAGGTCCCAGACTCTAACCACGGTCAACTACATGGGAGTCCCTTGAAAGAACCATTACACCATTAGCTGGTCCCAGAAGCATTTTGGTTTTATCTGAGCTAGGTTCCACTGTTGCCTGTGTGGCTTCAGGGAAATCATTTGAGTTCTCTGGATCTCAGTTGTCTCTTACATAAGATGGGGAACTTCTCTTTAATACTAGCCACATGCCTCTTTAGATTCTTCTTTCTCTTCATGGACCCTTTTTCTGCCCAGAGTGAGTCAATGGTTAGCCAGGGCAGACATTCCCAAGTAGCTCTTCTGGCTTAAGATATGATGATATGCTGGGACCAGCAGATGGCATAATAGTTACATTGCTGGACTCCCACATAGTTGACCACAGTTTGAGTCCCAGACCCAGCAGCTTAAACTCACACCAGCATACATGCATGCACACCCAAAATCCTGAGAGGAGACTGGAGGAGAAGAGATTGTAGTGTGGCAACAGGGGTGAATTCTCACTTTCTGTTTCTGTCTCTCCAGCGAGCACATGTGCCCTATAGCAAAAATCTCTCTTAAAAAAAAAAAAAAAAATATATATATATATACCATAAATGCTAACTTTTGATAGTTCCCACTAACAGCTCAAAGCAGAGCCTATGATTTGAGCTGTTTTTCTAACACTGGGGATAGACTTATGCTATCACTGCCCCTTTTCACAGTTGAGGCCTCTGAGATGTTTGGGGCACAGCCAGCAAATAAGAAACTAACAAAATCAGGTTAACTTCTTGGCCTAGTGGTTGAGGAATCTAGATCACACATGGTAGTTCAAATCCCAGGCCCAGCTGCTTGAAAAGCATGCCAAGTATATATGCATGTGTGCCAAGAATCCCAACAGGATGGAGAAATGGAGACAGGATTGTGAAGTGACTGCTCTTCATGAGGGGTCCTTTCTTCTCGCTCTTCCATGTCTAAATGTACATGCCCTCTGGCAATTAAAAAAAAAATTGAAGGGAATTTGGATCTATATCTTCATTAGCCACATGAGCTCTGAGTTACTCAGAAAGATAGCTCTTGCTCCAAAAATCTACATTGTTAAAACTCATATTTTGCAGGAAATTATATGAACTCATTTCCAGGGAATCTGAATGAATTCCAATGAAGTGTGTGTGGTATAGACCAGCTGCGATCATCCATTTGAATAAGAGATGGGACAACCCAGAGACTGCTCGTTAGAGCCAGATGGTTGGTGTAAGACAGCCTGAGGACCCGGGGTATACTCTGTGCTGCTCCTGAAACCCAAAGGGAAATCCTTCAGGGGAGGGAGCCACCAAGCACTGAGCATCAACTGTGTGCGAAGCACCAGGCTAGGGGTTTTATGCAGATTATTTCCTCCAGGACCCTCGGGAACTGCACACTTTTAGTCCCAGTTTGCAGCTGAGGAAGCTCAGGCTTAAAGAGGGTAAACACTTGCTCCAAATTACATAGCCATTAGCACAGAGCTGGGATCTGAATCCAGGTCTTCATGGCTCCAACTCATGTACCCCTTTGAAACACCATACCTCTTCCATGGGGCTGTCCATAACCTCCTGCCGAAAGCGCATCTGTACTCCAACCATGAAGGGGGTGGGGCAGCAGACGGTGGCCAGGAGGCTCTCGGGGACGACAGGGATGTAGGTGTGTGCCCAGCTGAAGGGATAGAGCAGCGCGGCAGCAGCATGGATGCATTGAGACAGAGTGCTGGGACAGACCACAGACAGTGAGGGTCAGAGGGCCCCTGCACACCCTTCACAGCCCACCACCCACAGCAGCTGCTACCAGAACTGCCAGTGCCACTGCAGAAGGCCAGTCCAGGACCTGTGCTGGTCACAGAGCTTGTCACTACCATTGCAGAGAGGAGAGGGAGAGGAACCAGGACAGACTGTCTCTACTAATCAAGGCTGAGGCCTCTATTTGGTCCTTCTTTGCCCAGTTAGTCTCTACAGCTCACTATTGGCCAAAAATAAAATCATTCGGAAGAGAGAAAGTAAGAAAATCATTGAGACAGACAATCGGTTGGGCCCCCTAATACATGCTCGCCACAGTAATAAGGATGTGGATACTGGAAAGAGTAGGACATTGACCCTGCTCTTAAGGAACTGAGAGTGTAGTGAAGAGACCACTATAAGCGCAGGCTCAGCAGCAAGACAGCCTTTCTTCCTCGTTGGGACAAGCCTTTCTTCCTCGTTGGGTCCCTTGCCCTCATGGCCACGCTCTCTCACACGGCTCCCTCCAGCCACGTGAGGTTATCAAATGCGACCAGGTTGGTGCTTAAGCAAGCTTGGGAAAGTCCCAGGTTCCAGGAACCTCTGCCCAGAATTCCTACACGGAAAGTCCCAGAGGTGGCTCCTCCAGCTGTGCCAACAAGGAACCCTTGTGTCCTTACTGCCCAAGTCACAGCTCAGTCTCACTCCTTCTTCCACTGCATACACCACACACACAGACAACACACACATATTACATATGCCACACACACATACCACATACCATGCACACGTGCCACACACATGTACACACCATGCATGCCACATACACAGCACACCCCACATGCATGCCACACACAGACATCAAACACACACACCATGTGCATGTCATGTATACCATACATACCATATACACACATGTGCACATAGAACACACCATACATGCCATGCACACACCCTTTGCACACATAACACATATACCACATACACACCACACATACCACACACACCATGCATATGTACCACAGGTGTCATAATGACACACAATGTACATACCACACATGCCATGCACACAAATCACACACACCATAAACATATGACACATGTCATGCACATACACAGCACACATATAGCATACACATAGTATACATCCACATATCACACATGACATACACATATACACCAGGCACACACACCATACCCATACATACACATCCTATATACCATGCACATACATTCCATATATACAAACCATGCACATATTATGCACACTCATACCATACACATGTGCCACACACACACCATACACACATGCCACATACACCACACACACAAGCACACCACACACATACATGCACACATCACACACCTCGCACATACCACACACACCATACACACAACCCCACTCTTTGTTAGTCTGCACTAGCTTTTCTACATTTCTCCAGCCAAACTTGCCCCAAAACCAGGGCCAATAAAAACAACAAATGCGGAAACCTTGTTTTAATTCTTGGTAGCACTTCCTGAGTTAGGAAGATTGGGTCTCAGAAAGTCTAGCCAAGGCTTAGGGTGCCTGGAAGTCCCCTCCTGCCTGAGCTTCAATCTGGAAAACTCAGTGTGGGAAGGAAGTAGGGAGTGGTGGGATTTCCCTGGAGAAAGCCAGCGCTTGAGAGGTAACTCCCACCAGCCTCACTTCCCAAACACTGACCAAAGGGAAAGCAGAACCCCAGCTCAGCACAACAGGAACTCCTGGCTTCCACACAGGGCTGGGAGTGGAAGCGCTGTTTCCAAAGTAAAGCATCTGCCACTCCCTTCAAGGTTAGCCCACAGAGTTCCCTTTTAGTTACCGAGTTTTATAGAATTTTCAGCACACAGACCCACTCTGCCCAAGCTTCCTTCCTCAGTTACCCCTGCCATCCACCTGACCCTCTGCCCTGGTGAGTTCTTAACGTCCTTTTTTTCTTCCCCAGAGGACAGAATCAGGTTATTAGGCCAATGCCATGGTTCCCTCTCTCTCCAGATACGAACACAGGGCCAATCCCCTACTATTTCATAGCTATTTTTTCTTATGCAGCTGCCACGTAGCTCTCCATGTCTTTCTCAGACTTGAAGCCCCTCAGAGGCAGGAACCAAGACATGACAAGACCCTGCTTTGACTGCATGGGAACACACTCAGCTGTGAGCTTACTGAGAGTAGCAGCTAGCACTTACAATGAAAGCCTGGCAGGGCGCCAGGACAGTAAGAACCTCACGCATTATTTCATTAGATCCTCAGCACAGCCTTATGAGGTAGGTACAACTGTTATTTCTGTTTTACAGATATAGAGATCATGTCTTAAGAAGTTAAGAACTAATCTAAGAGGGACGTCATAGTTAAAGATGGAGGAACAGAATGTGAACCTCATTCTGCTGATTTTAATACCTATGCACTCAACCACTACATAATTCGGCATCTCCTTCGGGTCAAGGATCAGGCTTGTTTATATCTTTCCAGCGCTTAGCATCTGACAAACAGTTGACACAAAATAAATGTTTGTTGAGTGAATAAATGTTGAGTAAATCAATGGATAGATGGGCTTAACTTCCAGACAATTAAACACCTTCCTGTACTGTTCTCCACCCTCTTT
>NW_006159751.1:998941-1003520 GCF_000334495.1 Tupaia belangeri chinensis
TCTTTCCCTCCCCCAGCCTGCAAGTGCAGAATCATGACTTCATCTAACCTAACCAGTCCTGCTTGGGCTGTCCCAGGGACACTACACTCTATGCCCTTCTCAGAGTGCCCTACATCACAGAGCTATATCAGGAACCTTCTTTAGGCCCTTGTAGCAAAGAAGTTCGAGGCAGGGACTGGGAAACTGTAACAGCTGCCTCTCCAGGCTACAGTGCAGATCAAGGGCCTGGAAGCAGGAGGGTGAGCACAGGATGTCCTAAAGCCTGACTTGCTTGAGAACTTCCAGGCTGTTGCCTTGAAACCAGGGATGCCAGACAGTTCAACTGTTCAATACTGAGCCCACCTGAGACCTTCTGCCAGGAAGATGATCTTTCTCTCCAGCACTGCAGAGGCAAAGATCTGAAGAATCTGTTCACAACGGAGACAGTGCAACAGAGAAGTAAAATCCACGTGTTCTAGATGGGAATCCAGGGGCCGTGTCAGTGAAATGAACTGTGGAGAAAACAGAAAAAGGCTGTCACCATGCTGCAAGATCACACAGACCCCAGGATTCTGGGTCTCCACTGGCTCCTATCCCATTCTCCCATAGGGTAAATGTGATCTCTCTCTCTCTCTCTCTCTCTCTCTCTCTCTCTCCTGCCCCTCTGCTAAATGTCCAGGGATGGCCATCTTCTGCTCAGAGGGTGCAGTGGTCCCCAAGGTCCCGCCTCCATGAGCCTCCTTGAGCACAGTCCCCTCTGGCTATGCTTTGTCACAGCAACTCCCGTTCCTTGAGCACATCACATCTTTCCCGCTTACTGCCCTTCACAGGTTGGGCCTCCCCATCCTGGCTCTCCACCCATCATTCTTATCCCCTCTGGAGCCTCAGAGGTCCTTCTTGGCCACCCAATACTTCCCCATGTTCTTCTCATGCAGCACCCTGGTTTTCTCTTTCATTGCAATTTCCCAGTTTTTAAAAATAGACATACTGATATGTTTACTTATTTCATGTCTGTCTTCCCCACTACACTGGCAGCTCCATGAGGCCAGAGACCACCACGTTCACTTTATTCAACACTGTGTACCCAGAAAATAGTATAGTTTGGCACACCATGGCATTTGGTGCTTTTTTCAGTAAATGAAAAGTCTCAGACCCTCCCCTTATTTTTCTGTGGGGACACCGAGGTCCAGAGGGACACACAGACTCTCTAAAGTTCCAGAGGTCAGGCCTGGAATTCTTAGAACAATATTGGACTTGCTGCCTCAGCTTTTTAGTGTCTTAAAACAATAGCATCCTGATGGGGCAGGGGCGGGGATTCAGGGGCCGAGATGGATGATAAGAAATAGACAGGTGGGGGCTGTAAGGTAGAGATAGAGGGCGGGCGCAGGAGAACAAGGAGAGGGGCAAGGGCCAGTTTGGGGCTTGGAGCAAGGTCCCTTCTAGCCCCAGAAGCCTCAATTTCCATGGCTTATTTTTTTTTAAGTGAATGTCTTATAAGTTTGAATAGTAATTAGGTGCTTATGGACTTCAAGTTAGAAGGATTAGAAAATATAGGTTGGATTTCAGCTTTGCCAGTAATTCTAACCAACTCCCAGTCCCCACCTGGCTCAATTTCTCTGCACTTTAACCTAGTAAATGGACAAACCGTGACTGTCACACAGCCACCCTGCTCAGTCAGAGAAGGTCTCTCTCACCCCTTTCGCTCACCCACCTCAGTGCCTGAGTCCGGGATGAAGCTCTTGAGGGTGACAGTCTTCCCAGGAGCAGGGAAGGCTGCCTCCCGGAGGCCCTGCATGAACGGGTAGATGACAGCTATAGCGATCTGATGCCTCTTCTCCACTTCATCCAGGATCTGCAAGGAGAAGGAGTGTGGGAGGCACAGCTCAAAGAGAGCCTAGTGGGTGGGTGGCAAAAACACCATGTGCCCTGAGCATCATAAGGCTCTCACTCTGGTACAACTAATCCTCACATGCCTTCTGGACCCTCCACCATCTCTTCTGTCTCCTGTCCTGGCAGAGACAGCTCTCACCTTAAATAACCTGCTGTTTACCTCCTGCACAAGACCTGCTTTATCCCACTGCCCTCGTTTCATTCTCTCTACCAATCCATAGTCCTCCTCCTAGTGCCAACATAAACCACCTTCCTCAGGAAGCCTTCCCACAGTAACCCCACCAGGTGGTACCACGGCCATTTGCACTGAATGGGTTGGAGCAAGAGCCCAGAAGCCCCAGCTTCTTGGGTTCCACTCTGTCCTCCAACTTCCACTGGAGACTCTCCAGAGTCAGGGACTGCCTGCCCCCAACCCTCAGAACACCACGCAGGGCAACACATCCCCCAACGAAGCCTGGTAGTATTTCTTCTCTTCCTCCCCCACAGGTCCTGCCAGGGCAGAGCACAGTGAGGCCCTTTCTGGTCACCAGGACATGCCTCGTTCACTCTGGGGGGTCCTGCTTGGGTCCTGAGTCAGTGTACTGGCACTCGAGCTGCTCCTGTAGGAGAAGTCCTGGGAGCCTCAACCTCTCTTCTACCATTGAGGAGCCAGGGGAGCTTTGGGACCTCTACACGATGACAATTGTCTTCATGTTTGTTTACGAAGTAACTTCTCATACATCACCTCACCATCATTCCCACCAACCATGAATAGAAGGTGAGGGGCCATTATATACATTTGACAGTTACAGAAATTGAAACTCAGGGCAGAAAACTCCTGAGGCTCTTACCCTCATCCTGTGTCAACTAGATTCATACTTTATAGTTTCCTAGGTTCGATTTCCGCTTGCCCCGAAAATCAAGTCAAACCAAGCCACTCTTTATTTACCTCAGTCTTCCCAGTGTACCTGGATGCTGACCCCTGCTGTGGGGAGGAGCTCTACTAAGGGCTCTGTCTGCACAGGCAGGGTGCAGGTCAGCAGAGCACGGAGGCTGAACAGGCCCGACAGGCCTCAGGAATCCCGTTCCACCTTACCTTGGAGAACAAGCCGAAGCAGCCGATGCAGCTGATGATGCAGTACACCTTGGGAAGGCGAGGGCCCGGGCCGGCGGGCTGGAGAGTGACAGAGAGGTTCCTTCAGTGTGGCAGCCTCCCCAGGGGCTTCCCCAAGCTGGGGCTGGCCGGGTACAGGGCTGGGGGTGGGAGCTTATGGTGAATGGTGGACCAGGTAGAAAAAGGCCTGGCTCTGCAGAGGCTCCATTTATGGGACAGGCAGCAAGTAGGTCAGTGTGGCCCCAAAGTCAAACGACAATGGCCTTGAGGGGGCCAGGTGGACACACGGACAAGCGCTGCCACCTTCAGTTGCCAGCATGATCTGGGGTCAGCAAAAGAAGGAGCAAGAGTATCTTTGAGATGAGGAATAGAAAGGGCGGGGGAGGCACCTTAGAGGCGTCTTCCAGAACCCTCCAGAATCCCAGTAATTGACCCTAGTTGTCCAGATTCCAGCCTCTATACTGGAAGGCTCCAGGGGCCAAAATGTGCAGGCCTGGACAGAGGCGGCAGGGAGGGAAGCCATTTGGGACCTCTCACAAAGAGGGGAACTGTTGAAAGCTGGGGAGAAAACAACCCAAAGCATGCCAGAAAAAGTCCCCCAGGCAGGTGAGGAGGGGCATTGAGTTCTTGTTCTTATAGGGTTGCAGAGGGGGCACTAACATGGCAGCAGGTGCTGGGCTGTGCTCTCTACAACCACCACTGCCAGAGTCTGGGGTTTTGCAGCTGAGCTTGAGAGAGCCCAGCTGTGGAGCTGAACAGGCTGCAAAAAGGAGGGGGCTGTCCTGATTTGCACAGACCAAGAGGCGCCTGCAGTAGCCAATCTTCCTGCTCCCATCCACATTGGTTAGAACGAAGGAGAAGGTCTCCCTAAGAAAGAGCAGATGAGGCTTGGTTTGCATTTGCTCACTAGATTCTAAAACAGGAATGTGGTCAGTGTCGGAAGGGTGGAGATGAAAGCAAAGGGGAGCTACTGATTAATCATGGTAATAATAACTCCAGTAATTTATTACGTGTTCATTGGTGTCATGCCCCAAATGCATTATCATTTAATTCCCAAAACAACCCTTTGGGATTATCATCAATTATCATCTCCACTTGAAAGATAAGCAAGTGAAGCTCTGAGAAGGTGTTTCTTTTCCAGGGTCACTCATCTCATAAGCAGTGGAGCCAAACTTCAAACTCAGGCAGTCAAATTCCAGGGCTTATATTCTATGGGCCTTTGCCATGTAGCCTTCTTAGAAACCAAGGGCCTTCGGCTGAGTCCAGCCTCTGCCAGTGACTCTAGCAGAGTCAGAAAATAGTAACTATTACACCTGGGACAGGTGAAAGAACCTCACCCTTCTTTGGACAGAGGTGACTGATCAGATAAATGATTCAGATTCTTGGCCTTGATGAATCAACTCCATTCCCCGGCAGGAAATCAGCATACACACTGGTGAGTGGGCACAGGGGCTGCATGGATCATACGGTGGCTTCTTCCCCAGTATAATACCCCTGTCACAGGGTTGAGCAATTACCTGGGATACTCAGTGAGTGGTGCCCACTCGTTCCCATCTGGGAAGCAGAACAAGGGGATGGCATTGAGCAGCCGCTATTCCTACTCCTGTTGCCCCCGAA
>NW_006159751.1:1003731-1005411 GCF_000334495.1 Tupaia belangeri chinensis
CCTCCTGTTGCCCCCGAAGAAGGTTCTCCCGCTTTAAGGAGAAGAAAGAGACAAGTGGGATTGTTTAGGTGGAGGCAAGAGGAGAGGGCTTGAAGGCTGTCAGACTTCTCTGAAGGCGCTAAATCAGCCTGAAGATAAGCCTTCCCCATGGCAGGGAAGCCAAAGGGTGCCTTTGCCTCCCATTCTGCACAATCTGCATTCCTGGCCTGGCTGGAACAACCCCAAAGCTGAGACAGCCTCTCCCAGGCTAAGTTGACACGAACTTGGGTAAGACCTCAGTATCTTGAGGATCTACAACCAGGAAGGAGGATAGGGCTGCACTGAGCAGAGAAAGGTCCTGAGGTGCCCAGCCCCCTGAGGACGATGTCAGACAGATGCTACATCAGAGAGGAGAAGCAGCCAGTTCAGTTGCCATGCCTGCTAACGACAGGGGTCAAGGAGGAGGATACCCTGCTCCCACCCCATCACAGTGCAGGACCACCAAGTCTGATGCCTGGGGCTGTGACATGGCCAGATGCTGCCCCACCCCCTCCTTCCCATGCACTCTGGGCAGGGGATTCATCTGAGGTCTGGCAGAAGGTAAGCGTCTCTACAGAGCAGGGGGACTGAAGATGGGACTTGGGAAAACTAGGAAATCCCAAATGGGACAAGAGAACGAGCCCAGTTTCCCTGCCAGGGAGCCCAGGCCAGTCTCTCACGAAGGAGTCGGATGTAGATTCTACAGTGGTCACAGCAAACTAGGGCTGGGCCAGGAAGAAAATGCAGAGCAGCAAGCTCAGACCTCGGGGCGGGCATAGACTGGAACCCTAGCAGGATCAGGAGACTGAACCCGCCACCACCTTTCAAACATCCCATCCCTCTGTCACCTCCTGCCCTCTCCCTCAGGACTTACCTTGGGGAACTGGTATGTGATCGTGGGCTCATATCCATCCTCAGAACGCTTTTTTTTGAGGGAAACCACAAGAAGGTATTCAAAGAAGTGCTGCCCCACAGCAAAGGTGGAGAGAGAGTGCTCCTGGGCCCTTTCTGGCTCTTTTACAGCAACCCCCGTATTGTTCTGGGGAGGTCCTGAAACCGAGACACGGGGGCCCATTCAGTATGTCATTGACCCGTACCCAGAGTGGAGTCTGAGAGAATCTGGGCAACTTCCACATTTCAAGGCCGCTGTGCCAACGCTGAGGTGTCTGGCATCTGCCCAGCACCGCCAGTCATCATGCAGGATCAGAGCCAACCGGGCAGTTTCCACACCTGTCCCGGAGACCCAAAGCCACGCGGGGTCCAGAGGAGAAAGAAACCACTGATGTAGAAATGTACTGAGGGAGCACAATGGAGGCCCAGTGGCCCAGGGTACCGGAGACTCTGTCTGCATTTAGGGTGCCTGAGGCAGTGCTGGAACTGTATGGCCTGAGAGTCAACTGTCTAAATCAACCCAAACAGGCCCAAGGGGCATGTGACTCTGACCACACTAACCCCCACAGAGGCAAGACTACTCTAAAAACCAGGAGGGAAAACCTCCTGACCCAGTCACACGAAGGACCATGTGCAGGTGGAAATATAAAGGAAGAGGAGGAAGGAGTGTTTTGCGGAAGAACAGCCCGGTTGAAGAAGGTCACCCTAAGAAAAAAGGAAGTGGGCAGTCCAGTCCTGACCTGCTCGGAGCCGAAGTAGCCGATTTCGGAA
>NW_006159751.1:1005440-1025069 GCF_000334495.1 Tupaia belangeri chinensis
GCCTACCACGTGTCCTTCCATCTTCCTAGGCCTTCGGGGCATGGAGGACTTCCCTTTCCCCAACACGGATCTGCTACAGAAAGCCTGAGAATGGGGCTGCTGCCTCAGTCTGTGGATGCAACTCTGTGAAGCTGAGCCACGTGCTGTCTTCCAAACAGGGGAGAGCAGTTTCCATCCTGTGCACCCAGTGGTTGAGCAAGAAGGATGTGACGGGCCCCAGGAAGACAGCAGAAGCCGGCACTGACAGAGGCAGCATCCTGGCACTGCAGCTCAGATCTCAGCTCCTCCCAAGAGCCTCAGGGTGTGGTGAGCGAAAAGGTCATGAGTAAACATCTCCAAGGCCCAGCGGCTCCAGGACTAAGGGCTTTGAATTCTCATCTGTAAGGTTGTGCAGCGAGTTTAGTTACAACCTCAGGGCAGTGAAGAATGCCCAGTAGCATTAGACTGTGGGCACTGGGGCCTCCTGGGTCTCAGGACAGGGGTCTTATAGCCCCATAACTATACTTGTTCACCTCTCCCTTCTCAACTAGGTCAACAGCTGCTGAGAACCCCTGCAAAGCCACCTGCTGTGTTCTAGAACATACAGGCCTGCAGGACCCCTACCGACACCTGTTGCTGCCAGGATGCCTCTGCCCTCTCCTGACTAAGATAAATAGACTTGGGTCAATAATTATCTAAAAGGATTGATTCCTGTAGTGACAGAGGGAGTCCCGGAAAACTAAAGCGTCCTGGCTGTTGTTAAAAGCAGAGAGCAAAGTCCACCTCTGAGCTGAATTCCTGATATTTTGAGAATACTCACATGGCCCCGCAACATATCCTGGCCCAAGCCAGAGAACTTTCTCACTGGGATTTGTTCCAGGACTCCAGTAGAGTCCCTCTTCTCAAATAGGAAGTACTGACTCAGGAGATTGTCCCAGCCTAGTGTAGGAGAGTGGTTGCATCAGCAGCAGAGGACCATTCGATAGCAGTGGAGAGCATCCGGTGTGCTCCAACCCACCCGTATTCCTGCTCAGTCTTTCTCCCTGTTGGGTCAAGTCAACTGTTCTGCCCAAACTACAACCAAAGCTGCTAGCCCACTGCTATCTGGAGACTGAGGAAGAAAGAAAGAACAGCAATTAATCACGTAGGGTTCTCACAGAAACCCCTGAATGAGTAAATGCATGGGGTGAAAAAGGACTTTCACCAGGAAGCTGTCTCAAAGAGGAGGAAGGAGGCAAAAGGTTTTGGTGCCAGTATCTGCCCATCCTGCAAAGAGTTAGAGCCATTTGGGAGGTAGTGGGTGCCGAGAGAGGGGAGATAGCTGCCCTGCTGCTAGGAGGGCTCTTGAGGGGGGCCCCCACACACAACACACAAGGACGTTAAGAATGCTGCAACAGGTGAAAAGAGTGAACAGGAACACTTGGGGCCATCACTCTGTTTACTCACAACCTAAACAGACCTGTTGCCGTTTAATCTGAGGAAGAGGCACTTTCCTGATACAGGTGGGGAAACTGAGGCATGGAGTAATTTAGGGGCTACTTAAAGTTAACAGTTCTGCTCCGTGTCCATGGTCTCACCTTATTGGTACATTGCTTGCATAGGACTTTAAGAACCAGCATCTTCTCACTAATCATCCCAGAACCTAATGAAATCATGCTTCTCTTTAAATCCTTTGGAGCACATGTTCAGCCTGCTTCTTCCTGCTCTTATTAGGAGAGCCAAAAGAACAGCTAACTCAGAAATTCTTGACAAAAAGGAAACAAGACTTGGGCTGAGGTACAAGAAATCTAGCAATTGATTGCTTTCTCCCACTTCTCAAAAGCAGTTAGTGATCAACAGAAGAGAAAAGCGCTAACATTCACCAAACTCATGTTTCATAGGAAGCATCTCATTTCACCTCCAGTGCCCTAGAAAGGAATTATTATTGGAGTTTTAGCAGAGGAGGGAGCCACCCTTTCTAGAGAAGTCAGGAGTCTGGTTACACTTGTTCCTCCACCAGAAAGCCCCTCCCACAGTCACCTGACAGAAGTCCCCAAACTGCCTAGAATATAAGTGAGGGGACTTTCTGGAACCTTGATCTGGGAAGCAGGCCCTTCCTCTTCAGCCACTCCCGACTCAGGACTACCACAACATCCATCACTGGGGTGATGTATACACATGTGCATGCACACACCCTGCCATGCACATCCTAAAATTCAGCTGCCTTGGGGCCGGTGGCAAAAGAAGAAGGAAAAATTTCCAAGAAGGTAGAGGATAGCATGGAAAGTGAAGGTCTACTCTCCTGACCAGACAGGTGCTAGGCCTCAAGACAGGTTAACACTGACTGCTCATCTCACAGCTCCTCAAGGTCCAGGAGGCTCCTCCAGGCATATCTGCCAGCCCCAAGCAGATGAGTAGATGGCAACAATGGGATGCCTCCCCTGGGTGCCAGAAGCAAACTCCATCCCTTCTCCCTGACTTCCCAGGGTCCTGGAAAATCAGGAAGTACCAGGTTGGTGCTTTCCAGAGGGAACACCAGCCCTCTCCCCTGCATTCTGCCCTGGCCACTGCACAGGCCCAGGTCTCTGTCTCAGGGTGCAGGTTGAATGGCCAAATGCTGGAGACTAGATTTAGGGATGGGGGAAGAAACAGGCCAAAGAGCAGATCACTCACAAGTCACTGCAGGTCAGAGAAGGAAGCAAGACCTCACTCCCTTGGAGTGAGGAGCAGGGCTCACTGGACCAGCGTTGGAAGGGGTGGGCAATCTGGGAATGATCCCTGCTTTCTTTGCGATCCTGTCTTTTCTTCTCGAGGCAGGACCTATAGACAAAGCGTCTAAGGGGTATGGTACTCATCCATAGGACTGGCTTGATTGCTGAGTGAATGAGTGAGTGTCTAACTACCTCCCATCCAAAGTCCAGCTCTCAAGCTAAGAAGAAAGGACAAGAAACTAACATTGGCTTCTAGTTTAATCCCCCGTCTTAAACGGGAGGAATTATTCCCACTGCACTAATGGCAGGTGAGGGATAGGGTAGGCATGATTTGTCTGGTCACATTCTCTAAGGAAGTTGCTGAGCAGGCTCTACTCTGCTGCCCATGGTCACCTTGCAGGGCCCCGATGCCCCCGGTTGGGGTGGTAACAACATGAAGGAGACCAGTTTTTGTGACCTGTGGCTATCTGTGGGGCAGGGGCGCTGGCTCCCACAAGCTGGGCAAAGACCAAAGTGGAGTCGGGCTGGAGGTGGAGCCGCACTACAGGCAGACAGGGGGCCAAGGCGGTGCTTCCCGGGGGCGAAGCAACCCGGGCGCTACAGGCACCCTGCGGTTGCACCACAAGCTTCCTGGATGGAAGGACACGTGGCCCCGGGGCCCCACAACGGTTTCCTTAGACTGGCCTCCGCCCCTCGCTTTCCAGCTCATCTGACCCCCGCCCAGCCCTCCGGAATCCCGCTGCAACTGCTCCCGGATCTCGGATCCCGACTACCCGCGCCGCCCTCTGCTGCCTTCCACCGCTAGCCTCTATTTCCACCGCTAGCCTCTATCCCAGCTCCCTCGTGCCCGCGCAGTGCTCACGCTGTCCCCGCGCCCCTGCCCCAGCGCACCCCTGCCCCACCGCGCCCCAGCTGGCACTAACCCCCATGGCCGCGCTTCAGTCTCAGGCTGGCTCGAAGGCGGCGGCCGAGCCCCTCCATGGCCCCCCTAGTGCCCGGCGCCCCGTCCCCGGTCCGGCCCCGACACTTTCACTTTCACGCGGGGGGAGGCAGAGGGGACCGGCCCGGGGCGGGGCGGCGCACCTTCCGGGCTCGGGCCCAACCCCTGGCGCACCTGGGCGGGCCCGCTCTTTCCTGGGTCCCTGGCAGGGCGTCGTGGGGTGGCAGAAGGCGCTCGACTTTCCGGAAGGGGGCGGTGCCGCCTCGCTCCCACCTCCCCGCGGGGCACCCCAAGAAGCCGGATTTTCTGACCCCCCCCCCAGCCTCCGAACATGAGAGATAGTGGCTGAAGTCTCCCCCATCTCCAGAACAAGGGCTGGGAGGTAAACCTTCCAGGTGCCTGCGGAAGGGAATCGATTTCAGAATCCTCCCTACCATCCCTTCCACCTCTCTGCATGCAACTGCTTAGTCTCTGGTCATTTCCAGTGCCCTCGCCGTTGTCGTCCTCTCACCCTTCGCTCCCGTCGGGGTACTGGAGATGTGGATTAGGAGCCTGACCGTGTCTAACATTGTTCTTGGGCAGATCTGAAAAATGGGGGTAATTCCTGCCTTGCTACTCCACCGAAATGGGAAAGTGAGAGAGTGGAAAGCGTTTGGTAAGCTACTCACGCACATGTAAGCAACTCTCACTTTATGTTCCTCTTATCCCAAATCCAATGCAACCTTCCGGCTCCTGCTCCCTCTTCTCACTGCCATTGACTTCCAGGTATGCCTGAACATCAAATTTCAGTTATCAACCACGACATTTTCCACGTGATAAGTGCTGCTTGCTCCTGGGAGATTTGCCGATACTCCCCACCTCCCAGGACATGTATTTGTAGGGATGGGAAGAGCAGAGTCCATCTGAAGTTTCACTACCCTTCAAGGATGTTAGCCCAGTTTCAGGAGTGGAAGGCAGTGGAGTGCTGTCAGACACTCTGAAAGCATTTAGTGTGGGGTCTGTGGAAATGACTCCTAGACCTACTGCCCTTTTGCCTCTCCTCTTGCATTGCCTCAGGTTGGAAATCAAGCCCTAGTATTAAACTGTCTAGTCTTAGTTCAGAGGTTCTGAAAGTTTATTTTACACTGGACATCTGCAATTTTGTGCTTAATTACACAGTCTGTTTCTGTTCTCTATTCTCTGTGTATTTCCACCACAAGGACACATCTCTTCCCCAAGTGCCGCCTTTTGCCTGAGCCTGTGTCTTGGGAGTCTCTCTGCAAGAACAAGTAGCTACTCATGATAAATTCTTTCAACTGGCTGTTATGTACCTTAATTTTCCTAAGCTATTTTAAGATGTGCCCAACCAGATTATTTTCTTACTTTATTTTTATTATTTATCTACTTATTAAGTTATTTTTGCTATTAGGGCACATGTACTCACTGGAGAGATAGAGGAAGAGAGACAGAAAGTGAGAAATCACCCCCGTTGGGGGATGGCCATGCTGCAATCCCTTCTCCTCCTGGGGTTTCTAGCATGCAGATACGCGCATGCACACACACACACACACACACACACGGAGTGATTTTCAAGCCACTGAACCAATGACTTGAACCATGGTCAACCACATGGGAGTCCTGTGCCTTAACCATTATGCAACCTGCTGCCCCCTATTTTCTTCCTCTAAAAACAAAAAAAGAGGGGATGGCAGATGGCATAATGGTTATGATGCTGGACTCTCACATGACCAAACACAGTTTGAGTCCCACACCCAGAAGCTTGAAAATCAAACTGGGCACATGTGCAGGCATGCTCAAAATCCCAGGATAATAGAGGAGAAGGTATCGTGGCATGGCCATCCCTCCTGGGGGAGGGGGGTAATTTCTCACTTTCTTTATCACTATCTTTCTCTCTAGTAAGTATAGAGAGAAAGCAAAAACCTTTAAAAAACAAACAAAAGCACAAATAAAGAAGAGTGTGCATATGCGCACCAAAAGACAAATACAACACTGTTCATGGAGACCTTATTTGCAATAGCATTGAACTAGAAATAGCCTCAAATGTTCATTAATAGTAAATGGGATGGAGGCCAACAGGTGACATGGTGGTTAAGGCACTGGACTCCCACATGTCCGACAACAGTTCAAGTCCCGGAAACTGCCAGCTGGCTTTCTCTTTCCTTTTCTGTCGCTAGCTCTCTCTGGTCACATTTAAATAATAATAATAAATAATTAATTAAATAAAATAATTATTTTAAAAACTAGTAAGTGGGATGAATTGCAGCACATTTACACAATGGGGTGCTAAACAGTGATATAAGTGAATAAATGACGGCTGCATGCAGTAGCATGACTACATTAAACAAACATAATGTTCATCGAAGGAACAGACGCAACGGAGTACGTAAGGTAAGGTTCCATTTCAATAAAGTTTAAAATAGGCACAATTAGTCTCTGGTATGAGAAATCAGGATAGTTACCTTTAGGGAAAAAGGAGAAACTAATGATTAAGAGCATATTATAGGGCCTCTGTGGGGCTGGTAATGTCCTATTTCTTAATCTGCTGGTAAATACGCAAGTATATTCACTATATAATCATTCTTTTCACTACACATGTAAACACTCGTCTGTAAACATTTAAGATTTTAAAATGTTTTTTATTCTTTAGGACATTAGGGTAACATTAATGAAGGTAGTGAAATGGAAGTGGAAGCTACTTGAGAATGAAATGAGAAGGTGCCGGCATATGAATAAGTGAAGTATAATCCATATTTTTCAGAAGTATGAGTAACAACAGGAAAAACGTTCATTGGTCCAGTTAGAGAGAGATTTGAGTTTCCAGTGGTGAGTTAAGATGGGCCCGGTCAGAGCATGTTAATGGACACAGAGACAAGAACCAGAAGGGGAGAGGCTTGGAACAAGCAGAGGAAAGAGAGCCAGCAGGTGGAACAAGGTCTGAAAGGAAAGGGAGGAGGGAGCAAGCAGCGGCTTACAGAGAAGTTTGGCCTTGAATGTGAAGAGGGAACTTTATCTGAAGGGAAAAAAAAAGAAGAGAAGAAATGTAGATGTGGATAACATTTGTAAATAAGGAAGTGAGAAGTTAAAGGATACAAGAGGCCTCTGTTTCTACTGAGAGGAAAATTTATTTTTCTTCTTGTCTTTCTCCCCCTCTGAGGCTGGCTATGGAAGAAAGTGACCCCAGCCTTTTTTTTTTTTCCTAGTGGTTTTGAAAATAAAAACGCAAATCAATTTTATTCAGGGGGACAGCATAACCTACGGAATGAGCTTGGGCATCTGAGAATCCCGTTGGCCCCACTCCGTCTCGCACTTGCTTTTGGATTAGGCATTTCCCTGAGCCGCACTCTCCTGAGATACTAAAATCACCTTGGAAGTTAGTCATAAGGATTCCAAAGAATGTATGTGTAATTCAAATCCCAAACATCACATAGCCCTTTAATTCTCAAATCACTGTAGTCTCAGCTTCATCTCTTCTCATTGCAAAAACACTCTCTCTTATCAGGCTCTATCTCCAGGTATTTCTGAGAAGCCCCAAGAATGGTTGCATACTCCATGGCCCAGTTCTGGTGCTCACTTGTGATCAGAATCCACCATAAGGATTCCTACTATTACTGCTTCCTTCCACAGTTATACCCACTGGCTCAAAACAGAAAGCAGCTCACTGTGCCATTTTACCTCACTTGGACATAAACACTATCTGCAGTTCCATGCAGCGATAGTTGAGACTGGGAGGAAAGTTTGTTGAGACATTGATTTGTGATAAGGGAAGTATGTTACAAAGGAAAAATTTAAAGACAGAGCATCACTGCTCTTGGGGTCTCTCCTGGGGACTTATCTGCCTGTGTTTGGCAGGGGCCAGCTGACTTGTGTGGAAATGGCACATGGAAATGGCCCTGATTCCAGTCCTGCCTCAGTATTCACACAGTCTAGAGTGACTGACAACAGCAATGAATGTTATGCTCTGGGAGGACCCTGCCTCATATGTAAGACCTTACCTCATCCTTTGCCACAAGATATCACCACAACAACAAAGGCAACCCCCCTCCCCACTACCAAGAATGGGCCCAGCAGTACAGAATCACAAGCACACCATCAGTAATCCTGGACAATTCCTCTTCCTTTTCAGATCCACAGAAGCTCAAGTTATGTACACTTTGAATTTTAACTTCTCATCCCCTGTGAGAAACAATTTGAATAATAATACCTACATATCTGCCAGGGACAAACAATGTTATTATCCAGAGTTAGAAAAAAGCATCTGAATATTGAAAGCAAAGATGGGGACCAGCAGTTAGCATAATGACGATGTCGCTGAACTCCCATGTAGCCAACTGCAGTTCGAGTCCTGGACCCGGTGGCTTAAACTCACGCCAGGCACATGTGCGTGTGTGCTCAAGATCCCAAGAGGAGAATGAAGGAAAAGGGATTGCCGCATGGCCATCTCCCCTGGGGGGTGATTTCTCGCTTTCCGTCTCTCTGTCTCTCTTTGTCTTTCTGGCGAGCACACGTGCCCTAGAGTAAAAACAAACAAACAAACAAACAAACAAAAATTCATCAAAAAAAAAAGCAAAGATGATCTTTTATTGGGTTGTTGGAAAAGTCATGATGTATTTTTCTATGTTTTTCCATGCAAAAATGTGTCATATTTCTGACAACCTAATACATTACCACAAAGAACTTATGAAGTCAAAATTCTCAAAGCCCTCTCTCCTAGACAAGAGTCTCTGCTCTTCTTTTGATGACCAGAAATTTGTTTCCTCAAATGAAAAGTGTGATTGAACCGTCTTTGTTTATTCTCTGGTTTCATCTTATGCCACTTTGTCTCTTTTTATATAGCCCTTTCTGTTCTTCCTAAGGGTCAAGACCAACATTTTGCATACGCTGGTCCCTGTGCTTCGAATGTTCTTTTTTCTATTAACTTCTTTTCATTCTTTATATCTGACTTAAATTACATTTTCAAGTAAGGCACCTCCAACAGGGTCTTTGCACCGCTGTCCACCCCTAGCCTCAGCCAGCCTAGACCATGGTATGTACAGGGAGGCTTTGGGATACAAACCCAGAATCTTCTTATGTGGGTCCAGCATCACAGAGCACTGTGCTATCCCTGTGCCACTGTCTGGTTCCCTAAATGACCTGTTCTTTTGTTGTCTTGTTTTTGGAGAGGTTTTTGTTATAGGGCACGTGTGCTCACCAGCAAGTCAGAGAGAGGCAGAGAGACAGAAAGTGAGAAATCACCCCCCAGGAGGGATGGCCATGCTGCAATCCCTTCTCCTCTATTCTCCTCGGGATCTTGGGCATGCACGCACACACACCTGGCATGAGTTTAAGCCACCAGTTCTGGGACTCGAACTGTGTAACTACATGGGAGTCCAGCGACATAGCCATTATGCCAACTGCGGGTCCCAAGTGCCCTGTTCTAAGAAGGTGTCCTTTCCCATTTAAATAAAGTCCTCTTGCTATGGCCTCAGTAACACCATTTCCTTTGTCTCCTTAACAGCATTTATAAATACTTATATATCTATTTCTGAGATTATTTGCTCAATTACTCTCCCTTTCTAGACTCATCTGTGGGAGACGTGGATCATGTCTCTTGCTCACGTCTAAGTCCCCGTTACCCAGCACAATACCAGCACACATTAGACAACTGATACATATTTACTGAGTGAATGAATGGATGAATGAATAGATAGGTAGTCTTTCAGAAGCTTTTATCTCTAGGGATACAGAAAATTAATTGAAACTTTTTTGATCTTCTGAGTTATTCTCAGGAAACACTTTGGCTGCCTAACACCCATTTTCCCTTTTACCCCTGTTGGCAGTCTTTCCTCAAAGGAGTATCAGGTGGGTAGAGGCTGATCATAGTAGCCCTTGTCTCATTTCCCAAATTCAATCTGTGGTGATCACATGATTCAGCTCCAGCCATGAGAGGTAAGGGGAGGTCTATCCTAGTAAAGGGAAGTAAAGGGAGATCTTCTGGAAAATTTCAGGATAGGTTTCTCAAGAAGGGAGGGTATTTCTCTACCTCCGGATACAATTGAGTTTGGATATGAGGATCGGAATGGCTGAAATAGAGCCAGCACACCCACCAGAGCAGGGACAACATGGTCTCAGGGAAAATGGGGCAGGAGCCAGGGATGGTTGGCAGGCCCAGGATTACCTCAAATCTATACCTTCTAGCTACCTGGAGCAAAAACTCTCCCTATGGTGTAAGGCAGTGAATTTCTTAAATATATTGTATATGGCATTTCACCACGAATACACACACATACAAATGAAAGTTTCACAAAGTGATATCACTCCTATTATGCATAAGTAGATGTTTCCATTTTCTTGTTTTTCATTCTGTTATTGCTTTAAAAAAATGCTTGTTTGAGATACTCTAAAATGATTTTACTCCCCACAAAATGTGTTGTAACTCACAGTTTAAAACAGGTTTTTTTTTGTTTTGTTTTGTTTTGTTTTGTTTTTCCTAGTACTTTTCCTACAAACTGTAGAGCCAGACTACTTGGGTTGGTATCCCAGATCTGTTATTTTTGACAAGTTCCTTTTATTTCTTTATCTTTCTTTTATTATTATTATTATTATTATTATTATTATTATTATTGATTTTTGCCATAGGGTGTATGTGCTTGCTGGAGAGAGAGAAAAACAGTGAGAAGGAAAAGTGAGAAATCACCCTCCAGGAAATATGGCCATGCCACAATCCTTTGTCCTCCATTCTCCTCTTGGGATTATGGGCACACATAAACATGCGCCTGGCATGATTTTCAAGCTACCAGGTTCAAGACTCAAACTATGGTTGGCCATGTGGAGTCCAGCACCTTAACCACCGTGCCACCTGCTGGCTCCATAGACAAGTTTTTAAATTTCCCTGTAATTTGATTTTCTCCTATTTGATGGGAATAATAATAAAGAACAAATACATGCAAAGCACTTGGAATGGGAAGCCATTGGGAAGTCTAAACAGAACACTGACATGATCCCTCAAAGATGAATAAGGCATATCCCTGCTCTCATGGAGTTTGTATTGTTGTGGGAAAGATATCATACAGAGATATTGAGATTAAGATAAGCACAGATCAGTCCAGGATCATGCAGGAGAAGCATTTATCCTGGACTGAGAAGTCAAAGCTAATCTCCAGAAGGGAAGACTGAGAGATACAAATGACTTTTTTTTTAATTAAATTTAATTTTTTTTAAGAATTATTTTAACTTTCTTTCTCTCTCTTTTTCTCTCCTCCTTCTTTCTTCCTTTCTTCTTTTAATTTGAGAGGGACAGAGTGAGAGAGAGAGAGGGAAAGTGAGAAAGCAAGTCACCAGATCCGGGACTCAAACCATGGCTGGCCATATGGGAGTCCAACGCCCTTAACCACCATGCCACCTGCCAGCCCCAATACAAATGAATTGTAAAAATTCTACTTTATTTTTTAAATTGAAAGACTAATTTTTAGAGCAACTTTAGGTTTACAGAAAAGTTGGACAGAAAGAACAAAGAGTTCCCATGTATCCCCTCACCTCTGCCTTCACACATAGTTCGTCCTATTATTAACATCTTGCCTTAGTGTGGTATGTTTGTTACAATTGATGAGTCAACATTGATACACTATTATTAACTAAAGTTTATAGTTTGCATTAGGGTTCACTCTTTGTCTCCCACATTCTGTGGGTTTTGACAAATGTTTGATGACATGTATCCGCCATTACAGAATCATATGGTGCAGTTTCACTGCCCTAAAAAGCGTCTGTTCTCCTTCTATCCATCCCTTTTTTCCCTGCCCCACCCCAACCACTAATCTTTTCACTGTCTCCAGCTTTGCAGTTTCCAGAATGTCACATAAATTAAATTGCACAGCATGTAGCCTTTTCTGATTGGCTTTTTCCACTTAGCAATATCTTCTTACCATCTGAAAACCATTCTGAATGCACAATATGTGCATAAGGAAAAGAATAAAGAGTTAGAAATCAAAGTGTTTTTTCCGCCTTATTCAGAGTTTTGAACGATAATAACCAATTTAGGGGACCAGCAGTTGGCGTAATGGCTATATCGCTGGACTCCCATGTAGTCAACCGCAGTTCGAGTCCCGGACCCAATGGCTTAAACTCACACCAGGCGTGTGTGTATGCATGCCCAAGATCCTGAGAAGAGAATGGAGGAGAAGGGATTGCGGCGTGGCCATCAACCCTGGTGGTGATTTCTCACTTTCTGTCTCTCTATCTCTCTGTGTCTTTCTGGTGAGCGCACGTGCCCTATAGCAAAAATCTCTCCAAAAATAATAATAATAATAATAACAATAATAATAATAATAACCAATTTACTGGGACCAGCAGAAGGCATACTGGTTATCTCTCTGGACTCCCAAGTAGGTGACCACAGTTCATGTCTTGGGCCTAGTGGTTTGAAACTCATGCTGGGCACGTATGCATGCGTGCCCAAAATCCCAAGAGGAGAATGGAGAAGGGATTGTGACATGGTGATCCCCACTGAGGGGTGATTTCTCACTTTCTGTCTCTCTGTCCCTCTGGTGAGCAAGCACACACACCTGATAGCAAAAATCTCTCTAAAAAGTAATAATGATAATTACCAATTTACTCAAAACACATTTGCCTAATTAATCCTTATTGAACAAAGTAATGAATGAGTGAATCCCCAGCACTGTGATTATAACATTAGCAGTTGGCCAAAACATATTTGCTGAACTTAACTATAGTTCTAACATCTTGATTGCACTTAGGGGTTTCCCAGTGGGTCCTCTTAATCATCCACTTGAGGAAGAGATGGCTTTCCTTGCTTGAACAATTTATGTGTTCTAGCTTTATGCTACTTTAAAAGTATTATTTCAAATCAGTACTCACTACCAATAATCCTTTGAGCTAGATATTACTCTTCCAGTTTAAGAGGTGCAGAAACAGGCTCAGACATGTTAATAAACTTGCCCAAGGGACCAGCAGATTGTGTAATGATTACGTCGCTGGACTCCCATGTAGTCAACCGCAGTTCGAGTCCTCGACCCAGTGACTTAAAGCTCAAGCAGGCCACCAGTGCATGCCCAAAATCTCAAGAGGAAAATGGAAAAAGGATTGTGGTGTGGCCATCCTCCTTAAGGGGTGATTTCTTGCTTTCTTTCTCTCTCTCTGTTCTGCAAGCACATGCCCCCTATAGCAAAAATCTCTCTCTTAAACAAACAAACAAAACACTTACCCAAGATCATTTCAGATAAGCCATAAGTTAATGAACGGAGTCCTATTAGAAAGTAATAAGACTTTTTAATCCTGGACCTTTTCTGGCAATGTAGTGCATTCTTCATCACCTTTTTGGTTTTATGAACAGTTTTTACAACATTTTTACCAAGATGTCTTCTGCATACATTTAAATTGATTAATTTGAATTGAAATTCTTTTCTTCTTACTTAAATTACAATGAAATCCCCTTTTTTTCAGAGACTTTTGCTATAGGGTATGTGTGTTTACCAGAAAGACAGAAAGAGAGAAATCATCTCCCAAGGGGGATGGTGATGCCGCAATCCCTTCTCCATTCTCCTCTTGGGATTTTGGGCATACACACACACACACACACACACACACACACACACGCCTCGTGTGAGTTTCAAGCCTCCAGGTCTGGGACTTGAACTGGGGCCTACCATGTGGGAGTCAAGCACCTTAACTACTATGCCACCTGTTAGCCCCAAGAAATCCCTGTATTCTCTGTTTTGGTTCCACACCCTGTTTGTTTCTCTGATTCACTCTGAGAACATGCCTGATGTATCTCATTAACCACCATATTCTGGCTATTTATCAGCAGAAAGAATCTAGCATTGTAGAATGTCAAGTTAGAGAGTATCAGAGGCCCTCACATGTCTCAGGCTGTTCCTGCCAAGTACTGGGAACTTTGCTGGGCATGGTTTCAGTAATAGGAAAATAACTACCTTGAGAAAACTTAGAGCCTGACCATTTCTGGCCTCCCTGGCTTGGGTATGAAACTTTATCATCATACAGCCAGTTAGTGGCTGTCAGAACTGGAATCCAGATGTCTCTGTCCAAATCCAAGAAAGAGATCTGATGAATAACTGTTTTCGATTTCTCCCCTTTTCAGTTAATGAGCAGAAGCAGACAACTGAAAGCAACGAGCCCTTAGCATAGTCCTAGAACACAGAAATTAGTAAATGCTCACCAATTTGCTGATTATTACTCCTGACCCCCTTCTTTCCAAGTTCATCCTAATAACAAAGTCCAAAAAGGTATGACACCCATGTGCCCACAAATCTCTTCTTCTCCCCTCACCCCTGCCCAGCTCAGGAAGGGGTTGTGCTGAATAACTGTGTTAGACGGAAGTGCTGTCTGCTTATGGCACTTAGGGAAAGTCAAGGAAATTGTGAAAGACTTTGAAAGAACCACAGAATAAAGACGGAAGGTCAAAGTGGGCAGAAGCTTCTAGGGAAGAGAGAGACAGATGATTGAGTAGAGAGGCTGGGGTCAGGATTGACAGCCTCACAACCATGTCACCCACCTGGGTCTCAGAACTATCCTCTTTTCCTTCCCTTTTGGCTCCTGCAAAGAATAGAATTCCTTGTTATATATCATGTCTTCTGTAAAAAGGCGGACACCCATAATGTGCGCATGTAGAGGAGCCCACATGTCTATCTAACTATATATTCCAGGTTAATACCTGCCCCCAGACTGAGTTCTGTTGAATGGAGCCACTGAAGCTCAGTGCCCTCAGGGACCTTGCAGTCTCAGAATTGTATACCAACTAGGGAATAAAGGGTAGTCCCAGCCTCAGACGATGCCCATATTGGACTTTCTTAAGAGCCAAAAAGAGCCACAGCCTACTTCATCATTTCTTCACTTCCGTTCACCTTTCCCTCATAGTCTCAGAAGGCTACATGCAGCTGTCATTTCCTGAGTGTCATGCTTCTGGGTGCTGGGGATCAGCCCACACAAACTTGAACTCAGTTCTAAGGAATACCATCCTGGCCCAACATACAACATAAACAGGGTTCTTGCAAAGACCAAGGAAGATTTTAGATATAAAATTCTTTCAGTAATTGGAGAATGTGAGCTAATTAATGCCATAGTTGCCAATGGTATATATTGCGGTGTTCAGAAACATTCTTGCAACTGAGAGGAAGCAGAATGTAGTAGTAAGGGATCTGAGGTCTGAGCATCAATCAAGCTGTAGATAATGTGAGAAACCTTGAGCATCAAGTTCCCAGGGTGAATGGGGCTATGCACTTAAACACTGATTTGTTTTGCTCTTTTTCTCTCTGTGTCTCAGAGCATATAACGGAAACCAAATGCAAATTGTACTTATTCTATAGGGCCCAGATACCTGTGCACTTCTCATCAGGAAATTGAAAGTCTGGTTGGCCTAGCAACAGAGGCCTGGTTGCAGGCGGCTAGGGCGGGAGGTGGGGCTAGGGTTGTTTATCAGCTTGTTCTGGGGAAAGAGGTGGAACAGTCGCCCACAGCTCTAACCAGAGGAAACTGCCTGTTCCCCAAGGTCAATGTGAGACTTCCTGCCAGAGCACCTGAGAGAACAGTTCACAACTGAGGTGGGCCCTCACCTCAAAGTCCTTCCATAGACAGAGATGGAGAGATTGGAGGATTTGTGAGTGACCAGCCAACGGCCCCTTGGGTCAGATCTGAACTCCACACTGACCAGATAATGCTGCAGGCATCAAGAGCGCCAGGCATTGACTCAGGAATTCTTGTGTATGAATACTGACTCTTCCATTTGAAAGTTGCCTAACTCCTTCCCTGTAAAATGGGGAGAGGGTATGATGCCCACTGGCTGTGAGGGTTACATAACTTTCTTTCCCATCCACTTTAATTTTTCCCCTTTCCTTCCCGGTTTCCAAGATCCCTCCTCTTGCACCACCAGCCAAACTTAAAATCCTGCTTACTTTATTCTGCAGAACAATTTGGTTTTCTTTGTTTCATTTGTTGCTCTCAAGACCATATCTTGGAATCTAACAGTGCAATGTTCTCCTCACAGGCTTTTTATTTATTTATTTGTTTTTGTAATTTTGTTAGAGGGCTTGTTGCTCTCTGGAGAAAGATGGGGGATTGAAGAGGTGAGAAAGCACTGCCTTCTGCCATGGAGAATGGTGATGCCACAATCCCTTCTTTTCCATTTCTTCCTACTTTTGGGATTTGGGGCACACACACATGTGTTCAGTGTGTTTCTCAAGCTGCCAGATCCAGGATTCCAAGGCATAGTCAGCCATGTGGACTCCAACCAGGCAAACCACCATGCCTTGGACTGTCCTAGGCCAATTTTTTAATAACGCGGAGTGATTCCCACCTCCTTTCTTTGTCCTCCTATATTTTTCAACCAGCTTATGAATAAAGTCTTTGTAATCATGGTGCTGTTGTGTCAAAATTATATCAAAATACATTTATTATACACATTTCCCAAGCATGGGGGTAGGGGTTGTAATAAAATTGCAAAAAACAATCAATGGTAGACACTGCTTATTGCCAACCTCACACTCTTCTCTCTACATGTCCCTTCTCTACTAATAGAAGGCCTGTTTGCTGGGAACCAATAGAAACCCTTGACCTTAAGGAGGAGAGACCCTGAACTATGGCTTTAAGAAATAAATTGTAATTCATCTAAGAATTAGTACTTTCATTCTCTTAAAGCCGCTGATCCAATGAGACATAAAAAGAAGTTTGCTGGATGAGGCTTCAGTAAAGCATTTGCTTTCTGGGTGAAAAAAGAGGCAAACTCAACTGCCATGACCTCCCTTTGTCCCTCTGCCATCTCTTCCCTCCTAGAAAATTGACATTATGCCTGAAAGTACAGCAGCAATCTTAGGATATGAAACACAAGAAAAAAGACAAGGAAACAATTTGTTGGAGAACAGTTTAGCAGAAATTAGCAAGATCCTGGGATGCTGATGGCAACCTTAAATAGCTGACCAGCCTTGGTCTAATAAGTTATATAAAACAGGTAAGCCCCCCTCATTTTTTTTGTCAGTGTAGTTGGGTTTTCTGTGTTCTTTACCTAAATGTAGTCCTAACTGATACATATTCTTCCCCTCAAGAAATAATTAAAGGCTCAATAGTTACTCTTCAGCATTCCTCTTGTTTCCAAATCCAGCACATGAACAAATTCTGTCCACTCTACCATCAACATGCATCCCAGATTTCAACTATTTCTCACTATCCTGTTGCCATTCACCTGGTCTTGTTAGCAGCAAACTGAATCTATCTGCTTCTATTTGTGGCCAATGAAATGAGAGGCAGAGGATGGACAAGAGGGGTGTTTATTTCTACAATTATGTTGCAGGGAGATTGTCATCAATCACCACCAAACTGTCTCGAAAAGTTCAGTACATGGTCAAGATTTATATGATAAAAGCATGTGCCAATCATTTTTCACTGTAATCTAAGTCAGTCGCTTTCCTTTGAGCAATTATTCTGACTCCTGTTTTTCTTCAAATTCCCATTCCTGGTTTTCATCTGACCATTCATCAGTCAGACCTCTCCCTGACTAAACACATAGATTATTTTCATCAAAGGCCTTTACTAATTTCAAAATGGCTGTAGTCCTGCTAAGCCTCAAGCTGGCTTGCTTTAGTCTAAGCCACCCTCACCTCTCACTCATAATATTGCATTATTTTTTTAATTGGGCTGCTTTCCCCCTTCAGTTTGTTCTCAACACAGCAGCCAGAATGGTTCCATTAAAATGTAAATTGGGGGGGGCCAACAGGTGGCATAGTGATTACAACACTCGACTCTCAAATGGCCAACTACAGTTTGAGTACTGGACCTGGCAGCTCAAAAATCAAGCCAGGAGCATGTGCACATGTACCCAAAATTCCAGGAGGAGGATGGAGCAGAAGGTACAATGTGGTCAAGCCCAGTATAGAGTGATTTCTCACTTTCCCTCTCACTGTCTCTGTTTCTCTCTGGTGAGCACATGTGCCCTATGGTAAAATAATAATAATAATATAATAATAATAATAAAATTAAAAAAGGTAAGTCAGATGAGGGCCCAGTAAATGGGATAGTGGTCAAGGTATGGACTCCCAGTAGCCGACTGCAGTTCAAGTCCTGCATCCAGCAGTATGAAACTCACGCCTGGCATGTGAGTGTGTGCCCAAAATTCCAGGAAGAGAGTGGAGGACAAGAGATTGTGACATGACCATCCCCGTGGGGGGAAGGTGGTTTCCCACTTTCCCTCTCACTGTCTCTCTCTGTCTGTTTGGCAAACACATGTACCCTATGGCAAAAACCTTAAAAGAAAAATAAAAAAGTAAGTCAGGTGGTATCAGTTATCTCATAAACACTCTTCAATGGTACTATGTTTCTCAGATTAGAAGCCGAAGCCTTTGAAAACAAAAAAAGAATTATTCATCTAATTTTATTTATCATTATCTTTTTTCACATATTATTGATTCACAAAAGATCTTAATTAAACTAAATACTTTCAATAGTAAGTACAGTTGATGTAAACTTATTTATGAGCACATATCTGACTTTAGGCATAAAACTCAGTGAGTAGAATGGACATACTACCAGCAGTTAGCTTAATGGCTATGTCACTGAACTGCCATGTAGTCGACCGCTGTTCGAGTCCCAGACCTGGTGGCTTAAACTCATGCCGGTGCATGTGCATGCGTGCCCAAGATCCCGAGAGAAGAATGGAGGAGAAGGGATTGTGGCGTGGCTGTCCCTCCGGGGGGGGATTTCTCGCTTTCTGTCTCTCTGTCTCTCTCTGTTTTTCTGACGAGCGCACGCGCCCTATAGAAAAACTTCTCCAAATAAAAAGAATGAACATACTATAAAATAGCTCCTACTTGAGGCTATATAGCTTACTGTGGTCATTAAGAAGGTTTTTTTAATTTATTTATTTGTTTTTTATATTTTTAATTTCAATTTCTTTTATACATTCAATCACATATGTCACTTTGTATTTTTTAATTCCAAGGAAAGCCACTTTAGCATTAATAAATCAAAATTTAAAAATGTTAAGGGACCAGCAGCTAACGTAATGCCTATGTCACTGGACTCCCATGTAGTCAACTGCGGTTCACGTCCCGGACCCAGTGGCTTAAAACTCACACTATGCTCATGTGCGTACGTGCCCAAGATCCCAAGAGGAGAATGGAGGAGAAGGGATTGCGGTGTGGCCATCCCCCCTGGGGGGTGATTTCTCACTTTATGTCTCTCTGTCTCTCTCTGTCTGTCTGGTGAGCACACGTGCCCTATAGCAAAAACCTCTAAAAAAAAAAAATGTTGAGAAAAATTTTCTTAAGACTTAAAGCCAGGAAAAAGATTAGAATTCTATTCAAATAGTAAGTAGATACTAAAAACTCTAAAGGCAGATATGAACAAAGCTAAAATCTAGTAACGAGTGTACTGTAATTTTCTTCCGAAAGATTTCTTCCTCTCTCCATTCCCCCTTTTACTAAAGAGAGCACAAACTAACTTATTTGCAAAAAAAAAAAAAAAAAAAAAAAAAAAAGAAATGAGTTTGGTCTCAATTTGGTCTGTTATTTGCACAAAGCCCCGTAAGAATACTCACTGATTTAGTTGGCTTTGCTGTAGCCTTTTATAAGGAACTTCATCTTAGAATCTTTAAAAACCCTCTCAAGGCTACTGAGCCAAGTCAGGAATTCACCATCTGCCTATACCTTTAAGTACCTGTACTTGAGAGTTTTTTGGGCCTGTCAGGAAGTGACATTTTTTACTTTCCTGCCAGGCAAAACTGTTTATGGTTCCAGGCAATCTTTCCAAGAGCTTCTGTTGGCTTTCTTGAGATATACCTTATAGTTCCTTAGCTTTCTGGTCATATCAGATATGGCATACCAGTCAAAATCCTGGCAATAACCAGTACTTTATTTATTTATTTATTTATTTTTATTTACATTTTTTAATACATTCAATCACATTATTTAGCTTACAAGATGATCATTTTAATATGTGAACATTTCTCCCCAATCGAGTTGATCAAAATATAACGACACTACCTCCCTGTCTCAACAATGCTGTCTTCGTATCCCTCCTTCAAAT
>NW_006159751.1:1025153-1028470 GCF_000334495.1 Tupaia belangeri chinensis
GGGGCATTTGGGTTGGTTCCATGTCTTAGCAGTCGTGAAAAGTGCCGCAATAAACATCAATGTGCAAGCACTTTTCCAATGAGAAATTCTTCTGTCCTTTGGGTAGATGCCGAGAAATGGGATTACTGGATTATACGGCAGTTCTATTTGTAGATTTTTGAGGAATCTCCAAATGGTTCTCCACAGTGGTTGGACTAATTTACATTCCCACCAGCAGTGTAAGAGAGTTCCCCTTTCACCACACCCCCACCAACACATCATTTTTTGTTTTATTAATCTTAGACATTCTGACTGGAGTTAGGTGATATCTCATTGTTGTTTTGATCTACATTTCCCTTACGATGAGCATGTTGAGCATTTTTTCATATCGCTTCTGGCTATTCATATGTCATCTTTAGTGAGTGTTCTTTTCAACTCCTTCTCCCATCTTTTAATAGGGTTCATCATCTTTTTTCCAAACAGCTTCTTTAGTTCCTTATGTATTCTGATTATCAATCCCTTATCTGATGCATAGTTTACAAAAATATTTTCCCATTCTGAGGGCTGTCAATTCACACTAATTACGGTGTCTTTTGCCATGCAGAAACTTCTTAGTCTGATAATAACCAGTACTTTAAATTTCTGATGCAAGACAACAAATTTTATTGAGCTTATGCAAATAACCATTCTGCCACAAAATAAGAATGCTCACAAATATTCCAATTCCAGAGGGGTCAGGAAGGGAGAAAGGATTTTTTTTAATTAAAAAAATTTTTTGATATATTTTTAATGTCAAAATAGGCAGTTTTAGCGTTAATAAGTCAAAATTTAAAAATGTTAAGAGTGCTTTGCTTAAGTCTGAAAGACAAGAAACAGGTTAAGATTCTGTTCAAACAGTAGGTAAAAGAAACTTTTGGCAGTTCAAGAGAAGACAAAAATCCCCAAAGCTGGAAAACAAAGCATAGAAGAAAATCAGTAGTATTTTAGTCAGAAGTTATAAAATTCTATTTCACCAGTTCAGTCTCAAGTACTTTATCTTCTGTTGTGGTCCGATCTTTCCATTCAAGTTCTGGAAGATAATATTCAACTCTGGATTTGTCCCTACCATTAAGTGGGCCATTTTCTTAGTTGTTTTTGAACTCTTATTTCTATGTGTCTGTATTTAGTTTTCTTGATACAGTACTCCCTTCAGAACTTCTTGGTGAGCTGGTCTGGTGTCGGTAAATCCTTTCATGTTTTGTTTATCTGAGAATGTTCTTGTCTTTTCTTCCCATATGAAGGATAATCTTGGTGGATATGGTATTCTTGGTTGAAATTGTTTTTCTCTCAACCCTTTGAATATATTTTCTCATTCTTTCCTTAGAATGAGAAATAGTTTCTGATGAGAGGTCCGCTGTTAGCCTGATGGAATATCCTTTGTAGGTAACTTAACATTTCTCTCTTGTCAATCTTAGTATTTTGTCTTTGTCTGTGGTTTTAGTTAATCTTGCTATAATGCGTTTTGGAGAAGATTTTCTTGGGTTGATTCTATTTGGACCTTTTTTGTATTTCTTAGGTCTAGATCTTTGAATGCCTCTCTAAGTTTGGAAAGTTTTCTTCCAGGATTTCATGGAATAGATTATCAATGCTCTTGTTGGTCTCTTCACCATCTGGGATACCAATTATCCAGATGTTTGGATATTTAATGGCATCTAGTATTTCTCATATATTATTCTCATTTTTTCCTTTTGTGGCTATTTTCTCAGTCTTCATGGTGCATTTTTCTAGTCCAACTATTCTGTCTTGTACATCTGAGATTTGATCTTCTGTAAGATCTAGCCTGCCTTTAATACTTTCAAGAGAGGTTTGATTTCGTGTATTATAGCCTTCATCTCAATCAGTTCCATTTGATTCCTTTTCAAAGAATTTCCTCTTTCATATCCTGTAAGAACTTTCTCACCTCCTGGAACTTGTCAGCTCTTTTCTTCTGCATCTTCTGGAGTTCATTGTCTTTCTTCTTTTGCATCCCTGTTAGCTTTGTCACTGTGAATATTCTAAATTCATTATCAAACGTTTCCATGAGTTCCATTGTACTGTCCACTTGTGGATGGGCTTTGGATGGTGAAGTCTCAACAGAAATTCATTAGGTTAGTCCTTGAAAGCACTAGTTCCAGCTCCAGTCTTAAGGAAGAAAAGTTTATGATTCAATTTAAAAAATTAACATATTGCTGAACCTATCAATAGCTCAAAAGAAAACAAAAATCCCAAAATCTGGAAGAAAAAGCATAGAAGAAAATCAGTAATGCTTTAGTCAAAAGTCATAAAATTATACTTCACAAGTTCAGTCTCATGTAATTAATCTCTCTTCTGTCCAATTTACAGTGTTACGATGGTCTGATCTTTCTAAATCCTGGAAATTAGCATTCAATTTTATTATTGATATTTCTAGACTTGTCTCTACTTGTCCCTAAATTAAGCTGGCAATTTTCTTGTTTGATTTTGTTCTTATTTTAGTCTTTTTCTTTTCTTTTCTTTTTTTTTTTTTCTTTTTTTTTCCTTTTCTGGTATAGAACTCCCTTCAGCACTTCTGGAAGAGCAGGTCTGGTTTTAGTAAATTTTTCAGTTTTTTTTTTGGAGAGGTTTTTGCTATAGGGTGCATGTGCTCGCCAGATAGAGAGAGACAGAGAGATAGAAAGCGGGAAACAACCCCCCCCCCCAGAGAGGATGGCCACACCGCAATCCCTTCTCCTCCATTCTCTTCTCGGGATCTTGGGCATGCACGCACATGCGCCTGGCGTGAGTTTAAGCCACCAGGTCCGGAACCCGAACCGCGGTCGACTATGTGGGAGTCCAGCGACAGAGCCATTATGCTAACTGCTGGTCCCAGTTTTTTTTTTTTTAACCTGAGAATATTTTTATCTTTTCTTTCCATATGAAGGATAGCATTACCAGGTAGAATATTCTTGTTTGAAATTTTTTTTTTTATTATCATCATAATCTTCTTTATATTACATTGGATTACATATAACTTTACATTGACTTCCATTGCTTTTTCAAAAGGGAATGCCATGCATGTCAGTCAATACAGAGACATCAATCCCCCCGCTTTATCATTCAATGTCTTTTCCATGCATTTCCCAATTATTATTATTATTATTATAAGTTTTTAAAACAGTCAATCACTATTTCTCATTTTGCTTGTTAAAAGACTTCACCCATCATGAAATACTTCCCAGACCAGTCCAGTTGAGAATACTATACACGTCATCATCAACAGATAATAAACCATATCTGTTTCTCACTAACATCCTGCCTCTCTATTGTTCACTTGCTATCTTTCTCTATCCTCTTCTCTCTCT
>NW_006159751.1:1029053-1048631 GCF_000334495.1 Tupaia belangeri chinensis
TTTTTTTTTATTTTTTTTCCTATGTTTGTCCCTCTGCCCTGTCTCACTCTCCCATTACAATATCCCTGCTATATACAGTTGTCTTCCAGAAGAGTTACTGAAAAAGTGATACATACAAGTAAAGGGAGAGAGGCCACGAGTTCCAACCATCAGCTCATAAAGTTTTTGGCAATAGGGAGCATAAACTCCACTCAGGGTTGGATTAAGGGAGGGTCTCCTGCAGATCCGCAAGTGTAGGTGAGTCTCCAGGGAATGCAGTTTCAGGAAAGCAGTTCTGGTACGCAGGGATGATTATCAGCTGATGCGGCACAGCAGTCATCTTGTAGTTACCAGGAATGGTGTTGTGGGGATCTGCAGTGTGAGTTGTCCTTGGGTATCTGGCTTCCTTAAGAATGGCAGAGTAGTTCTTGTTTTCCCCTGAGGTAATGCAGGGCTGGTAACTATCATCTTCTCAAGTTGCAAGTTCTTCAACCTTGTTTTTGGCCTCCGGGCCATCCAGCACCGGAGAGGCCAGGGAGGCCAGGCCCCCGGAGGGGGGCCGACCGTTCGGCGCGCGCTGCGCAGGGGCGTAAGCCCCCGGCCGTGGGGCCCCCGGAGGGGGGCCGCTGAAATTGTTTTTCACTTAACACTGAATATATTTTCCCATTTTTTTGCCTTGCTTGCATTGCTTCCAGTGAGAGGTCTGATGGTAGCCTGATGGGATAATTTTTTTAAGTAACTTGATGTTTCTCTCTTGCCAATTTTAGTATCTTGTATTTGTCTGAGGTTTCGGCTAATCTGGCTATGATGTACATTGGAGAAGATCTTCTTGGGTTGATTCTATTTGGGGTCCTTTGTACTTCTTAGGTCTGGATATTTGAATGCCTCTCTAGGTTTGAAAAGTTTTCTTTCAGGATTTCATGGAATACATTATCAATGTCCTTATTAGTTTCTTCATCTTCTGGAATACTAATTATTCAGCTGTTTGGGTGTTTAATGGTATCTAGTATTTCTTGTATATTATTCTCATTTGGGGGGGTGTTATTTTATGTCTTTTTGGTGATTTTTTTTCTAGGTCAGAGGTTTTGTCTTCTACATCTGAGATTTGCTCTTCTGCATGGTCTAATATTTTAATACTTTTGAAGGAGGTTTTGATTTCCTTATTATGGCCTTCATCATTAATATCTCTGCTTGATTCTTTTTTATGGTGTGTATTTCTTCTTTCAAATCATGGAAGAACTTCCTCATGTCTTGAAACTCGTTGTCTCTTTTCTCTTGCATCTTCTGGAGTTCTTTGTTTCTCTTTTTTTGAGTCTCAGTTAGTTTTGTCACTTTAAAAATTCTGAATTCTTTATCTGACATTTCTATGAGCTCCATTATACTGCCTGTGGATGAAGCCACTGGGTGGACGCCATCATGCCCCTGTTTGTGGATGAGGAAGGATTGTTCTCTTCCCTTGGGAGAGAGAGATTTTCTTGGTTTCTCACATTTCCTGTCCCTCTGTGGTGGTTTCTGGTCATCTGGTATACATTTCTTCCTGATTTCTTGTAGTTAATTTTGAGTGTTCAGAGGCGTGTGAGAGGAGATGACCCACAATCTCTCTGCAGTTCTGTTTCCTGATGCTCACTAGAAAACCTGTGCTTTTGTTATCAGGACTGGATCTTACAAGGTCCTCCCAGTTTCTAGAGAACAGGTGCACCTGGGTTGAGCTGTGGGATTTCAAGTAAGAGTTCAGAAGCATGTGGGAGGAGATGAGTCGTGTTCTCTCTGCTGCTCCATACTTCTCCTTGCTGCTCACTTTGCAATCTCTCTTTTCTGATTTTTAGTCATTTGGTGGTGTATTCACTTTTGGCTAATTTGTTAGAAAAGGTTTCTGCAACTGTAAGCTCCTATGCTTCTGTTTACTATGAGGTTCTACTATGCCAGTTTCTCTTCTCTACTATGTTTTGCAATGTCGTATCTACAGAAAGTGATTTTAGTTCACATTTATAAAGAGGAGTTGAGGGAGCTGGGAAGCAGTGAGTGGGTGGGGGTTGAGGATTTAATGACCCTAAAAGTATTCAGATGTTTGGCTACTGTGCATGTAGACCGGTCTAGACACTCAGTGTGTGGAGGCTGAGAAGTAAAGCAATAAAATCAAGTAAAAGAAAATAAGACAAAGGGAAAAAGAAAAGAAAAAGACAAAAATAACCAAAAAAGGGGGATAAAAGCTTTTTTTTTTTTTTTTTTTTTTTTTTTTTAGCAAAAAATAAAAACCAGGGAACCAGCAGTTAGAGTAATGGCTATGTCGCTGGATTCCCACGTAGTCCACCGTGGTTCATGTCCCAGACCCGGTGGCTTAGAACTCACGCTGGGCATGTGTGCGTGCGTGCCCAAGATCCCAAGAGGAGAATAGAGGAGAAGGGATTGCTTGCGTGACCATCCTCCCTGGGGGGTGATTTCTCGCTTTCTGTCTCTATGTCTCTCTCTGTCTGTCTGGCAAGCGCATGCGCCCTATAGCAAAAATCTCTCAAAAAATAAAAATAAAAAAATAAAATAAAAACCATGTGATGTGCTTGTGCGCTGTGCAGAAGGGGCTGGGCCCACCTCAGATGCAGATGGACTCTGAAATTAGCAAGATAAGGGAGAGTTCATAGGCAAGAGGCAGTACTTACATTTTTTTTTTTAATTTAAAAGAGAGAGAGAGAGAGACTGAGACTGAATGGTGTCTAGGTGTTTAGGTCTGGAAGGAGAAGCCAAAGTCTTAAAGATGCCCTATAGGGCTTCTGAATGGTTAGGTTCCTTTTTTGTTTCTGTTTTATTTATTTACTTGTTTCGTGTGTGTGTGTGTGTGTGTGTGCGTGCGCACATGTGTATGTTTTGGCTTAGATGATTTCCTTTACTGTCTTCAGGTTTACTGATATATTCTTCTGCCTGATCTAACTTACTAAGCCTGACTAGTGAATTTTTTATTTTGAATATTGTATTTTTCGGATCTGTTCTGTTCTTTGGTTCTTCTTAAATAATTTCTGTTTTTTTCTTCATTATACTTATGTTCTCCTTTAAATTTTTGAACATATTTCTCTTGATAATATCTGTTTTAAAGTTATTTTATGTTGGGGCTGGCAGGTGGCATGATTATTAAAGGCACTGGATTCCCACATGGCCAACTGTGGTTCAAGTCCCGAACCTGGTGGCTTGCTTTCTAGCTTTCCCTTTCACTCTCTGTTTCTCTCTGGTCAAATTAAAACAATAATAACAATAAACAAAAATAACTAAATAAATAATTTAAAAAATTGTTCTTACATGTTCATTTCTTTTATTTCAGGTCTGTTTCTATTGGCACCTTTTTTCCAGTTTATTAGTCACATTTCCTGTTTTTCGGCATATCTAGTAACTCATTACTGGATGCCAGGTGTAAATGTTATATGGTTAGGTGTTTAGATTTTCTTGCCAGGCAATTAATGTACTTGCAGATCAACTAGAGCACGTTGAAGCTTGTGTTTACACTCTGTCAGGACAGGTCTAGACTCATCTTTACTCTAGGGCTAGTGTTGCTCTTTACTGTTTGATCTTTTTGAGGTCTCCATTAAATTTTCTGGCTGATGAGGCCAGATAGTGACACAGTATAGGACACAATGCTTTGTGAGGCTGACCCACATGGGAAGGTTACTGATTCATGTCCAAAGACCTTCCTGAGTACTCCAGGCATGTGTGTGCCCACTATTTGTTTGGTTAAAGCTAGGTGTGGATCAAGGTGTTGAGACTCTGTTGGGGTGCTGTGTTTCTGTCTCTTTCTCTGTTTCTCATTCTTGGAGGAAAAGAGTAGGTGAACTTTCAAAAAAAATCCCATCTGCTCAACCAGACAGGTCTTAAATCGAATGTCTCCCAGCTCCAGTGGTTGTTCAGCTTCCAACTCTCTGGTGGTGTTTATTTCCCTGGTAGCTGGCCTTTGCCTATTCTCCTGGAGTCTTGCCCATGCATGTATAGCTAGTATTCAGTCAAAGATCCAAAGGAACCCCATGCAGATTTCCGAAGTTCCTTTTCTGTACTGACCTCTTGTCTCTGGTATTCTATTGCATAGTTTGTATCATCTCAGCCTCTTTAAAGTTGAATCTTTGTCTCCTCTGTTCAGTGGGATACACACACTCTTCATAGCCCCCTTTCCCACTCGTATGGCAGGGTAGCTCAAGGGTTTGCCTTTTCACTCTTCCTCTTCTTGGGGGTTCACAGTCTTGCACTATATGCTGTCTAATGTCTGAAGACAGTTGTTTTATGTATATTACCTGGTTTTCTGGTTTATAGTGTGAGAGCCTCTCAGTAATGACTGGAGATGGCCACGAACAGTTATTCAATGAGTGGATCATTACCATTTCAGCCTCCACGCTAGTTTCTAGGGTATGAAGATAAGTTAGAGTACATGTGGTAGAGAAACTGAAGCTGAGTGGGGAAATCATTTATCTAAGACAAAGCTATTGTTAGAGCAAGGAATAAGCCAAGAGTTGTACCCTAGGCTATTGTATCTTGCTCAAATCACAACATCTCTTCCCAGCTTAGCTGTTCTGAACACTCTCCCCCACTCAGTTATCTTTTTCTTCTCACTTTCTGCTTATAGCCTTTGGAATGTCAACTTCTTCAGGTGCCCTCCTCTATTTCCTTCTTATGCCCCCATTCAGATTATCTGGAAAGGGTCTTACGGGCCCAAGTGTATCAGATCATTTGGAAGGACTGAGACCTACTTGTGCCATCACGAGCCAATGGGATGAACTTCCTTATTCTCCCTACGTTGACATCTGCTTCAAATTTGCCCAAAGCTCCCCTTACCAGCATGCAGTATGCAGTCTGAAATCATGGTCGTGAAAGCATGGTGTAAACAGCAACACTTAAGAAAATGAGCTTCTTTGAAAAAGAATTAGAGTGCTAGACATTCACCTCTGTGGTTAAGGCCAGAGGGATATCAGACAAAAGGCCCGTCTTCTCAAGGAGCACTTATTTTAGGGACTGATGCCCAACTGTGAGAGTGCAGTTAGCAGACAACCTCCTGCTGATAGGTTTTTCAGGGTCAATATCAGATGCAGAAATTCCTTTGCCCAAACTCATACTCTTATAAGGATAGCTTGTATCTGGTGACTGAAAGAGAAGGGTGTAGAAAGGACCAGGAAATCTTGCCTGAAGTGAGATACTTTTTATGGACATCACCCGTTCTAGAGTTTCTACTCAGGTTGGCTGAAGCTTTGCCAGAGTTGCCCCAAAAATCTTCTCTGGGCAGACTCCGTGGCCTCGTGGTTAAAGGAGTTGGATCTCACATGGCTGACCACAATTTGCATCCTGGCCCCAGTGGCTTAAAAAGAACACTGAGCACATGTGTGTGCATATCCCAAAGTCCAATAGAATGGAGCATTAAAGGAGAAAGGGTTGTAGCATGACCACACCCCACTGGGATTTTTTTTGCCTCTCTCTGGCAAGTGCATGCACCCTCTGCTAATTAAAACACAACAAAACAACTCAAAACTCAGCTTCTCCCTTCTGCCAAATTCTGCTTCCTCATTCATTTCATTACTGATAATTCCTGAAGAGTAACTTGTAGCCACACTCTGATCCCTAACTTCACATTGGCTGACCAGAAGCCAACCTGTGACATAGGGGGTGACCAGTGGACTTTGGCAGCTATGGTTTAGTCCAATTTTCCTGCAGGTAGAAAAAGGTCAGGCAGTGGATGATGACTCCACAGGGATCACCCTAATTCCACAGGTTCCAGCTCCTCACAACTTTTCACCTCACTTCTTTATGAATGTGACAGAAAGTTGAGCACCCAGAAGTTATACTAGAAATAATACTACAGCATAAAAATTGTTGAGTGTACACTCTGAACCAGGTACTAGGCTAAGTGTTGCACATGCATCATCACATTTAAGTCCCTTAAAGAACTCTACAGGGGAAGTACTCTTATTATCTCCATTTTATAAGACCTTCCCTGGCCTTAGTCTTGTGAAGAGTTGGGGAGTCAATGCATGACCATCTTAGATTCCCTCTTGGGTGTCAGCCCCATCTTCTACAGCACGCATCTGTGGGCAGCTTCATTCTTGTTGCTGGTCCCTACTCACCTCCTCATCATCCTCCTTTTCCCCCAACTCTCAGTTGTGAAGATGTGGCAGCTCCTACTCCAGCCCTACCAGCAAATCAGGTCCATTGTCAGTGCCCACTTTCACCTTCAAAATTAAGGAGGGGAGAGGCTCTCAGCCCACATCCTGAATTTGAGTCAAGTTCATTACAGTGGTTCAACTCAGGCAGACATTTATGCAACATCTTTCAGCCCACAGCCAGCCTAGAAACCACTGAGTCTGGGTTCCTAAGAGGTCACTCATCCATTCATTGATATACTACCAATGATGAACCTGCTGTGTAGCGGGGAGAGGACTCTGGACGTGCACAGATGAATGATCTGTACCTATTCTGACACTTGTTCATTTAATGAAGACTTACAAGGTCCTATCTATTATTCCTGAGGAAATAACAGGGAGCAAGTAACAGTCCTGAGCTCACATTAATGGAAGGAAAAAGGATCACAGTCCACTATCAAGTGGCCCAGCCACATATACTCAATCCAGAAGAATACACAGGAGGCTTTTAGTTCAGGTTCGATCATAACTTCTCTTGCATTAATGGTTTCCAAATTAAGTGGGTACTTGAGTACCTCCTGCAGTTTGTTTTCTTCCTCCCTCATTCTTCTCTATTTAGAGATCTATTTAGACACTGTGGGGCCTCACAGGTCCACTATTCTCACCAAGGAGCAAGTACCTATCTCTGAATTTGCTTCTCCTTTCCCCACCCCATTAGACAGTTGACCTATTTAACCCTCCCTCCATCTCACTTCAGGCCTTATAGAGGGCCTCTCTTAGCAACTATCCCTTGTTCCACATGCTGAGATGTGCTAAAAAGCCACCTCTTCCTTAGCTTTCGTGCATATTAACAAAAGCCCGTTTCTATTACACCAAGTTTAGGCATGAACTCAGCCCCCTGAAGCAAGGCAGGAATGTGACAAGCCTCAGGAATGCAAACATGTTAGGGCAAACAGGAAAAATTCACATTGCCATATTTAGAACACGGCATTTCTTTTTTTAATTCTCCCCTTTCATCTATGGTGTTCTCCTTCTGCTGACTCTCTTTTGGTCCATACCTGTTTCCACATTGAGTAAGATTATGACATTATCTCTCTCTCCCTGTCCATGCTCCCAACTTTTCTAAGACATCCTTAGTGACAAGGATACTGTGAGAAGTTGGAGGAGACAGTATCTTCCCAGGACTCCAGCACAGCTCCAGCAACCCAGTGAGATGCCTACCAGCCACCACCAGAGGGCATTATTTTCCTTCTGGAGTCCAGGCTGGAAGTGGTTCAGAAATACTTGCAGGTCCATGGACCAGATCAGTGACAAAGCCTATTTCCTCACTGGCTAGTAAAAATCCACCCTTCAATTTCCCCCTGTGGCAGAATGGGATTCTGAATTGCACCCCAAGCAAATCTCTAATGCAATACTTCCAACCTGATCTTGGGCTGTAACTATAATTTTTCCCACCTCTGGAGAGAGATTCAGGTCTTCTCTGGAGTTTGGAACAGAGCTAGACTTGCCTTTCCATGCTCCTGTAAATTAAGGTGACCCAAGGCTGGCATTTACAGCTCGCCTTCTAGGCAAATAAATGGGCTTTCTCACAGTCCCACTCAGCTGGCTAACCTCAGTTCCCAGGATGACCCTAAACTCGGATCACTCGCACTTGCTCCCCAACTGTGTGCCACGGCGTTGCTGGTTCCCACCCTGAGTCATCACTAAGGTCTCACTTCAGTGTATGCTTCTGACTCTTCTTCTCTTCCCTAGCAGTCCCAGACCCTAGGTTTAATCCTATCTCCAAGCTCACTGTCTGGAGGAAGCCAGCCTGTTTCCTTCCAGGGCACTGCAGTTTTTCCACTCACGGCAGCCCTCCATTCTGTGTGTCCAGTTGAGGTGCTTGTGTTTCATTCTCTACTCTTTCATCCTGCATCTTACTTATCTCTCCTCCATGTCCTTTTTCTCAGGCTAGATGCGGAAACCATAAATGAAGACTGACGGGTTAGATTTCAAGAAAGTATTTTTTTAGAATTATTTTATTTAACTTTATTTATTTCTTAATTTGACCAGAGAGGGACAGAGTGAGAGAGAGAGAGAGAAAGAGAAAGTGAGAAATCAAGCTCCTAGGTCCTGGACTCAAACTGTGGTCAGTCATGTGGGAGTCCAGTGCCCTTAACGACCATGCCACTTGCTGGCCCCACAAGAAAGTATTTTTAAAAACTGTACAAAGATGGGACCAGAAGGTGTCATAGTGGTTATAGCACTGGACTCCCACATGGCCTATCACAGTTTGAATCCCAGACCTGGACCTTGAAAATCCTGCAAGGTGCGTGTGTGTGCATGCCCAAAACCCCAGGAGGAGAAAGAAGAAAGGACTGCAGGATGACCATCCCCCAGGGGTAATTTCTCACTTTTCCTCTCACTGTCTCTTCTGGTGAGTGCATGCACCTGATGCCAAAATTTATCTTAAAACAAAATTGTACAAAGACAATGTAAACAAAATAGGTAGAAAAAAACCCTGAATAATTGTAATAAATATGATAAAGTGTTCATTTATATTATATTCCAAAATAGTTGCATTTTAGAAATGGACAATCGAAAAGGAATGATCAAGAAACTTCAGGGAAGAGGAAATTATGTTGGCTAATATATGTATGAAAAACATTCTCTCAGCCTTTAATAGGAATTTTAATATGAAGGCATTTTTTTAAATATGAAAAATAAAAAACACTAGTAATCTCCATTTATTTATTAGGATGGGAACAATAGGCATGCTCTGAACACATTAGGAGGGTGTAGAAACTGAAACATACTTTGAAGAGTAGTATGGAAATAGTAACTTTAAAAAGAGGATTTCGAATGTTCACAATACAAGTAATGCCAAGTGAGTAAGATAATGAATATGCTAATTACCTTGATTTAATCCTTTCATATTGTATTCTTGTACTGAAAAGTAACATTGACCCCCACAATATAAACAATAATATGTTGATTAAAAAAATACAATAAAAAAGTAGTAAATGCATGTTCTTTTATACAAACACATCTCATTGCAACATTATCTGTGATTGTGAAGTTTTGGAAACAACTGAAATATTCATTGATGGGGGATGCAGTTATTGAAAAGGGCATATAAATTTTGATGACAAAAAAGGATGCTTTCCTATGAATTATTGAATGTGTGTGTGTGTGTGTGTGTGGAGAGAGAGAGAGAGAGAGAGAGAGAAAGGAATTAGGAATCACAAATGCTGAAATGTTAACAGTGTCTTTGTTCTTGTTTTAAGAATGAGTAGGTACCTTCATTTTTTCCTCCTTCATATACTTCAGGATTGTGATATTCTTAGAATTTGACTGCGATATACATTGATTGCAATTACATTTTTTTAAAGAGGTTTTTGCCTTAGGGCATGTGTGCTCTCTGGGGAGAGAAAGACAAAGAGATAGTGAGAGGAAAAGTAAGATATAATTCCCTGGGAAGGATGGCCACACTGCAATCCCTGCTCTTCTGTTCTCCTGGGATCTTGGGCACTTGTGCATACATGCCTGGCGTGAGTTTCAAGTCACTGGGTACAAGATTTGGACTGCGGTCAAGCATGTGGGATTCCAGCGACGTAACCACTCCACCATCTGTTGACCCCTGATTACATTTTTAAAAATTGTCAGTTTGGGGATAAGATAAAAAAGATTAGTTTATATGTTTGTCTCCCCTACTAACTTACATTCACTAGAAAGCAGAAGTCAAATCAGATTTGGTTCATATTTGGTTTCTTGTATAAATCATATTTATACAGTGGTTAACTTAACACTTTATTAAATATTTCATTTTATGCATTTTAAAGGTAAATACTCTATTTAGCATATATTTAATTGCCTATAGTATTATGTTTAGCCGTAAATGTATTTGACCACATCTCTCCCCGAGTAGAGTATACATTCCTTAAGACAAATCGAATGCATCCCCTGTAAGCCTGCAGCAGGTTATAACAAAGGCATAGATCTTTCATAAATGTGTGTTGAACATTTTGGATACTGAATAATTGAAAGGATGACCATCCCCCAGGGGTAATTTCTCACTTTTCCTCTCACTGTCTCTTCTGGTGAGTGCATGCACCTGATGCCAAAATTTATCTTAAAACAAAATTGTACAAAGACAATGTAAACAAAATAGGTAGAAAAAAACCCTGAATAATTGTAATAAATATGATAAAGTGTTCATTTATATTATATTCCAAAATAGTTGCATTTTAGAAATGGACAATCGAAAAGGAATGATCAAGAAACTTCAGGGAAGAGGAAATTATGTTGGCTAATATATGTATGAAAAACATTCTCTCAGCCTTTAATAGGAATTTTAATATGAAGGCATTTTTTTAAATATGAAAAATAAAAAACACTAGTAATCTCCATTTATTTATTAGGATGGGAACAATAGGCATGCTCTGAACACATTAGGAGGGTGTAGAAACTGAAACATACTTTGAAGAGTAGTATGGAAATAGTAACTTTAAAAAGAGGATTTCGAATGTTCACAATACAAGTAATGCCAAGTGAGTAAGATAATGAATATGCTAATTACCTTGATTTAATCCTTTCATATTGTATTCTTGTACTGAAAAGTAACATTGACCCCCACAATATAAACAATAATATGTTGATTAAAAAAATACAATAAAAAAGTAGTAAATGCATGTTCTTTTATACAAACACATCTCATTGCAACATTATCTGTGATTGTGAAGTTTTGGAAACAACTGAAATATTCATTGATGGGGGATGCAGTTATTGAAAAGGGCATATAAATTTTGATGACAAAAAAGGATGCTTTCCTATGAATTATTGAATGTGTGTGTGTGTGTGTGTGTGGAGAGAGAGAGAGAGAGAGAGAGAGAAAGGAATTAGGAATCACAAATGCTGAAATGTTAACAGTGTCTTTGTTCTTGTTTTAAGAATGAGTAGGTACCTTCATTTTTTCCTCCTTCATATACTTCAGGATTGTGATATTCTTAGAATTTGACTGCGATATACATTGATTGCAATTACATTTTTTTAAAGAGGTTTTTGCCTTAGGGCATGTGTGCTCTCTGGGGAGAGAAAGACAAAGAGATAGTGAGAGGAAAAGTAAGATATAATTCCCTGGGAAGGATGGCCACACTGCAATCCCTGCTCTTCTGTTCTCCTGGGATCTTGGGCACTTGTGCATACATGCCTGGCGTGAGTTTCAAGTCACTGGGTACAAGATTTGGACTGCGGTCAAGCATGTGGGATTCCAGCGACGTAACCACTCCACCATCTGTTGACCCCTGATTACATTTTTAAAAATTGTCAGTTTGGGGATAAAAAAGGAATAATTAGTTTATATGTTTGTCTCCCCTACTAACTTACATTCACTAGAAAGCAGAAGTCAAATCAGATTTGGTTCATATTTGGTTTCTTGTATAAATCATATTTATACAGTGGTTAACTTAACACTTTATTAAATATTTCATTTTATGCATTTTAAAGGTAAATACTCTATTTAGCATATATTTAATTGCCTATAGTATTATGTTTAGCCGTAAATGTATTTGACCACATCTCTCCCCGAGTAGAGTATACATTCCTTAAGACAAATCGAATGCATCCCCTGTAAGCCTGCAGCAGGTTATAACAAAGGCATAGATCTTTCATAAATGTTTGTTGAACATTTTGGATACTGAATGATTGAAAGCCATACTTCTTTCTTGAGTTCCAATCCCGCTCCCCCATATTTCCCTCCTTTTCAGCAATGAAGCTTTGAGTTTTGATGTACTAATGCTTTCTGTGGCTGTGAAATCACATGAGGGTAAGCAATGCCTCCAAGAGGACTTTTGAGTCAGAATAGACAATGAAGCAGAACATCTTGCTTGGGAGAGAATCTACAACTTGAACGTGAAAAGAGATGTTTAAGTAGAAAATCTGCAAATAATTTTCATAACCTTGACAACACAAGCCTAAATCTGATTTCTAAATCCGATTTCTAAACCCTAAATCTAATTTCTTCTGTTAGTTCTGGGGACAAATCTATCATTCTCTAGAATTAACATGAAAGAAGAATTCGCCAACATAATAAGGTGTAACGTCAGGAAAGCGGAGGTAAATTGTTGACTTTCTTTAGTGTGCTATCAGTGGGACTGATCATTTGATTAAACTACTGAAATAGAAACTTGTGGAAAAAATGCAAGCAAGTGAGCAATTCATAAGCACACTTGTGAAATGTTTGCGTTACCTTTTTCAGCAGGGCAGGAAATGCCTACCACCAGATGGAGAGATCTCAGTTCAAAGAATACTATCTTGAAGTCAGGAAGCTGGGGTTTACAGTTTTAAGGTCTGATACTAGTTGTGGGACCTTGGACTTCAGTTAAACATTTCAGGGATACAGTTTCTCTTCTCTCAAAACTGAGGGGATTAAAATTAATGTGTCATTTCCAAACTTGTCTTTGTTAACATCTCAGAACCTTTTCATCAAATGAAAATTTAGAGAAACCCAATGAGTATAAACATAAAGACAAAATTATTGTCAATGTGGTATTGATGCCTTGAACCATCTCTTCCCATGAGACTGCCATGGGTGGGAATCCAGGGGACTCCATGAAGCTCACTATAAAACTTACTGGACAGGATAGTAGCTGGGGTCACTCCTATTTAAATAAATTAGTTTCTAAAAGTTGTTGCCAGTTCTGACACTGTACAGGACTTCAGCCTAGGAATCATGAAGGTACCAATATCCAAAGATGACACAATTATTTTTCACACTTGTGTTGCCCTATAACAGAAAATAACTACTAGAAAATATTCATAAATCACATTACATAATTTAGTTTATCTAATTATAAGCCAATGAACAGTTTAACATTTCCCACTACTGAAATTACTGAAATTCTGTTCTAAATATTATAGTAGACCCATTGCTTTTCCATGTTTAAACTCAAAATAGGGAGTACTTCAGAATAGACTCAAACTTTAGCTTATCAGAGAGTTGCTAACTCTCACTGTAACTAGTAAGTACTGATCCAGTGCCCACTATTTGGGAACCATTGACCTATTTTAATTTCAAAAAGTACAAGGCTCTGTTTTTCCCCAAATAAGCCCACTGGTTTCTACATAAACCCACAAATTTCCAGACACGCTTTCTCTTAATTAAATGAACACGCAAACAGGAAATCACTCAGTCAGTCACTTTCACATACATATTTATTGCAGCATTATTCACAATAGTCAAGTCACGGAACCAAACTAAGTGCCTAACAGCTAATGACTGGACTGGGAAAACATGGTACATATAGACAATGGAACCCTACTTAACCATAAAGAACAACAAAATTCTATCATTTGATACAAAGTGGTCAAACCTACAAGATATAATGCTAAGCAAAATAAGTAAGACTATGAAAGACAAATTCTATCTGTAACCACTTAACATATACCAAAATGTCCACACTATACAGCAGAAAGTGAAAGACTCAAAAGAACTAGATAAAGAGAGAGTACAATAGATACTAGAAGATCCTTGAGTACATGTGTGTGTGGGATAAGAGGAGTCATGAGAACATTTTTGGTAGACATGAGAATGCATGTAGATCAGAAGAGTCTATAGGGTGGTGTACACAACAGAGTAAAAAATAAGAACAATTTAATCATATTAAAAAATAGAACTATTATCAAATTTTCATACCATAATGTCATGTTCGATGTGGACAAAAATGAATATGTGTATAACCTTGATTTGATTATTATATACTACATGCATGCTTTCAAAAAAAACATACTGTATCCCACAAAGATATACATTGAATATATGTAAACCAGAAATTATAAACAAAAATAAAATAAAAAGTGTTTAAATATGTCCTGGAAAATATAATACTTTTTAAAAATTTTGTCTGTGAATTAGAGAGAAACTTGGACTCAGGCATGGCTTTAGCATGATTAAGTTATTGTGAATAATGCAGCAATAAATATACAAGTGTCTCCGACTGAGTGATTTCCTGTCCTTTGGGTACATACTCGGCTCAGAGATTGCTAGGTCATTGAGTAGTTCTATGTTTAGGTTTCTTATGAACCTCCATACTGTTTCCACACTGGCTGTACTAATTTACATTCCCAACAGTGGAGCAAGTGTTCCTTTTTCTCTACACCTCACAAGTACCTACTAGTCTTTGTTTTTTGATCATAGCCATTCTAACTGGGGTAAGGTGATACGTTATTGTGGTTTGGATTTTGCATTTCCTTTATGGGAAAAGATGCTGACCTTTTTTTCATTTTTTTTAACCATTTATATGTCTTTCTTTGAGGTTTGTCTGTTCTAAATATTAGAGTAAACCCGTTGCTTTACCAAGTTCAAACTCAAAAAAGAGAGTATTTCAGAATAGACTCAAACTTTAGCTTATCAGAGGGTTCCTAACTCTCACTGTAACTAGTACAGTACTGATCCTGTGCCCATTTTTAATCAGATTATTAGTAGTATTTTGGGAGAGGTGAACTGTTTGAGTTCCTTATATATTATGGTTGTCGATCACTTATCTGAAATGTATTTGTGATTATTTCTCCTATTCTGTGGGTTGTCTGTTTACTCTGTTTATAATTTCCTTTGCTGTGGAGAAATTTTTTTAATTTGATATCATATTTTTTGTCCTTGCTTTAGGGATTTTAATTATGAAATCTTGGTCTCTCCAGTGTTATCCTCCACTTGTTTTGTGGTTTGGGATTTTATGTTTAAGTCTTTAATCAATTTTGAGTTAATTTTTTGTAAACAGTGAGAGGTGGGAGTCTAATTTCATTTTTCTACAGATGGATATCCAGATTTCTTCGAATCATTTTTTGAAAAGACTATTTTCTCTCCACTGGATTATCTTGTGTCTTTTGTTAAAACTCAGCATATATTGGAGGGCTTTATTTCTGAATTTTCTATTCTTTTCCATTGGTCTATGTGTCTTATTTTGTTCCAGTACCAGGCTGTTTTGGTTATGATGGCTTTTTAATATAAGTCAGATAGTGAAGTGCTTTCCACTTTACTCTTTTTTATAATGTTGCTTTAGTGATGCAGGGTCTTTTGTGATCCCAGACAAATTTCGTGGTTGCATTTTTTAAAAATGATTTTGAAAAGAATTCTTTAGTTTTATCTATCATTGTTATTATTATTATTTTAATTTGCTACAGGATGAGAGAGAGCACCACCAGTTCCAGGACTCAAACCACTGACAGCCATGTATAAATCCCGCACCCCAACCACCACATTATCCGCTGGCCCCTTGTGGTTGTGTTTTTATCTTTTTTCTGAAAAGTATTGCTGAAATTTTAATAGAAACTGTGTTAAATTTGTGGATAACTTTAAGTAATATTGTCATTTTAACTATTTTGATTTTTTTAAAAGAAATATTTTTACTATAGGGTACGCACACTCACCAGAGAGACAGAGAGACAAAGAGCAAAAAATCACCCCCTAGGAGGGATTGTCATGCTGCAGTCCTGGGTGCTCTAACCTGGCTCCTTGGCTAGATCTGCGGGTATGGGGGCAGGATGGCAAAGTTTGGGCAGAGGGTCTTCAGTGGTCCTAATCCCTCTAAGCTCGTGAATTCCTTAGCAGTGCCAAAGGGAAACCCAAGGGTTTATCTTTTTCCATTCTGCCCTGCTCTCAGGATTCAAGATGTGTCCTTCACCATCCTGACCTCTCTTCAACAGGATGTTACTTCAAGAAGTAACTTAGCTTGTCAGACATTGGTATCTGAAAGATCAACTATCACCAAATGAAAACTACTGCATTGGTATACCTTCTCTTCTGCAACATGGCCTGATGAACTCTGACGTTCTCTCTAGCTTTAATATTCTATGATTTGGTAGCTATACAATTTGACTCAGTTTAAAATTGTGCTTTATTTAATTAATTTGGGACTCTATTTTACATCTAACTTATCTGGAAGGATCCTTTTTTTAAAAGAATTATTTTATTTAACTTTATTTCTTTCTTTATTTAAATTTGACCAGAGAGGAATAGAGTGAGGGAGAAAGAGAGAGAGAGAGAGAAAGTGAGAAAGTAAGCTGGCAAAGGTCTGGAACTCAAATCATGGTCGGCCATATGGGAGTCCAGTACCCTCAACCACCATGCCATCTGCAGGTCTTCTGGGGGGATCCCTTTATATATGGTCCCTTACAAAAGAAGATGTTCTCAGGAAATGTGTAAGATACAATATAATGTTAAGCCTTGTAGAAAGCATAAACAGAAGTATAGTATATATGAAATGTGCAACTATTTTTAAATGCACAGTTAATGTACAGAATACAGGGATGGGAATAAACAAAACTTACCCAAATAAGTTTGTCACTTGAATATAGCACTTCAAATCAGTAAGGTTTTTATGAGAATTTTCTTTTCTTTCTTTCTTTTTTAAATTCATGGTAGAGTGTGTGCACATGCATATGAAAATGAAAGGAGCACCCTCCATGAAGTCTGGTCATGCCAAGATCTCTTTCTTTCAGTCCTCCAGCTGTGGTATCCTGAATGCTCACACACGTGCTTGATGTATTTCAGGTTGGCTGCACCAGGATTCAAACTGCAGTCACCATGTGAGATAAGACTTCTCTTGAATAGTGTATTACTGCTCTGCCATGGAGCCAGCCTAAGATGGAATTTTTAATAAATGACATTGAAGGAACCAGCAGTTAGAGTAATGGCTATGTCACTGGACTCCCATGTAGTCAACCATGGTTCAAGTCCTGGACTCGGTGGCTTAAACTTACGCTGGGCCCATGTATGTGTATGCCCAAGGTCCTGAGAGGAGAATGGAGGAGAAGGGATTGCAGTGTGGCCACCCCTTCTGGGGAGTGATTTCACACTTTCTGTCTCTCTGTCTCTCTCTGTCTTTCTGGAGAGTGCATGCGCCCTATAGCAAAAACCTCTTTAAAAAAATGACATTGAAACATCCATTTGGGGAAAATGGTGGATCTACATGGATCTTGAAAAAAAAAATTTCCATGGGCCAGCAGGTAGTGTAGAGGTTGGGGCACTGGACTTACACATGGTCAACTATGGTTCAAGTCCTGGACTCAATGGCTTGAAATTCATGCCAGGCAAGCTTGCATGTGTGCCCAAAATCCCAAGAGGAGAATGGAGGAGAGGGAACTGTGGCATGGCCATCTCCCTGGGGGGTTATTTCTCACTCACTTTCTCTCTTTCTCTATGTCTCTGGCAAGTGCACACGCCCTGTAGCAAAAATCTCTCTTACAAAAACAAAGCAAAAAACATCCCATAGAGGGCAAAGATTAAAATGTAAAAGATAAGTCACAAAGTATTAGAAGAAAACACAAGTGATTTTTAAAAGTCATTCTTGGATTAAGAAGATATATTTACTCAAGCAAGATTCCAAATCTAGAGGTCATGAAGAAAAATACTAAAACCAACAGGGAAAATGTATTTGTCGCATGTTTGATAAATGTCTAATTACAAAAGTAGTATGTTGCTATTAATGTAACATTTAATATACAAAGACAGGGCTAATTTGTTTATTATATAAAGAGTTGTTCCAAATGAAAAAGAAAAATACAACAGAAAAGTGGACAAAGGACATATACGGCAGCACTCTGATAAAGATAAAAACCAATGATTCAAACATAAACAATCACATTCATTCAAAATAATGCAACTTAAAACAATAAGGTAATATTTTTCACCTACCAGATTGGCAAATATAACAAAGTTAAATGATGCACAATCTCTTTAGAAGACAGTTTGGTAGAAGCTCTTGAAATTTTAAAATTCAAATACATTTTGGGGATTTCTCCTACAAATTCATACATCTATGAATAATTGATGTTTTCAAGGATATTCATTTTAGTGGTATTTAAATAATGAGGAAAAGACTAGATACCATGTAAATGTTTATCAGAAGGAGATGGTTAAGTAAATGATGATATAGCTCTGCAACTGAGATAATGAAGCCAAAGAGAACAAGGAGATTTAGAAGGATATCTAAGGCATATTAAGTAGGAAAAAAGTATTAAAATTAATATTTTATGCTTCTATGTATACATACCACCAACTCTATTAAAGAGAGAGTGCTTGTGAGTGTGTGTATGGATATGCACAAGAGACAGCTTTGGCACATGAGAAGGGAGCACCCTCATCAAGCTGCAATCTCCTTTCTCCCACCCTCCAGCTCCTTAGGATGTTGAGCAGGTGAGTATGTGCTAGGCTTGTTCATAGTTCACCCTGGGAATCCAAACCTGCAGTCAGTCCATGCAGCATGCACTGCAGTTCAGCATGCCACAAACTGTGCCATCAGACTGGATAAACAGACACTAGATTTCTTTTTCTTTTTTTTTTTTTTGGAGAGGTTTTTCTATAGGGTGCATGTGTTCACAAGAAAGACAGAGAGAAACAGAGACAGAAAACAAGAAATCACCCCCCAAAGGGGGTGGCCATGTTGCAATCCCTTTTCCAGTCTCCTCTCAGGATCTTGGGCACACACGCACACACACCTGGTGTGAGTTTTAAGCCACCAGGTCTGGGACTTGAACTCGACTACATGGGAGTGACATATGCCAACCACTGGTCCTGACACTAGATTTCTTAAAGGATAAGCAAGTGGAAAATACATTGAACTAGCAGGACTTCAAGATCATAATCATTAAGGAAACTATTTTGCTTCTCAATGGTCCCGTTAAGTCTGCTGCTCAGTGGCAATATTTATTTTTCTATTCTGCCCGTGCATTTTTCTGCTGACTTGTAGGTTAAAAAAAGTTCTACAGTCATTGTAAGTTGCAAACGCAATTTCAGTTTACTGCCTGGTCTCAGACATTAATCAAGACTCGAAGCTGGATTGAATGTCAAATCCGATCCCTCTTCCTACCCCTTTCCCTCAGCCACATCTATGTGGGTGCTACTTGCAGCATCTTTTTCTCTTCTCGAGCTTTGTACTTCTTTTTTTTTAATTAATTAATTAATTTATTTACATTCATTCACTGTACATCATTATAGTATACAAAATGAGATTTTTCCATTCACAACACACTGTATATTGGCTCAATCAAGCATGTCAACATATGTGTTATTGTCAACACATAATTTTCCATTTCTTGTTTTCTGTATATTTTGCTTTTTTTCCCATCCTTGATTCCCTATCTCACCTTCTGCCATTTCTCACCCTCCTCCCACATTGTGTCTGGTATCTATTGTTGCTTTCTCTGCCTCCCCCATTTTATTGTTTTACTAAATATCTTAATAAATCTAAATATTTTCAATAGCAAGCACAGCTGAAATATACATATCCATGAACACAAGTCTGACTTTAAGTATAAACCTCAGTGAATAGAATGAACATACTATAAAGTAGCACCTACCTAGGGCTATATAGCTTACTGCAGTCATTAGATAGGTATTTTTAATGCCTTTTTTTTCTTCTGAAAAAAATTTTTTTATTAATTTACATTCATTCCCTGAGCATCATCACAACATACAAAATGTGGTTTCCCATCTAGAATAAACTGGATAGTGGCTTAATCATGCATG
>NW_006159751.1:1049287-1052148 GCF_000334495.1 Tupaia belangeri chinensis
GTTGATTCTATTTGGGGTCCTCTGTACTTCTTGGGAATGGATCTTTGAGTGCCTCTCCAGGTTTGGAAAGTTTTCTTGCAGGATTTCATGGAATAGATTATCAATGCCCTTATGAGTTTCTTCGCCTTCTGGGATGCCTATTATCCAGATGTTTGGATGTTTAATTGTATCTACTATTTCTCATACATTATTCTCAAATTTTGGGGCCATTTTCTCAGTCTTTGTGTTGGATTTTTCTAGGCCAGCAATTTTCTCTGCTACATCTAAGATTCTATTTTCTGTATGATCTAGTCTGCTTTTAATACTTTCAAGGGAGATTTTGACTTCTTGTATTATAGCCTTCATCTCTAACAGTTCCATCTGATTCTTTTGTAAAGTGTGAAATTCCTCTTTTAGATCTTGCATGAATTTCCTCACCTCTTGGAACTCTTCAACTCCTTTCTCCTTCCTCTTCAGCAGTTCCTTGTCTCTCTTCTCTTCCATCTCTGTAAGCTTTGTCATTATGAATGTTCTGAATTCTTTATCAGACATTTCCATGACTTCCATTGAACTGTGTGTGGATGAAGAGGAGTTATCCTTTTCCCTTGGAGGAGAGGTATTTTCCTGCTTCCCCATATTTCTTGTGGTCCTTCAGCGATTTCTAGTCATCTCGTGGAAGGTCGATTTTGTCTCAAACTTGGAAGTTCAATCTGAGGGTCGAGGAGTGTGTAGAAAAGGAAACAAAGAGAGGGAAACAAAAGCAACAACAGAAAAAAAAAGGACAACAAACAAAGAAAAAGAGAAAAAAAATGAAAAGAAAAACCTTTAAATAAAACTAGAAGAAAAAAGAAAAATTAATATTCAAAAAAAATTTTTTGAGAGTTTTTTTCACTATAGGGCGCATGCACTAGCCAGACAGACAGAAAGAGACAGAGAGACAGAAAGCAAGAAATCACCCCCCAGGAGGGATGGTCACGCCACAATCCCTTCTCCTCCATTCTCCTCTAGTGATCTAGGGCACGCACGCACACATGCCCGGCGTGAGTTTTAAGCCACCAGGTTCGGGACGCAAACTGCGATCGACTACGTGGGAGTCTAGCAACATAGCCATTACACTAACTGCTGGTTCCTAATATTCAAAAAATTTCAAAAAAACCCAAAAATTAGAAAACCACGTGGTGCAGGACATGGCTAGATCGCAGGAGTCATGGAGCTGGTTCTTGAAGAAGGGCTGTTCTGTTCCCTTCCATCTCTCCTGGGTGGGGAGTGGGAGAGGAAATTATTAACAAGATAAAGGGCTAAGTGGGGCCAACAGGCCCAGAAAGATGCCTCACCTTAAACAAAATTCTAAAAAGCAAAAATTAAAAAAAAGAGAGAGAGAGAGAGGAGTCAGAGACAGAGACAGAGGTAGAGAGAGACAAAGACAGACACAGAGAGAGGAGGCCTGAGAGGAGTCTTCCTACCAGGCGAGTTTTCTATACTGGAGGCTGAATTATCAGTGGGACCTCTTCATTCCTCCGTTTCCCCAAAATGGCTAGATCATAGGAGCCATGGAGCTGGTTCTTGAAGAAGGGCTGTACTGTTCCCTCCGGTGCTTTATACTTCTATCCATTATTTTCATATTGTTATTATGACTTCTGAACCAGCTGTAGTCAAGGCAAGAGGAAGGAAAGGAGTGGCAAGAGGAACAGGATACTCATCACTTAATTGATGTCTTAAGAGGATTTCATGCCCACTGGGCCTGGCAGATGTTTTAAGCTGCCCCTTCCTTCTGGGAGTACTTGTGGGGCCTCAGAATCACCCTTTGCCACATGCAGTAATCAAGTGCAGTGCGTCAGCCCCTCCAAACTGCAGACTTTTTTTGTTGAGGTCACATTGTCCTTCCTTGGGCAGGATTTAAAATGGATCCAGGCCATTTGTTTTTCTCCCAAGGCATAAGGGAAAGGGTATGCTAGAAGCCCACAGCCTGAGAAAAGGCCCATGGAACTAATATATGGTGAGAACACTGGGACAGGAAAAGTGAGAGAGAGGGGCACAGAGAGAGCAGGTATGCAAAAGGAGGTGAAGAGGTAGGCAGAGGCCAGGCAAGGCCTCGAGAATTTGAATCTTTAAATCTGGGGTACAATTTCTAGCAGGTTAATGACAGAGCCTCAACAAACATGTGTTGAGGTTTTTGTTTCTGGTGTTTCACATCGCTTTTTTCACAAGTACTTACTTGTGAAACTCATCAGAATCTAAACACAGTCATTTGTGTCAACTTGTACTAAATCCTGAATAAGCCATGAGAGGGGAGGGCATGGAGGTGGGCTTTTTTTTTTTTTTTTTAAATACAAGTATGCCTGAGAGCAAGAACTGTCACTAGGACTGTGCCTAAAGCACAACTTTGCACAAAAACCACTGCAACCTGACACTAGGACTACCGCTGTGAGGACATTTGCCCAGAAACTTCCTGTCCAACTGATAATAACTGATGCCAATGATGATGCCCGTAACTAAGGGTGACATCAGTTCAGCCCTGTTATTAATCCCCAAACAATGATGTCACCCGTCTTTTTTGTGATGTTGGCTTTAAAATCATTCTAAAATATGTAAGACCCTGGTACACATATCCAGGGAAACTTGGATATCATAGTATCCAGGTGTTGGCCTCAACCTTAGCCCACATAAACTCCTTTTGCTTTACAAGTTACCTTAACTCAATTTACCTCTTTGATTGATCACTTGAAGACTGTGCAGCCAACTTAGAGAGCAGACATATCTCTTGCACACCAATATACTGTAGCAAAAATAAATAATATGCACTGTGAGCAAAGGAGCCAGCTATTCCAGGCTGGTGGCAAGTGGAGAAGGCTGCACAGAGGTTTCATGTGGAGGCTCCTGCT
>NW_006159751.1:1052464-1053798 GCF_000334495.1 Tupaia belangeri chinensis
CTGCTGAAGAATAGCTGTTGTCTGGGACCAACCAGAATGGAAGTACTCTTTAACTAAGGGACTAAAAATAAGCAGGCCAGAGGTAACATGAGTGCAGAGAGAGGTGAGAGAAAGAAGACAGTTTCCAAATAATGGGGAAGAGGGATTCTGGAGCCAGAGGATCATACCAGGAGACAGAGTCAAAATACCACCTCCTTCCTTTCACAAGGATCAATTCCTGTACAGTGGGTCTGAATGAAAGGATCTTTTCAGCAGCTGTCTCCACAGCAGATATTTTCTGACTTGTAAGAATTGCCATTGCTCAAGTCTGGGCTTCAGTGTCGGAAACTTTTGCAAGGCATAGTTGCCAGGGGAAGTCCCTGGAATCTCCTGGACTTCTTGCTTCCTTCCAGTAGGACAAGTTGTTGAAACCCCAGGGCATAAAAGGCCCAGAGGATGTGCATTTCTGGCACAACTGGCCAGAGGTGTGGGAGCAACCATCATGGACCAGAAATCTCTCTGGGCAGGTGCGTTTGGGCTGCTAATCCACCAGGGAAGTTAGTGAGGAGGGAGGGGAATACAAACCTGAGGAGGAATAAAGCTCCTCAGTCTCTCTGTTCACTCGCTATCAAGAAATATCAAGAGAATACAACTGTTCTAGGGAGACCATCTGTTTTTTCCTAAATGGGCAAAAAAAATTTGCCAGTGTCCTTTGGACAGGACATAGTCAGTTTGCACAGAGGTGCCTCTCATCCACATTACATAGAACTCAAGATGGGAAAGAGACTAAGCCTTCACAGTCTCTTGACGTATGAGCACTGTTTTGGAACTCACGTCTTTCATGGGGCTGTGCTTTGTGGGCATTTTAGAATTTCTTGGGGAGTTTCACATTTCTCCTCTGCAGGGTGGTTTTTTGGATTAAGTATTTTCTAAACCTTCAACTTTAAAGTTCTGATTCGAATTTTTTTTTTTTTTGGCTCATAATTTGGATAGGCATGGGGAGGCAGCTCAAGAAACAGAACTGTGGGTGAGCAAGAAGTTTGCCAGAAGGAGAGAGGATATGTCTGAAAGAGGACAGAAGCCATTTCAATGAGTTCATCCTTACCTCTTTCATCTTGTCTTATACTCTCAAGCCATGAGCAGCCCACTTGGAAAGAGCCTTTTGAGTTTCCTGCAGAAATTCTTAGCACTAGGCTCTCAGGAGGGCAGTCCATAGAGAAGCAGCACTTTGGAGAAGGGCCAGGAGGCTGACCTGACAGTAGATCTGGCAACTAGAATTTCTGTGACCATTTAGTCAGTGTGTGGAGGACCAGCTTCTCGCCTATTCTGCCTCCTGCCTAAAAAGTGAGAATCAG
>NW_006159751.1:1053829-1061953 GCF_000334495.1 Tupaia belangeri chinensis
GAAAGAATAATACAGCTCTGTTTTCCAGTCCTTAGTTCTGCAGGGATGGTATCAGCTCCAGCAGTTGTATCATCCAAAGTTTTTCCTTTTTACCTGCCTTTTTCTCTATTTTCAGATCCCCCAGGGTCCAAGTGTGGGTAAGAATGAATAGTGTTCCAGACAAGGGGACTGTAGTTTAAGGAGTCTTGCCTATGGGGCAATGTTTCTAGGACCCAGGTTCCTGCTCTTTCCTTCCCTTTAGAGGGATGAAGTAAAGATAGAACAATTTAACTAGTCCTCCTAGGGGAGATGTCCTGTGGAGAGACTGGGCATGATCTCAAACATGCAAGCTTAGAGCACTGCAAATCCTCATACTTCTCAGTTCATCTTGCCTTGTAAGAGTTAGTTGCTTGTATGTGTGTAGGTTGACCAGTAATCTAAATTTTCTCAGGGCAGTACTAGTTTAAGTTATAGTCCAAGGAAACATATTTTAAAATGCTCCTGTAAAAAAAAAAAAATGCTCCCTTTCAGTCTTCAGAGAGTCCTACTGGACAATATGCTATAAGGTCAGCCTACCTAGATTCAACTCCAGACTGGACTATCAACTCCTTGAGTGCACAGAAGGTATCAGTTTTGTTTTAGTTTCCTAGACAATGATTGGTGAGTCAATGAAATTTTGTGGGATAAATAAGTAAGCAGATTGATTCCTAGTTTGGAAGATGTTTCTGCCTAGGGCTATAGAGACCCAAAAGGCACCTAAGGGCCGGGGACCTTGAGGCCCTGGAAAGAGACCACAGCAGCTATGGCTGGAGAGTGCACAGGCAGTATGACTTTGTCTTATATGTAGGCACACCCACATACTCACCACGTCCTTTGGGACAGATGATCCAGGTTTGCCTCAACATAATTCTCTTTCCATGGTCTATTACAGGTTTAGTGATCTTGCTGCTTCTGCAGGGAGGTAAGTACTCCCCAGGTTACTACTACCTCGGTCTTCAAGGTTGGGTCCTTATAATTCTTATGTTCCATTTCTGTCTCTGCTATGTGCTCTCTCTCTTGATTCCTCTCTCAAATTCTGCTACTAGCATGGTTACGACTTCTGAATTTTCATTCTGTGTTGTCATCCATGGTTTGGGTTCCATTTTTAAAAATCTCTCTCTCTCTTGTTCTTCTCTCTCATATTTAACCTCAATGTGTGTGTGTACAACATATGAATATATACATATATGTACAATATGTATCATGTGTTATCTGTCCATTCACACGCACTGTATCTCCGTGCTCTGTGGGTGTTTTACACATAGATATCTTTGTCTTTAAATGCTGTTCTTAACTGGGATCTGGGTACTCAAGAGCCAGCACTAAGGGCTCAGGGTGAATGACCCTCAGAGACTGGCTGAATGAGCAAAGGGTGCAATGACTGTCTTGGGGAGAAACCTGTAACTTTCTGGACCCTAAGGCAACAGCAAGGTCCCATTGGCTTTTTTCACTCTACTCTAGGGTCTGCCTACAAACTCGTTTGCTACTTTACCAACTGGTCCCAGGACAGACAGGATCCAGGAAAATTCACCCCTAAGAATATTGACCCCTTCCTATGCTCTCACCTCATCTACTCATTTGCCAGCATCACTAACAACAAGGTCATCATCAACGACAAGAATGACGCAGCACTTTACCAGACCATCAACGAGCTCAAAACCAAGTTAGTAGAATCAGGGTGGCCTTCCTAGGTGGGTTTTGGGAGAAGGAAGTTGGTCTTATCTGGACCTAGGCCTACTATTTTATTCATCTATTCATATTTGTTTCTTTGGGTATGCTTCTGAGCCTAACTGTTCTCCTCAAAGCTTCTTTTTTTTTTTTTTTTCCTCCAGTGAACCTGACTACTAAGCAGCTAGCACTATTTGTCAATAATCTTCCTATCAGGAATTATCTTTTTAGTTAAAGTTTTCCTAGTAGCCAGAAAAGAAATAATCAGTTTGTTCTTCTACTCCAGGAATCCCAAACTGAAAATCCTTTTGTCCATTGGAGGGTACCTGTTTGGCTCCAAAGGGTAAGACTACATCACGTCACTATTTTTCATTCATTCCCCCATGTAATTTCTGGTCATTATCACTTTCTACCTCCTAAGAAGATACGTTGAACTGGGCAATGAGAAATTTCCCCATGGCCAGGTGACAAAATTGATCTGAGTTTTGTCATGAGCAGAGCACAACAGTAGGTTTGTTGGTGTCTTGGGAAGAACTTGACAGGAGATTCACACAAGCTTAGGCACTTAAGATCTGAGAAAGAACTGGACCAAGAGCAATAAATTCTTAAATGATTTACATGAATGTTTTTCACTTTAGGAATTATGGGAGATAGTTTTAGTTGAGAAGTACTATTTTTGTTTAACAACTTGAGTGTTTGACTTAGCATCATGAGGTTAGTTGGGTGGATTATTTCCACTTAAGAACTGGACCTTGCCCCAAAGTAGTGAATTGCAATGTTGTGAGTCAGGGCTATGCAACCAGAAGACCCGAGAAAAGCAGAACAGCAGAGGAGACAATTGGGTCTGCTTTGCTTAAAAACAAAGTCACTATCAATGCAAAGCATACATTATAAATTGTATTTTAAGTCACATAAAACTGCTATCCCATTTATACTGAAAGCTAAATAGGCACTGGCAGGTGGCATGGTGGTTGAGGCACTGGACTCCCACATGGCTGATTACAGTTTGAGTACCAGACCTGGTGGCTTGCTTTCTCATTTTCTCTCTTTCTCTCTCTCTCTCTGTCTCTCTTTGGTCAAATTTTCAAATAATGATAAATAAAAAATTGGACAAATAATTCTTTAAAAAGGTAAAACAAAGGAAGTTATATAGGGACTCAGATGACATAATGGTTATGTCACTGGACTCTCACATAGCTGACCATGGTTTAAGGCCTATACCCAGTGGCGTAAAACATGCATGCATGCCCAAAATCCTGAGAAGAAACTAAAGAAGGAATTGTGGTATGGCCAACCCCCCCAGGGGGTGAGTTCTCATTTTCTGTCTCTCTCTCTCTGTCTCTCCAGCGAGTACACTTGCCCTATAGCAAAGAATCTCTCAAAAATAAAGCACTAAATAAATACAAAACATAAGGATGAAAGATATCTTTATTTGATCTCCAACGAATTTAATCTAATTTTAAATTTCTTTTAATTTTTTCTATTATTTTAAATTGTAGAGAGCACAGATGTATGAGAGACAAGGAAAGAGATATCCTTTGCAGGGTCCCACCAATCTGCAGTCCCCCCTTTCCCAGTCTGCCAGCTCCTCAAGATAGTGTGTCCCCACACACAGGTGACTGACATGTTTTTAAGCTGATCCAGCTATCCAAGCCCATGGTTGGGTGTATGGTTTCCAGCCCTGCAGAATACTTGCACCATTCCTACACCGCAGTGGTTGTGCCTGCTTTAATTTTTAAAGTGTTATCAATTTTAAAAATCCAGAGTTCTTCAGCTCAGCCAGCAGTGTCTCTCAGTTTTTATGGAAGTTTGATAGTACAACTTCCTCATGTAGCTTGTCAGTACTGTTACAGCTAGAGCTGGCAAAGAGAAGTCAGCATTAAAAAGCATACATAAAATTCTCCATACAGAAAGAAGAAAGATCAGGCTACCTAAATTAATTGGTTCTGTGTTAACCCCACCATGAACACCCTTCAATTATGAAGGGTGTTCATGGCAACTCTCCTACTATTTAAATGATCACTCCTTTCTAATAGTTGCTTAAATTTGGAATCAATTCAACTAGAACTGCCTTCATTTATGCATTAATTTATTTAATAAACAATTTATTGAGTGTCTATTGTATACCAGTTTAGTGGCCACAGGGGGGCTTTGGAAAGACTTGAATAGATGAAAGCCTCTAGAGTTGCTTGTTTGGAAAACAAATCATTTGGTTTGGATTTTCCTTTAGATATTTGCAAGCTATGTGCAAGTTGTGTGGCTTCAGGAAAGTTCCTTAACATCTCTAAGCTAAAGTCATTTGTGTGTTTGTTTTAAACTATACAATCAGAATAACAAAATCTATCTCAGGGTGATGGTAGGGCATGGAATATAAGCAGTTAGATATAGCGCCAATATGCAATAAGGACTCAATGCTCACAATATTGCTGTTATATTATTGTTACTATTATTAGGTACGTGCCAAGGTTTGTGCTGTGAAGAATACTTAAATATGTGCAATGCACAGACTTGCTTCTAAGGAGCAAATCAAAACATTTCTAATCAGTGTCTTTTTTTCTTTTTTAATGGTTTTTGCTTTAGGGCGCTTGCTCTCACCAAAGAGAGAGACAGACAGACAAACAGACAGAGACAGTGAGAGGGAAAGTGAAAAATCACTCCTCAGAGGGAATGTCCACATTAAAATTCCTTCTCCATTTCTCCCTAGAATCCTGGGCATGTACACACACGCACCTGGTGTGAGTTTCAAGCCAGCAGGACTCAAACCACAGTTGGTCATGTGGGATTCTAGTGATGTATTGCTACTCCATTTGCTGGCCCGAATGAGTGTCTTTTCTAAAATTAGAAGTGTCTGTCCAAAAGCTCAGGTGCAATAGTTATCATTATAAACACTTTTGAGATGCAAGAGAAAAAGGTAGAAACCAAAATCTACTGTGGTTTTCTAATACTTGGCTAGTTTCTAGTTACTTCTCCCACTACGCAGCTGAGATACATTCAGGGACCAAAATCTCAATTCAATATTGACTGAAACAAAAATTAATTAAAAAAATCTAAGGATGCCTGGGGATGAGAACTGTTATGAGAGGTAGAAAGTGGCAGAATTCAAAGGATATGTCCCCAAGAAAATACCAATATCTTGTCTATGGCATTGGATTTTATGCACTATTGTGGCCCTCTCGGTGGACAGCTGAGACTCACCTTTTGGGCTTAAGAACTCTAGGTCAGCTGAAAGCCCCTAGGGTTGCTTGTTTGGGAAACAAAGTCCAGCTCTATTATTATAGAACTTTCCTAAATGTATTCTTTGTGAGGCACATGAGGCAGAATTGGCATCCTTAATCCCAAATAAGAGACAGTTGGGCTGGAACCCAGAGTGCTGGTTAGTAACAAATGGGCCACCAGAAAGGACACTGACCTGGGACTTGAACACAGATCTCCTGACCCTAAGCCCACTACACTGCAAACTGCTTTTCCAAGAGGTGTTTGGAAGGTGCTAAAGAAAATTAAAGCTAGACAGTAGTTACTGTGATAAAGACAGGATTTATTTAAGAACTGTTGCAACAGTTCTTAAGGGAAAAGGAGACCTCTGAATGAGGTGACTTCAAAAAGTTTGTGGGAAAATGGATTTAAAGTATGTTTATTTTGGTGTCAAAAATTTGAAATCCATGCAATAATTTTTCATAAAACACATTTTCAGTGAATTTTCTGAAGACTCTCTCATGTAGTGCCTAGTTTGGTTCCAAATACAGCAAAGCCAAGTAGGGTTTTATAGCCGAAGAATAGGTTGGGGGGATGGATAATTAAAAAGAGGAAAGATTAGATCTTAGGAGATTCCAGCTAAACAGACTCAACAAGATCCTTTCTAAAGGCAGGCCAGGGCATTCCAATACCGGCTAGGAGATGGTCACCTGGGAAGTGGTAATATATTGAGACCAGTCAAATACTAAGGGTGGAAGAGTCTGACTAAACTAATTTAACAAGATTCTTGCTAAAACTGGGCATGGCAAAGATGGCGGATGGAAACTCAAGGTTGAGGTCTCATTTAGAAGAGAGCTCAGAGGAGGCTGTATAAGTTTGGACAAGAAAAATTTTTGTCAATGGTAGCCCATTACCCTGTAAAAAGTTCTACAGAGACCCCAATCCCCCTTTACCTGATCTGATCAATTTTCTGACCCAACAATTCTTTCTCTGCCCGCCTGTTCCAAAAGTGGGAGGATAGAGACAGACAAAAAGTGAGTGAATAAATTATTCAGGATTTCTGTGAAAAAAATGTGTTGCTTATTCTTCCTAAAAAACACTGTTTTTGCCTCTCCCCAGATTCCACCCCATGGTTGATTCTTCAACATCACGCTTAGAATTTATTAACTCCATAATTCTCTTCCTGAGAAACCATAACTTTGATGGACTAGATATAAGCTGGATCTACCCAGATCGGAAAGACAACACTGTTTTCACCATGCTAATTCAAGTAAGCCAGAGTCCACGCTATACTCTTGCCTTTAACATGTGGAATCCATGGGTCCCTGGATGAGACTTTGGAGAAGTTGCTAGTGTAGGCATTCATTTAGCTACCTGTGAGCTCAGATGATGGTGTGCAGTTGTTCTCTCAACAAACCTATACTAAGTACTGGGTACTAGACATCAAAAGAATCCCTGTTCTCAAAGAGTTCACATTCTAGTAAGGAATACACACATGGAGTCTGGTTGGAAACCACAGTCCCTGCCTTTTGGAAGCCCCCTTGGAAGGAGGGCAAGCCCTTGTTCCTGGTTTAGAGCAAGGACAACATTAAACAGTAAAGCTCCCTTATATGATGAAAACACCAAAACAAAGTAACTTCTGTGTAAAATAGTAAGGGGCCATAGAATTTTCTGGGTGCTGAGATAACCTCATAGAAGATCTACCAGATAGGTCAGAAAATCTATCTGGGTGGAAACCCAGATAGTTCTTTTCTGGGCACAGTGAGGCTGGGGTCCTCCTGCCTAATATGGAGACATCCAGAGCAGATATAGGCAGAAGGCATCTCCATGTGGAATGGAAAGGAAAGGGTTGATCTCTGCACCTAATGTGATTCTTGAAACTTCATAGATCCCAGGGAAGAAGATTAGCTCTGTATTCCAGAAAGAGGGAATCTGATATCTTGTTTTTTTTTTTTTTTTTTTTTTTATAGGAATTAGCAGAAGCCTTTAATAACGACATTGGAAAATCTAGTCAAGAAAGACTGCTCTTGACTGCAGGTGTATCTGCAGGGAGACAGATGATTGATAACAGCTATCAGATCAAAACATTAGCAGAGTGAGTACAGTCATGGGTCACTTAATGACAATGATACATTGTGAGAAATGCATCATTAAGCAGTTTTGTTATTGTGCAAACATGATAGCGTAGAGCTGCACAAACCTTGTTGGAATAGCCTACTGCACAACTAGAGTATATGGTATATGAAACTATGGGGCCATGGATTTATGTGCTTTCCATTGCTGACTGAAGTGTCATGATGGCCACATGACTACACATCAGAGCATCTTCTCTTGTCCCTTTGGTTCCTATTGTCTTTCTGGCCAGTGCAAATGACAAATGTCACTATGTCTAAGGAATGAGGGGAGGAAGGTGAGAGGCAAAGTCACTATCACTACACAATTCAGACAGAAACTTCTTTAAGATAATTTTTAATCCTTCTCATGGCATTCAAAGCCCCCTTATAATTATCTGCAATTATTGTTTTTATCGCTGCTAACCACAGAATCTGTTTCTTTGCTTTTGGGACTTTAGAAAACTGGATTTCATTAACCTCCTGTCCTTCGACTTCCATGGGTCTTGGGAAAAGCCCCTCGTCACTGGCCACAACAGCCCTCTGAGAAAGGGGCAGCTAGACAGAGGGACAAGCTCCTACTACAATGTGGTGAGTGGTACAAAGGAAATGCAGTGGGGCTGGGTGGAGGGATGGACCTGGGGAAAGTGCAACTCATCTAGAGTTACTTCTGTCCCAGACTGAGGAGTAGACATGTACCCAAGAGGGACTCAGATAACCCCAGGAGCTAATGAATGCAAGGGAAATGTTTTGGCCAGACATCAGGACAACGTCACCTGGAAAATGCCAGAAGCCCTGGTAGTCGAGGTGTTCTAAACTCTGTGTTTAGCCCAGCATGTTACCAATCCCGTCTTTGATACATTTTCTGGAACCTACATAGATATACAGAAAGCATGCCCTCCTGTGTCCATCCATATTATCTATTTAATGTAATCTTCAAAACAACCCTGTGAGGTTGGCTGGGCAGGAAGCATTACTCTCATTTACAGATGATAAAACAGAAGCCTGGAAGATCCAATGACTGCTCGAGGTCAGGCTGATGTAAATATCCTGAAGAGTGCTGGGAAGTAGAAAGTTGAAGGAAAATATTTTGTTGTTGTTACTGCTATGCTTTATATATATATATATATATATA
>NW_006159751.1:1074325-1092122 GCF_000334495.1 Tupaia belangeri chinensis
TATATATATAAATGTGGATTTCTAAAATTTGAGGAGAAAAAAGTGTTGTCTAGATTGCATGTTTCCAAGCCTTTAATCTAACATTACAAAACTGGTCATTCAAAACTGGATCTTCTGATTTCTAGTTTGGAGTTTTCTAAGACTCCATGTGGTTGAGTCATATCAACCTCCTCTACTCCTATCTCTCTGATGGCTATCTTTAAGGATGAGGAAACACATTCTCATGTGTTTTAACCTCTTGTTTTGTTCTAGAGTACAGGAAGATGAAAACTAGCCTCTTACTTTCCAATATGTCATTCTGAGTCCAAAGCCATTTTGATGTTTTACATAGTGGCAGTCTGATGGCCATCTTCGTCATTAAGCATGATTAGCCATAGTGTAGACAAAATCCATAGGCAATTGACTCAAAGGGAAAATAAATAGGGTGACAATATTGACTTCATGTTTTCTCAATCCATTGCCTGATTTATTGTATGATCCACTGTCCAATCATTCCCCCCATCCCATAACTTACCAAAAAAAAAAAAAGAGTCTCTTACGGCAGAAGAGCATTAAATAAATTAGAAAAGGCACTCTGGTCCTGATGATACTTTCCACACTTGAATATAGAAAAGGAATCATCTCTATGAAGTTTGAGATGCAGGCTAAGAAAGGCCTGTTAACCTCTTTCCCCACAACAAGAGTGTCAGTTTATTTTCACTTTCTAGGAATATGCTGTTGCATACTGGATACGTAAGGGAATGCCTGCTGAGAAGATCATCATGGGCATCCCCACGTATGGACATTCCTTCACATTGGCCTCTGCAGAAACTTCTCTGGGGGCCCCTGCCTCTGGTCCTGGAGCTGCTGGTCCCATCACCAAGTCTTCAGGCTTCCTGGCTTATTATGAGGTACCTGGAGCCTCCTCATGTATTCAGCTACGTGCCGTATCTGGGTAGGAAGTCCAGCTTCAGTCTGGCAATAATACAGTAACTCATTGAGTGTCGCGAAGGTAGATGTATCCAGTACCACTGTGATATGTAAGAAATGCTCCTACTCCTGTCTTGGGGAGGGGGTCAGGGAACACTTCCTGGGGGAAGTGAAATAAGTTGAACTCTTGAAGAGGAGATGGAGCTAGCCAGGAATAGGGATGTGTAGAGAAGGATATGGGAGTTTGCAAAAGGGCAATTTCCCCAGGTTGTTGACTTGGACAGCTAAGTGGAAGAGAAAAGACAGTAGAGGAAGTAGAGTGAGTATTGGTACTGAATATGAGATCAATTTCAGAATCCTGAGTTCGAAGAGCCTGTGGGACATCCAGTTGCCTATGGGATATACAGAAAACAAGTGAACAATTAGGTATATGGATTTGGATCATAGAAGGTAGTATGAACTAGAGATGTAGATTTTAAAATCACCAGATAAAGATGGGTTTGAAGACAAAGCAGATTGTGAGAAGTGAATAGGGCCCAAGACAAACCCAAGGACCTATGTACCTGATGGGACTGGTTCCAGAGCCTACTGATTAAGAGAAGCCAGATCCAATATGACTGACTATGGTTCAAGTTCCAACCGTGAAGGCTTTAAAAACACTCCAAGCATGTGTACATGTGTGTCCCAAATCCCAACAGGATGGATAAATAGAGGAAAAGGGATTGCAATGTGCTTTCTCCCTCTTTCTTTGTCTCTCCCTCTCTGGAGAAATCATGTGCCATCTGGCAATTAGGAAAAAAGAAAGAAAAAAGAAAGAAAGAAAGAAAGAAAGAAAGAAAGAAAGAAAGAAAGAAAGAAAGAAAGAAAGAAAGAAAGAGAGAGAAACTAACCAATGATAGAAGGGGTGATCCCAGAACAGAGCATATTGGGAATGGGAAGGGACAGAGGGAGAGTAGTGGGATTGAGCAGGAATAAGCTACAAGATGGGGAATGATGGTGATGGTCATCACAATACTTCACATTTATAGAGCAATTTTGCTGTTTGTTTTCAAAAAATATCGTTCACATACATTAGTTCATTAAGTCTTAATGCTATCGTAGGATAAATATGTAGAAGACATTAGTATAATTATGTGCATTTCACAAATGAATAAATGAGAAAATGTATTGGTCACTGCTGGGATCTGATCTAGAACTCAAGTATTTTCTGATTTCTAGCTGCTTATGCTTCCTCCTGGTGAAGCCTTAACATGAACAGTTTATGTTAAGTTCATGTTGGACCATCCATTCTGTATTATGGATTGGGTAAATTCTCATTGTTTGAGCCCTAAAATAAAAGTTTTGATATTTTTGTCAAGCCCCTAGTAACTCATCTGCCCTGTCTACCTCATTAAAGTTCAAGAATAGCCCATTATGACCCTCTTGTTTCCCTTTCTTCTGCCAGGTCTGTCAATTCCTGCAAGGAGCCAAGATCACAAGGCTTCAGGATCAACAAGTTCCTTTTGCAGTCAAGGGGAACCAGTGGGTGGGGTATGACGATGTGGAGAGTATAGAGACTAAGGTAGGTAGGAAAGAGATTTTTGGATGGGAGCGGGAGGGATACTCCTTTTAGTGGGAATGGGAATATGTGGCAAAATACTCAATTTTGAAAGAGAGGAGCTTCTGGAGACCCAGACTCTAGGATCAGATCCAGGGGCCTCTGTAGCCCAAGCCCTTAGTGACTCTAAGCCACACCTGTGAGCACCTGTGTTGTAGGCAGGAAAGATGAAAGGATGCAAGAAAGGATTGAGAATAAGTGAGGAAGTAACAAGTGGAGAGAAGAGTTGAGAAAGAAGAAGAGAGAGGGAATAAAGGAGACATCTGTTTCTGTATAGAGCGATTATTTACCTTTCTACCTTGTCAATTATACCAGGACAAACTGTTCAGTCTGTCTCATGGATTACCTGATTAGGAGGCTTCAGATTTCTGAGCCTACCAGTTCTTAGACATTGACTTATGTTGTTTGTCTTCCAGGTTTAGGGCAGGAAGGAGGTATAAGTACAATTGACAATCCCAGGCCATTTGTCTTGCTAAGGGCTTCTTAATTTTCATAGCCTCCAAAAATGCAGTGACCCCACAAGCCAAAACAGAAGGTTATAAATCATGGGTGGCCCTTTCTTTTTCTCCCTGAGCAATATTTCCCTTCAGGAACTCTCTAACTCCAAGAAAATCATTAAATCTAGAGCCGCATTCTCAACTCAAATCTTCATTTGAACCTGATTTAGTTATGGGCATTTAAGGTCCTCTCCTAATCTACATATGTCCCTCTGCACCTCCCACAGGTTCAGTTTCTAAAGAATTTAAACCTAGGCGGGGCCATGATCTGGTCTATTGACCTGGATGACTTCACTGGCAAATCCTGCAATCAAGGCCCCTACCCGCTTGTCCAAGCTGTCAAGAAAAACCTTGGCTCCCTGTGAAGGTAATAGAGTTTGGGGCTGGAGCTGGGAGTGGGCAGAGAGTTGTACAGAGCTGGAAACAGAAGACCAAGGGAGATCATCATTACCTATTTGGACAGATCCTTCCTTATGCTCCTCTGTATCTTCTGCCATGTTTTCTTGTTGATTAGGCTGATTCTGTCAGTTAGATAGCCTTCCCATAGTCTTTTTTTTTTTTTTTTTTTTTTTTTATTTACATTTTTTTCTTTATTTACATTCATTCACTGTACATCATTATAGCATACAAAATGAGATTTTTCCATTGAGAATACACTGTATATTGGCTCAATCAAGCACATCAACATGTTATTGTCAACAAATCATTTTCCATTTCTTGTTTTCTGTATATTTTGCCTTTTTCCCCATTCTTGATTCCCTATCTCACCCTCTGCCATCTCCCACCCTCCTCCCACACTGTGTCTGGTATCTATTGGTGCTTTCTATGCCTCCCCCATTTTATTGTTTCACTAAATATCTTAATAAATCTAAATATTTTCAACAGCAAGCACAGCTGATATGTACATATCCATGAACACAAGTCTGACTTTAGGCATAAACCTCAGTGAATAGAATGAACATACTATAAAGTAGCACCTAACTAGGGCTATATAGCTTAACTGCAGTCATCAAATAGGTATTTCTAATGCCTTTTTTTTTTCTTCTGAAATTTTTTTTATTAATTTACATTCATCCCCTGAGCATCATCACAACATTCTAAATGTGATTTCCCATCTAGAATGTACTGTATAGTGGCTTAGTAATGCATGTTCTCATCCATAATATTCCATTTCTACTTTCATATATATGTTTTTTTACCCCATGTCTAGCCCTCTGCCCTATTCCACTCTCTTATTACACTATCTCTGCTGTCTACAGTTGTCTTCAATCCCTTTTCCCCCAACATTTCGTTGGTCACACAATATCATAAGTAATCTAACTACTTTCAATAGCAAGATCAGCCGATGGTTTCAAGAAAAGCAGTTTTGAACTGGTAAGGATATTTCTTTGAAACTTAAAGCCTAGAAACAGGTTAGTATTCTGTTCAAATAGTAGGAACATGAATCTATTGATAGCTGAAGACAGGACAAAAATCCTTAAAACCGGACAACAAAGCTTAGAAGAAAAGCAGCAATATTTTAGTCAAGTCGTAGAATACTGTTTCATCAGTTCAGTCTCATGTACTTAATCTTTCTTCTGTATCTGTTGAGGTTCGATGTTCCAGATTGAAATCTGGGATGTAATACTCAACTCCAGCTTTTGGCCCTACAATTAAGTTGCCCATTTTCTTAGTTTCTGAACTCTTATTTCTGTGTGTCTGCATTTAATTTTACTGACATAGCACTCCCTTAAGAACTTCTTGGAGATCCGGTCTGGTGCTGGTAAATTCTTTCAGGTTTTGTTTATCTGGGAAAGTTCGTGTCTTTTCTTCCCAAATGAACGATAACCTTGCTGGGTACAGAATTCTCGGTTGAAATTGCTTTTCCCTTAATACTTTGAATACATTTTCCCATTCTCTCCTCGCTCTCATTGTTTCCGATGAGAGGTCTGCCGTTAGTCTGATGGGATACCCTTTGTAGGTAACTTGCCTTTTTTCTCTTGCCAGTCTTAGTATCTTGTCTTTGTCTGTGGTTTTGGTCAATCTGGCTATAATGTGTCTTGGAGAAGATCTTCTTGGGTTGATTCTATTTGGGGTCCTCTGTATTTCTTGGGACTGAATCTTTGAGTGCCTCTCCAGGTTTGGAAAATTTTCTTGTAAGATTTCATGGAATAGATTATCAATGCCCTTATGAGTCTCTTCACCTTCTGGGATGCCTATTATCCGGATGTTTGGACGTTTGATGGTATCTAGTACTTCTCGCATATTATTCTCAAATTTTTGGGCCATTTTCTCAGTCTTCGCGGTGGATTTTTCTAGGCCAACCATTTTCTCTTCTACATTAGAGATTCTATTTTCTGTATGATCTAGTCTGCTTTTAATACTTTCAAGGGAGATTTTGACTTCTTGTATTATAGCCTTCATCTCTAACAGTTCCATCTGATTCTTTTGTAAAGTGTGAAATTCCTCTTTTAGATCTAGCATGAATTTCCTCACCTCCTGGAACTCTTCAACTCCTTTCTCCTTCCTCTTCAGCAGTTCCTTGTCTCTCTTCTCTTCCATCTCTGTTAGCTTTGCCATTATGAATGTTCTGAATTCTTTATCAGACATTTCCATGATTTCCATTGAACTGTGTGTGGATAAAGAGGAGCTATCCTTTTCCCTTGTGGGAGAGGTATTTTCCTGCTTCCCCATATTTCTTGTGGTCCTGCAGCGATTTCTAGTCATCTGGTGGATGGTCGGTTTCTTCCCAAACACGCGAGTTTTGGATGCTGGAGGCCCAGTTATCAGTGGGACATCTTCCTTTCTCCCCAAATGGCTAGATCACAGGAGCCATGGAGCTGTCTGCCTCTTGAAGAAGGGCTGTTCACGCGAGTTTTGGATGCTGGAGGCCCAGTTATCAGTGGGACATCTTCCTTTCTCCCCAAATGGCTAGATCACAGGAGCCATGGAGCTGTCTGCCTCTTGAAGAAGGGCTGTTCACGCGAGTTTTGGATGCTGGAGGCCCAGTTATCAGTGGGACATCTTCCTTTCTCCCCAAATGGCTAGATCACAGGAGCCATGGAGCTGTCTGCCTCTTGAAGAAGGGCTGTTCACGCGAGTTTTGGATGCTGGAGGCCCAGTTATCAGTGGGACATCTTCCTTTCTCCCCAAATGGCTAGATCACAGGAGCCATGGAGCTGTCTGCCTCTTGAAGAAGGGCTGTTCACGCGAGTTTTGGATGCTGGAGGCCCAGTTATCAGTGGGACATCTTCCTTTCTCCCCAAATGGCTAGATCACAGGAGCCATGGAGCTGTCTGCCTCTTGAAGAAGGGCTGTTCACGCGAGTTTTGGATGCTGGAGGCCCAGTTATCAGTGGGACATCTTCCTTTCTCCCCAAATGGCTAGATCACAGGAGCCATGGAGCTGTCTGCCTCTTGAAGAAGGGCTGTTCACGCGAGTTTTGGATGCTGGAGGCCCAGTTATCAGTGGGACATCTTCCTTTCTCCCCAAATGGCTAGATCACAGGAGCCATGGAGCTGTCTGCCTCTTGAAGAAGGGCTGTTCACGCGAGTTTTGGATGCTGGAGGCCCAGTTATCAGTGGGACATCTTCCTTTCTCCCCAAATGGCTAGATCACAGGAGCCATGGAGCTGTCTGCCTCTTGAAGAAGGGCTGTTCACGCGAGTTTTGGATGCTGGAGGCCCAGTTATCAGTGGGACATCTTCCTTTCTCCCCAAATGGCTAGATCACAGGAGCCATGGAGCTGTCTGCCTCTTGAAGAAGGGCTGTTCACGCGAGTTTTGGATGCTGGAGGCCCAGTTATCAGTGGGACATCTTCCTTTCTCCCCAAATGGCTAGATCACAGGAGCCATGGAGCTGTCTGCCTCTTGAAGAAGGGCTGTTCACGCGAGTTTTGGATGCTGGAGGCCCAGTTATCAGTGGGACATCTTCCTTTCTCCCCAAATGGCTAGATCACAGGAGCCATGGAGCTGTCTGCCTCTTGAAGAAGGGCTGTTCACGCGAGTTTTGGATGCTGGAGGCCCAGTTATCAGTGGGACATCTTCCTTTCTCCCCAAATGGCTAGATCACAGGAGCCATGGAGCTGTCTGCCTCTTGAAGAAGGGCTGTTCACGCGAGTTTTGGATGCTGGAGGCCCAGTTATCAGTGGGACATCTTCCTTTCTCCCCAAATGGCTAGATCACAGGAGCCATGGAGCTGTCTGCCTCTTGAAGAAGGGCTGTTCACGCGAGTTTTGGATGCTGGAGGCCCAGTTATCAGTGGGACATCTTCCTTTCTCCCCAAATGGCTAGATCACAGGAGCCATGGAGCTGTCTGCCTCTTGAAGAAGGGCTGTTCACGCGAGTTTTGGATGCTGGAGGCCCAGTTATCAGTGGGACATCTTCCTTTCTCCCCAAATGGCTAGATCACAGGAGCCATGGAGCTGTCTGCCTCTTGAAGAAGGGCTGTTCACGCGAGTTTTGGATGCTGGAGGCCCAGTTATCAGTGGGACATCTTCCTTTCTCCCCAAATGGCTAGATCACAGGAGCCATGGAGCTGTCTGCCTCTTGAAGAAGGGCTGTTCACGCGAGTTTTGGATGCTGGAGGCCCAGTTATCAGTGGGACATCTTCCTTTCTCCCCAAATGGCTAGATCACAGGAGCCATGGAGCTGTCTGCCTCTTGAAGAAGGGCTGTTCACGCGAGTTTTGGATGCTGGAGGCCCAGTTATCAGTGGGACATCTTCCTTTCTCCCCAAATGGCTAGATCACAGGAGCCATGGAGCTGTCTGCCTCTTGAAGAAGGGCTGTTCACGCGAGTTTTGGATGCTGGAGGCCCAGTTATCAGTGGGACATCTTCCTTTCTCCCCAAATGGCTAGATCACAGGAGCCATGGAGCTGTCTGCCTCTTGAAGAAGGGCTGTTCACGCGAGTTTTGGATGCTGGAGGCCCAGTTATCAGTGGGACATCTTCCTTTCTCCCCAAATGGCTAGATCACAGGAGCCATGGAGCTGTCTGCCTCTTGAAGAAGGGCTGTTCACGCGAGTTTTGGATGCTGGAGGCCCAGTTATCAGTGGGACATCTTCCTTTCTCCCCAAATGGCTAGATCACAGGAGCCATGGAGCTGTCTGCCTCTTGAAGAAGGGCTGTTCACGCGAGTTTTGGATGCTGGAGGCCCAGTTATCAGTGGGACATCTTCCTTTCTCCCCAAATGGCTAGATCACAGGAGCCATGGAGCTGTCTGCCTCTTGAAGAAGGGCTGTTCACGCGAGTTTTGGATGCTGGAGGCCCAGTTATCAGTGGGACATCTTCCTTTCTCCCCAAATGGCTAGATCACAGGAGCCATGGAGCTGTCTGCCTCTTGAAGAAGGGCTGTTCACGCGAGTTTTGGATGCTGGAGGCCCAGTTATCAGTGGGACATCTTCCTTTCTCCCCAAATGGCTAGATCACAGGAGCCATGGAGCTGTCTGCCTCTTGAAGAAGGGCTGTTCACGCGAGTTTTGGATGCTGGAGGCCCAGTTATCAGTGGGACATCTTCCTTTCTCCCCAAATGGCTAGATCACAGGAGCCATGGAGCTGTCTGCCTCTTGAAGAAGGGCTGTTCACGCGAGTTTTGGATGCTGGAGGCCCAGTTATCAGTGGGACATCTTCCTTTCTCCCCAAATGGCTAGATCACAGGAGCCATGGAGCTGTCTGCCTCTTGAAGAAGGGCTGTTCACGCGAGTTTTGGATGCTGGAGGCCCAGTTATCAGTGGGACATCTTCCTTTCTCCCCAAATGGCTAGATCACAGGAGCCATGGAGCTGTCTGCCTCTTGAAGAAGGGCTGTTCACGCGAGTTTTGGATGCTGGAGGCCCAGTTATCAGTGGGACATCTTCCTTTCTCCCCAAATGGCTAGATCACAGGAGCCATGGAGCTGTCTGCCTCTTGAAGAAGGGCTGTTCACGCGAGTTTTGGATGCTGGAGGCCCAGTTATCAGTGGGACATCTTCCTTTCTCCCCAAATGGCTAGATCACAGGAGCCATGGAGCTGTCTGCCTCTTGAAGAAGGGCTGTTCACGCGAGTTTTGGATGCTGGAGGCCCAGTTATCAGTGGGACATCTTCCTTTCTCCCCAAATGGCTAGATCACAGGAGCCATGGAGCTGTCTGCCTCTTGAAGAAGGGCTGTTCACGCGAGTTTTGGATGCTGGAGGCCCAGTTATCAGTGGGACATCTTCCTTTCTCCCCAAATGGCTAGATCACAGGAGCCATGGAGCTGTCTGCCTCTTGAAGAAGGGCTGTTCACGCGAGTTTTGGATGCTGGAGGCCCAGTTATCAGTGGGACATCTTCCTTTCTCCCCAAATGGCTAGATCACAGGAGCCATGGAGCTGTCTGCCTCTTGAAGAAGGGCTGTTCACGCGAGTTTTGGATGCTGGAGGCCCAGTTATCAGTGGGACATCTTCCTTTCTCCCCAAATGGCTAGATCACAGGAGCCATGGAGCTGTCTGCCTCTTGAAGAAGGGCTGTTCACGCGAGTTTTGGATGCTGGAGGCCCAGTTATCAGTGGGACATCTTCCTTTCTCCCCAAATGGCTAGATCACAGGAGCCATGGAGCTGTCTGCCTCTTGAAGAAGGGCTGTTCACGCGAGTTTTGGATGCTGGAGGCCCAGTTATCAGTGGGACATCTTCCTTTCTCCCCAAATGGCTAGATCACAGGAGCCATGGAGCTGTCTGCCTCTTGAAGAAGGGCTGTTCACGCGAGTTTTGGATGCTGGAGGCCCAGTTATCAGTGGGACATCTTCCTTTCTCCCCAAATGGCTAGATCACAGGAGCCATGGAGCTGTCTGCCTCTTGAAGAAGGGCTGTTCACGCGAGTTTTGGATGCTGGAGGCCCAGTTATCAGTGGGACATCTTCCTTTCTCCCCAAATGGCTAGATCACAGGAGCCATGGAGCTGTCTGCCTCTTGAAGAAGGGCTGTTCACGCGAGTTTTGGATGCTGGAGGCCCAGTTATCAGTGGGACATCTTCCTTTCTCCCCAAATGGCTAGATCACAGGAGCCATGGAGCTGTCTGCCTCTTGAAGAAGGGCTGTTCACGCGAGTTTTGGATGCTGGAGGCCCAGTTATCAGTGGGACATCTTCCTTTCTCCCCAAATGGCTAGATCACAGGAGCCATGGAGCTGTCTGCCTCTTGAAGAAGGGCTGTTCACGCGAGTTTTGGATGCTGGAGGCCCAGTTATCAGTGGGACATCTTCCTTTCTCCCCAAATGGCTAGATCACAGGAGCCATGGAGCTGTCTGCCTCTTGAAGAAGGGCTGTTCACGCGAGTTTTGGATGCTGGAGGCCCAGTTATCAGTGGGACATCTTCCTTTCTCCCCAAATGGCTAGATCACAGGAGCCATGGAGCTGTCTGCCTCTTGAAGAAGGGCTGTTCACGCGAGTTTTGGATGCTGGAGGCCCAGTTATCAGTGGGACATCTTCCTTTCTCCCCAAATGGCTAGATCACAGGAGCCATGGAGCTGTCTGCCTCTTGAAGAAGGGCTGTTCACGCGAGTTTTGGATGCTGGAGGCCCAGTTATCAGTGGGACATCTTCCTTTCTCCCCAAATGGCTAGATCACAGGAGCCATGGAGCTGTCTGCCTCTTGAAGAAGGGCTGTTCACGCGAGTTTTGGATGCTGGAGGCCCAGTTATCAGTGGGACATCTTCCTTTCTTCCCAAATGGCTAGATCACAGGAGCCATGGAGCTGGCTGCCTCTTGAAGAAGGGCTGTTCTGGGAGCGCCTTCCCATAGTCTTAACATTAAAATAATTTTAGTTGCCAATTATTGAGCAGTGTGAGCTAAGGACTTTCTTTTCCATGTATAAGGATTGCAAATACTCCCAAGTTGATTCACAATTCTTGGTTACAAAAACATCAGTCTATTTTAATTTTCTATATCAAGATAAATCTGATTCAATGCCTTCAGCTCATTGGACTGGTAAGAAACACAATCTCTCTCATTATTTAGTGCTCCCTCCCCCAACTCCCACAGTTGATCTGACTTATTCTAGACATTTGTGAGATCTCATGATCATTGTTGATAGGCTCTTGCCCAAGTCTTCTTTGAGCTGAAGGTCAGCAGTGACTTTGCTGCTATTCCTTGTCTGGGTCCCACGTCCCCTCTGTGCATTTTATACTGTAAATTAAGACCATTGCTGACCAACTATTCATGAGAGTCATCAGATCTAGGGCAGGGGATGGAAGACTAGGGAACTGGGCTTACTGGAGACAGACAACTGAAGAGAATCAACCATGCTATCCTGCAGAAGGCCCCAGAACTTTGAGGCTTCCTGGCTAGAACCTTCCAGTTCTGAGCATGATGGTTTAATAACTCCATTCAGGTCTCATATGATTGAGTTGGGCTTTAAAAAGTTCTTCCTTTTGTTTTCAGGCTTACTTACAGCAGAATAAGCAAGATGACCCTGCCACCTGCTTCCTCTCCAGGAATTTTCCTGTAGGATTTCCCTCACCGTGATGCCTCCAGATCTCTCTTTTCCAAGCTTTCCCTGAATTTCTCAGCCCTTAGATAGGGTCTGCCTTTGTTTTTGTATAGTTATTGACTTACTGCCCTGAAGCACAATAAAAAAATCATATTGTTCCAGTAAATATAGCCTCATTTGTACAATCCTGGACACAGGGCTATTAGGCTGCCTGCTCCTTCTATGGGGGTGGGGGCAGGGTTAGGGTACAAATGAGGGCCTGCATATCAAATGATAAAATATTTAAAAGGGAAAACTGGGGCTGCAAGTGGCATAGTGGTTGACCACAGTTCAAGTCCCAGACTCAAAGACTTGAAACTTACATGAGGCACATGTCTGTGCATGCCCAAGGTCCCAAGAGGAGAATGGAGGAGAAGGGATTGTGATGTGGCCATCCCCCTGGGAGGGCAATTTCTCACTTTCTCTCTCTCTCTTTAGTGAGTGCACATGTCCTATGGCAAAAAGTCTTTCTTTAAAAAAACAAACTAACATACTAACACACTAACATAAATATGATTTACGAGCCTACATTAACAAATATGATTTCAAAACAACCTAGAGGGGGAACCAGCAGTTAGCATAATGGCTATGTCGCTGGACTCCCACGTAGTCGACCACGGTTCGTGTCCCGGACCCGGTGGCTTAAAACTCACGCCGGGCGCGTGTGCGTGCGTGCCCAAGATCCCGAGAGGAGAATGGAGGAGAAGGGATTGCGGCGTGACCATCCCTCCTGGGGGGTGATTTCTTGCTTTCTGTCTCTATGTCTCTCTCTGTCTGTCTGGCGAGCGCACACGCCCTACAGTGAAAATCTCTCCAAAAAAAAAAAAAAAAAAAACAACCTAGAGGAACAGACTATAATTTAGAATTCTCAGATGCTTCAGAATTCCACACCAGAATGTGGTAGCATGTGCACTCAACTCCCAGCACACAGGCAACTCCTTTCTCTTCCCACCTTTGGCTCTTGCAGAGCAGGGGCCTCATGTGCATACTTGTAGACATCTCAAGATCTGCATCTAAGATTTGTCCATGGCCCACTTTCATCTCCTAATACACACACACACACACACACACACACACGGAACCTCTGGTATGCTCCACCGTCAATGATACTAGACCCAGGGATAGAGTTTGTGTGGACCCTGAAAGTGGGCACAGGCTACGGGGTCTATTTGGGCAGGAGTCCTAGATATCTGGGTTATGGTGAGAGGAGGAGGAATGTGAGCTCCAAGTAGATGTGCCCTAGCTTTACAGGCTCCTCACCTCATGGGTGCTTCTGAAAGAGAATCAGAATGGAGCCCTATAAAGCAAAAGTCAGCAAACTATTACCCCTGAATCAAACCCAGTCTACTACCTGTTTTCAGAAATAAAATTCTATTATCTATCATCTGTGGTTGCTTTCTCTCTTCAACGTAGAGTTGAGAAGTTGTGGCAAAGACTGCATAGGTCTATAAAACCTAAAATATTATCTTGCCCTTTACGGAGAAGTTTGCCAACCTTTTCCCTAAACCATAGTGCCCATAGCAGGGACCTCTATGACTGTGAAGGACTAAGGCTGTTTTTGTACTCAAACACCTTAATTTTAGGGAAAAAAAAAATGAGCCCCCCCTTACTTTTCTTTCAATCATTTCTTTCTAGAAAAAAATATTTTGTTCCAACCCTCGTATACCACTTTTATGCACATATTTAATCCTCGTGATTTGTGAGGTAGGTCATATTTAGCCCCATTTTTACATAAACTAATGAGCTCAGGATGGTAAGACAATAGGTGGTGACTCAATTGAACCTCAGAGTGTGGCAGGCCCATAATTCCTGTGGAGGATAGGATAGGCTGACTGTGTGATCCAAAGGCAAATAAGGGTGGGAATACAGATGCTCCTTGACTTACAGTGGGATAACATCTTGATAAATGTATGTAAATTGAAAGTAACCTACATTGAAAATGCTTTTAATACATCTAACCTACTGAACATTATGGCCTAGCTTACCTTGAACATGCTGATATGGAGCTGGGAGGTGGCATGGTGCTTAAGACACTGGACTCCCACATGGCCCACCATGACTTGAGTCCCAGAACTGGTGATTTGCTTTGTCACTTTCCTTCCTGATCTCTCTCTGGTCAAATTAAAATAATAATAACAATAACTTAAATAAATATTTCTTTTAAAAACATGCTGAGGACATTTAAATTAGACTATAATTCGGCAAAATCATCTAAACAAAGCTTACTTCATAATAAGTAGCTCATGTAATTTACTGAATACTGTACTGAAAACGACAAATAGAATGGGTGTATGGGTACTCAAAATACCATCGCTACTTAATACATATCATTTCACACCACCACAAAATCAAAAAATTTTAAGTTGAACCATCATGAGTCAGGGACTGTCAGTACTAGGAGACTTTTTTACTAGGAGATTGCTTTGAATATCCCATTATGACTGAAATAATACCAGATCTTGTACTAACGAATGAGTGTAGCAATCTCTGATGAATACTGGGGAAATTAAGCCCCCACGGACCCCTAAATCCTGCCGCACTGCTCAGATCTTCCTACCACAAAGTAGACATTGCTTGGGGAATCTCTCTGGCTTTCTAAACCTGGGTCAATCCTTTGCTTCTTTTGATAATCCAGGTTTTGAGAAACAGAAGGGCAGAGTAATTACAATTACAGTCTGGAGTCAGATTTCCTGGGTTCACCCTGGCTTTGTCACTAACCTACTGGCTGTATGACCTCAGGTCAGTTATTAATCTTCTCTGTGCCTCAGTTTTCTCACCTGTGAAAGGGACAGGTTCAGCCACAGGGAATATGTTGCTAGGAGGCTGCTGCTGAGAGGCTGAGGCCACATGGGGGGCCCAGATCCAGTTTCCAGCCCAACCTAATCAGATCAGGCATGATGATATACCTATAATCCTGGCTAGTTGAAAGGCTGGGACAGGAGCATCCTGACATGATGAGACCCTATCAAAAATCTCTCTCTGAAATAAATAAATACACTTTAAAATGGGGATAATAAAAGTACATTTCTCCTTGTAATATGACAGTTTGAGTAAGCTAATATTTGTAAAGCATTTTGACCAGTGTTTGACACGTTGCAAATCTTGTCTATGGTCACTGTTGTTAAAAGTAAAAATCAAAAACCAAAATATTGTAGCAAAATAAATGTAATAGAATTTATTTCAGAAAAAAAAAAAGAAAAGACTCATGAGTGAGGCAGCATTCAGAACCAAAAGATATTCAGAGAACTCTGCTCTGCAGTGTAGGTGATGGATATTTAGACAGAACAGGGAGTAAAGTACAGAAATAACTTCATTGGTGACAGCCAAGAGTTTGCCTTATTTGAGCATGGTCTAATCAATTGGCTACCTGTGATTAACTGAAACTTGGCTCTTATCATTGGCTGAGATCTGGCTATCTGTTACCAAAAATATACACCTGAATTAAGATTTAGCTTGTTTACATACTAAATTTGATTGCAGTTCATTATGCAGAAACTCAAAAGTAGGGAGACAGCCTCAAGGCAAATTTAATCGAACCCACTACACAGCTGTTGAAATGGGCACAAGATGAAGTAGAGACAGCTGTCCAACACATTTGCCTTGGCCTTGCATGGAGCCTAAGAGCCTATTAAGGAGTCATACCTTGGGCCCCAATCTCTGAACTCTGTGGAACCATCTCATATCTGCTGTGAGAAGAGAACCATTTACTTTGCAAACATTCGGGAAAAGATGAAAGAGATCAAGGCTTCTTGTTTGGCTGGGTTTGGACGGGGACCTAGTTCACCTTTTTTTTTCCTCCTTTTTCTTCCCCAGACAACCCTTTTGAGGAGATCATTGAAGACAGAGTTTTATGTCATTGAGAAACCATATCTTAAGAGTTGCAAAGGGAGGGCTGAAGCAATAGGCCATAAGAACCCTGGCCCCAGAGTCCAGTTGTCTCTGCCTGGTTCACAGCTTTGCTATTTCTAGGTTTGGCAACTTACTTAGTAGTCTTCCTGTGCCTAAGTTTTCCTAATCTGTAAAATAGATGATAATAACATTTGTCTCAAGAGGTGGTTTTGAGGATTAAATGAATTAATACATGTGAAGACCCTGGTGCATTGTGAGTGCTGGGTGAATTTTAGCTGTTATTATTTTCAATACTTCAATTTTGTTGTAATTACCCAATGCCTCTAGCTCTTGGTAGTCTTCCAACATTTAGATAGAGGTTAATCTAAGCCGAGAGACTGAGCAGGATGGGGATGACTGTGGGTAGTCATCCTGGGAGTGCCATCAGCCCCGTTCCTATGGCTCTAGGAACCCTTCCTGTATTATTTGTGAACCCAAATTGCTTTTAATGGCTCTAAGCTCAAAGTTTCTAAACATCTTTAAGATCAGCGTCTTTCATAAAATCTTGAAAAACATACCTAGTAGATATCCAAGCAGAAGACACCTCCATGTGATGGAAGCACAGCCAGCAGCACCATCCTCTCCTAAATTGGGTTTTAACTAGGCTGCATGGGTGCTCTGGGGCTGGTGTCAATGCTAAAGGTAAAAGCAGGCCTGTCTTGGAAACCTTTGGCTTCTGAGATTGAGGAATCCTTAGGCAGAGTCTAGAAAACCTATGATATGGCATTATTGTGAGCTTCCTATAGGTGGCATCTCTTTCTGTATGGGTAGTAAGGCTGGGAATAGAGTGGAAGGAGGCAGGTCCTAAAATATTGTAATTTTCATTTTCAACCCATGGGCATTTGCAACTGTTTTTTTTTCTGCTATTCATGGTTCCCTGGGACTTTGTACCCATTCTTGCTGCTTCCCCCTTTGGAGTCAAAGTGTAATTAGAAATGTCTATCCTGGGACCAGCAGTTAGAGTAATGGCTATGTCGCTGGACTCCCACATAGTCGACCATGGTTCGCGTCCTGGACCCGGTGGCTTAAAACTCACGCTGGGCGTGTGTGCGTACGTGCCCAAGATCCTGACAGGAGAATGGAGAGAAGGGATTACGGCGTGGCTATCCCCCCTGGGGGGTGATTTCTCGCTTCCTGTCTCTGTGTCTCTTTCTATCTGTCTGGCAAGTGCATGCGCCCTATGGCAAAAACCTCTCCAAAAAAAAAGAAATGTCTATCCCATGTGAATTTCCTCTATTCTCCATAAACCAGGCAATCTTCAAATAAAAAGAAGCAATCTTGGAAAATGGTGTTTTCTCACTCCAAACTTGATGAAAATTCACAAACTTATAACCACTGCCCACTTATTCCTATAGTAGAATCAAGGAGTTGTACCCAGGCAGGGGCCACCCACTGCTGTCTCCTGGCAACAGAGCCCAGTCAAGTGATTGCTTGACTCCTTTGTCCACACTTTGTCACTAGAATCCAGCTGGGTTTTTTTGACATGCAGGGCCTACTCTAACCTGTAATGACTTTTGGCACCCTAGGTCAGCCTTATATGTGTGCCAGATATGCCATTTTCCTAAATGTACCTTCAGTCAACAGCCTTTTAAAACTGTTCTCACGGAATCTCCATTGTGTCCTTGGGTTGATTACCCGAGATGGAAAACACAGATAAGATTCAGAGACTGAAGGGGAGCTGTGTGCAACCCCTACCCCTGACCTCACATTTTCCCTGCTAAAGGGAGCCAGGTGCAGGGTGGGAGGGACTGCAATGCTTCCTATAAAAAGCTGTTGAGTACTCATTTAGAATAGCAACTTGCATTTAAGACTTTCCATCAAAATGGCCAAATTGCTGATTCTTACTGGTAAGTCTTTCCAAGGCAAGCTGAATTGACCTTTCAGAGGAACTGCTTTTTCCCCTCCATTCACCCTCTGATCTCTGCCCCATTCCCAGGCCCAAATTTCCTCCTTCCTCTCTTGCAGCCAACTTGGGTTTGTAAGATAGTGGAAAAGAAAGGAGGGACCCACTGAACACCTGAGGTCCTCATATGGGAGGGAAAGTAGATAACTCTGCAGACCAGGATACCACCATTCCCCCATATAAAATAATAGAAAACTTGGACCACCCCATCCTTTGTCAATGTTCTGTGATTCCTCAGTCCAGCCACACATCAGGAGCTCAATGCATATACTTCATCAAGGAGTAATCAACTACAAGGAGCAATGATCAGAAACAATTAATGAGGCAGATGCTTTTCTGAATGTAGTAATCTGGGAGAGGTATGAGGAGGCTGGGAGGGAGGGAGAAAAGGCCTTACAGAGTTAACACTGTTCCCCAAGAGCTAACTTGTTCCTCAGAGAGAATGACTAAAGTGGAAGAAGCCAGTGAGAGTGATCACTAGGTCAGCACAATAGTGCAGACTGGATGTGGTTGAGAGATTGGAAGAGAATGAAATGTAGAAGTGTAAAATT